>NW_006206086.1:285901-344126 GCF_000334495.1 Tupaia belangeri chinensis | reverse complement strand
TCTTATGGTTGGCCTACCTATTACTCACAATTACCATTAACTGTTGCCACTAGCCCTGGAAGGCCCAAAGTCCTCGCTGTTTCTAAGGAGTGGTGAGCCTTCAACTGACCAAATAAGCAACACCCCAAGAGCAAAGAAAAACAAAATGGAAAAAGAAAATCATGCGGCGCCTGTTGCGCGCCATGCACTACTCAAATCAGCAAAATTCAAATAGTCCAAAGGCTAGTGGAAAGGGATCAGACAATGAATGACAGTACCAGGTTGGTCGGGCCTGCAGCCTCAGTCCTCCTGGTGTCTGGAACTGCTGGCCGGCTCGATCTGGGGTTCGGGTGGGGAGTGGTGGGGGGTGGAGTTTCAGTAGGGTTGGGCCTGCAGCGTCAGTCTGCCTGGTGTCCGGAACTCGTTCTCTGTCTTTTGAAGGAGGCCTGCACTGTTTTCTTCTGCCTCTCCATGCGAGTTTTGTATGCTGGAGGCCCAGTTATCAGTGGGACAGTTTCCTTTCTTTCAATATGGCAATTTGACTGGAGACATGGAGCTTTCTGCCTCTTGCAGAAGGCCTGTACTGTTCCCTTCTGCCTCTCCACGTGTGTTTTGTATGTTGCAGACCCAGTTATCAGTGGGACATCTTGCTTTTTTCAGAAAATGGCTGGGTCGCAGGAGCCGTGGAGCTCTCTTTCTCTTGAAGTTGGCCTGTTCTGTTCCCTTCTACCTCTTCACATGTGTTTAGTATGCTAGAGGCACGTTATCTGTGGGATATTTTTTTTTTCTCCCAAAATGGCTAGTTCACAGAAGCCATGAAGCTCTCTGTCTCTTGAATAACGTCTGTAGTGTTCACTTCTTCCTCTCCATGTGAGTTTTGTAGGCTGAAGACCCAGATATGAGTGGGAAATCTTTTCTCCCCAATGGCTAGGTCACAGGATCCTTGGAGCTCTCTGCCTCTTGAAAAATGACTGTTCTGTTTCCTTAGGCCTTTCCACACGTGTTTTGTTTTCTGGAGGCAAAGTTATCAGTGGGATATCTTCCTGTCCTCCAAAATGGCTAGTTCACAGGAGGCATGGAGCTCTCTTTCTCTTGAAGAAGTCCTGCTCTGTACCCTTCTGCCTCTTCACGTGTTTTTTGTGTGCTGGACACCCAGTTATCAGTGGGACATCTCCCTCTCTTCCAATATGGCTATTTCCCTGGAGACATGGAGATATTTGTCTCTTGAAGAAGGCCTATTCTGTTTCCTTCAGCCTCTCTACACGAATTTTGTATGCTGGAGGCCCAGTTACCAGTGGGACATCTTCCTTTCTCCCAAAATGTCTAGGTCGAAAGAGCTATGGAGCTGTCTCTTTAACAATGATTGTTCAGTTCCCTTCTGCCTCTCCTTGCGATGTTTGAATGCTGGAGGCTGAGTTATCAGTGGGATATCTTCCTTTCTCCTGAAATGGCTATGTTCCAGAGACATGGAGCTGTCTGTCTCTTGAAGAAGACTTCTTCCGTTCTTTTGTGCCTCTGCACATGAGTTTTGTGTGTTAAAGGCCCAGTTATCAGTTAGACATCTTTCTTTCTTTCATAATGGCTAGGTAGCAGGAGCCATGGAGTATCCTGTGTCTTGCAGAAGGCCTGTAGTGTTCTCTTCTGTCTCTCCACGCGTGTTTTGGATGCTGAAGTCCCAGATATCAGTGGGACATCTGTCTATTTCCCAAAATGGCTATGTTGCAGGAGCCTTGGAGCTCTCTGCATCTTGAAAAATGCCTCTTCTGTTCCCTTCTGCCTCTCCAAGCGTGTTTTGTTTCCTGGAGGACCAGCTATCAGTGGGACACCTTCTTTTCTCCCCAATGGCTAGGTTGCAGGAGCTTTGGAGCTCTCTGCCTCTTGGAGAAAACCTGTTCTATTCCCATCTGCCAATCCACGTGTCTTTAGTATGCTAGAGGCACTCTCATCAGTGGAACATCTTCCTTTGTCCCAAAATGGCTAGATCACAGGAGCCATCGAGCTGTCTGTCTCTTGAAGAAGGCCTATTCTGGCCGTACTGCCAATCCTCAAGACTTTTGTATGCTTGAGGCCCAGTTATCAGTGAGACATCTTCTTTTCTCCCAAAATGGCTAGGTCACAGTAGGCATGGATCTCTCTGTCTAATGAAGAATGCCTGCTGTGTTCTTCTCTGCCTCTCCATGTGTGTTTTACATGCTGGAGGTCTTGTTATCTGTGGGACATCTTCCTTTCCCCAAAATGGCTAGGTCGCAGGAGCCATGGAGCTGTCTGTCTCTTCAAAAAGGCCTCTTCTGTTTTCTTCAACCTTTCCACATGAGTTTTGTATACTGTTTGCCCAGTTATCAGTGGGACATCAACCTTTCTCCCAAAATGGCTAGGTCACAGTCCCCATGGAGCTCTCTGTCTCTTGAAGAATGCCTGCACTGTTTTCTTCTGCCTCTCCATGCTAGTTTTGTAGGCTGGAGGCCCAGTTATCAGTGGAACATCTTCCTTTGTCCTAAAAGGCTAGGTCGCATCAGCCATGGAGCTTTCAGTCTCTTGAACAAAGCCTGTTCTATTCTCGTCTGCCTCTCCAT
This sequence comes from Tupaia belangeri chinensis, assembly GCF_000334495.1. Lineage (NCBI taxonomy): Eukaryota > Metazoa > Chordata > Mammalia > Scandentia > Tupaiidae > Tupaia > Tupaia belangeri. The sequence goes on along the minus strand of NW_006206086.1, from coordinate 341,574 downwards.
GTGAGTTTTTTATGCTGGAGGCCCAGAGATCAGCAGGACAGATTCTTTTCTTCCAATATGGCAATTTGATAGGAGACATGGAGCTTTCTGCCTCCTGAAGAAGGACTGCACTCTTCCCTTCTGCCTCTCCACGTTTGTTTTGTATGTTGGTGGCCGAGTTATCACTGGGACATCTTCCTTTCTCCCAAAATGGATACTTCGCAGGAGCCATGATGATGTCTGTCTCTTTACAAAAGGCCTGTTTTGTTCCCTTCTGCAGCTCCACGTGATTTTTGTATGCTGGAGGCCCAGTTTTCAATGGGACATCTTTCTTTCTCCCAAAATGGCTAGGTTGCAGGAGCCATGGGGCTGCCTGTTTCTTTGAAGAAGGCCTGCTCTGTTCCCTTCAGCCTCTGCATGTGATTCTTTTGTGCTGGAAGCCCAGTTATCAGTGGGTCATCCTCCTTTCTCTGAAAATGGCTATGTTGCAGGAGTCCTAGAGCTGTCTGTGTCTTGAAGGCCTGTTCTGATACATTCTTCCTCTCCACGTGAGTTTTGTATGCTGGAGGCCCAGTTACCTCTTGGACATCCTCCTTTCTCATAAAATGTATAGTTCGCTTTCTCCCAAAATTTCTAGGTTGCAGGAGCCATAGAGGTGTCTGTCTCTTGAAGAAGGACTATTCTGTTCTGTACTGCCAATCCTCAAGAATTTTGTATGCTTGAGGCCCCGTTATCAGTGGGACATCTTCTTTTCTCCCCAAATTCTTAGGTTGCTGGAGACATGGATCTCTCTGTCTATTGAAGAATGCCTGCTCTGTTCTCCTCTGCCTCTGCATGTGGATTTTATATGGTGGTGTCCCAGTTATCAATGGGACGTCTTCCTTTCTCCCCAAATGCCTAGGTCCTAGGAGCCATGGAGCTCTCTGTCACTTCAAAAAGGCTTCTTTTGTTCCGTTTTACCTTTCCACGTGAGTTTTGTATGCTGTTTGCCCCGTTATCAGTGGGACATCATCCTTTCTCCCAAAATGGTTAGGTCTCAGACGCCATGGAGCTCTCTCTCTCTTGAAGAAGGACTGCACTGTTTTCTTCTTCCTCTCCATGTGAGTTTTGTATGCTGGAGGCCCAGTTATCAGTGGGACAGCTTCCTTTCTTCCAATATGGCTATTTGACAGGAGACATGGAGCTTTCTGCCTCTTAAAGAAGGCCTGCACTGGTCCCTTCTGACTCTCCACATGTATTTTGTATGTAGTTGGCCCAGTTATCACTGGGACATCTTCCTTTCTCCCATAATGGCTAGATCGCAGGAGCCATGGTGATGTCTGTCTCTTTGAAAAGACCTGTTCAGTTCCCTTCCACCTCTCCATACGATTTTTGTTTGTTGGAGGCCCAGTTATCAATGGGACATCTTCTTTTCTCCCAAAATGGCTAGGTCACAGGAACCATGAGCTATCTGTCTCTTTGAAGAAGGCCTATTCTTTTCCCTTCAGTCTCTGTATGTGAATTTTGTGTGCTGGAAGCCCAGTTATCAGCGGGACATTCTCCTTTCTCTGAAAATGCCTAGGTCGCAAGAGTCATAGATCTGTCTGTGTCTTGAAGAAGGCCTATTCTGATACATTCTGCCTCTTTATGCGAGTTTTGTATGCTAGAGGCCCAGTTACCTGTGGGAAATCTTCATTTCTCCTAAAATGGTTAGTTTACAGGAATCATGGAACTCTCCATCTGTTGAAGAAGGCCTGTCAGTTCCCTTCTGCCTCTCCTCGCGTGCTTTGTATGCTGCAGACTTAGTTATCAGTGGGATCTCATTTTTTTTTTTCCAAAATGACTAGGTCCCAGGAGCCATGGAGCTCTCTGTCTTTTGACATTGGCCTTTTCTGTTCTTTTCTGCCTCTTTACACATGTTTTGTATGCTGGAGGCACCTTTATCTGTGGGACATTTTCCTTTCTCCCAAAATGGCTAGGTCGCAGAAGCCATGAGTCTCTCTGTCTCTTGATGAAGGCCTGTAGTGTTCACTTTTGCCTCTCCACGTGAGTTTTGTAGGCTGAAGGCCCAGATATCAGTGAGACATCTTCTTTTCTCTCCAATGGCTAGGTCTCAGGAGCCTTGGAGCTTTCTGCCTCTTGAAAAATGCCTGTTCTGTTCCCTTCTGCCTCTCCACACGTGTTTTGTTTCCTGGAGGCTAAATTATCATTGGGACATTTTCCTTTCCTCCAAATTAGCTACGTCACAGGAGGCATGGAGCTCTCTTTCTCTTGAAGATGTCCTGCTCTGTTCCCTTCTGCCTCTCCAAGCGTGTTTTATTTGCTGGAGGCCCAGCTATCAGTGGGACACCTTCTTTTCTCCCCAATGTCTAGGTTATAGGAGTTTTGGAGCTCTCTGCCTCTTGAAGAAAACCTGTTCTATTCCCAACTGCCAATCCATGTGACTTTTTTATTTTTTTGAGAGATTTTTCACTGTAGGGCGCGTGTGCTCGCCAGGCAGACAGAGAGAGACATAGAGACAGAAAGCAAGAAATCACCCCCCAGGGGGGATGGTCACGCCGCAGTCCCTTCTCCTCCATTCTCCTCTCGGGATCTTGGGCATGCACGCACACGTGCCCGGCGTGAGTTTTAAGTCACCGGGTCCGGGACTTGAACCGCGGTCGACTACTTGGGAGTCCCGCAACATAGCCATTACGCTAACTGCTGGTTCCCAATCCATGTGACTTTTGTGTGCTAGAGGCACTATTATCAGTAGAATATCTTCCTTTCTCGCAAAATGGCTAGGTCACAGGAGCCACAGAGCTGTCTGTCTCTTGAAGAAGGCCTATTCTGGTCGTGCAGCCAATCCTCAAGAGTTTTGTATGCTTGAGGCCCAGTTATCAGTGGGACATCAACCTTTCTCCCAAAATGGCTAGGTCACAGTCGCTATGGAGCTCTCTGTCTCTTGAAGAAGGACTTCACTGTTTTCTTCTGCCTCTCTATGAGAGTTTTGTATGCTGCAGGCCCAGTTATCAGTTACCATCTTCCTTTGTCCAAAAAGGCTAGGTCGCATGAGCCATGGAGATGTCGGCCTCTTGAACAAAGCCTGTTCTATTTCCTTCAGCCTCTACATGCGAGTTTTGTATGCTGGAGACCCAGTAATCAGTGGGACAGCTTTCTACCTCTAATATGGGAATTTGATAGGAGACATGGAGCTCTCTACCTCCTGAAAAAGGCCTGTACTGTTCCCTTCTGCCTTTCCACGTGTGTTTTGTATGCTGGTGGCCCAGTTTTCACAGGGACATCTTCCTTTCTCCCAATGTGGCTAGTTTGCAGGAGCCATGATGATGTCTGTCTCTTTAGAAAGGCCTGATCCATTCCGTTATGCCTCTCCATGTGATTTTTTGTATGCTGGAGGCCCAGTGATCAATTGGACATCATCCTTTCTCCCAAAATGGCTAGGTTGCAGGAGCCTTTGGGCTGTCTGTCTCTTTGAAGAAGGCCTGCTCTGTTTCCTTCAGCCTCTGAATGTTATATTTTGTGCTGCAAACCCAAGTGGGACATCCTCCTTTCTCCAAAAATGGCTAGGTTGCAGGAGACATAGAGCTGTCTGTGTCTTGAAGAAGGCATATTCTGATACCTTCTGCCTCTCGACGTGAGTTTTGTATGCTGGAGACCCAGTTACCTGTGGGACATCTTCCTTTCTCCTAAAATGGATAGTTTGCTTTCTCCCCAAATGGCTAGGTCTCAGGAGCCATAGAGCTGTCTGTCTCTAGTAGAAAGACTATTCTGTTTTATACTGCCAATCCTCAAGAATTTTGTATTCTTGAGGCCCCGTTATCAGTGGGACAACTTCTTTTGTCCCCAAATTCCTAGGCTGCTGGAGGCATGGATCTCTCTGTCTATTGTAGAATGTCTGTTCAGTTCTACTCTGCCTCTGCACGAATGTCTTATATGCTGGAGGCCCAGTTATCAGTGGGACGTCTTCCTTTCTCCCAAAATGGCTCGGGCGGAGCCATGGTGCTCTCTGTCTCTTCAAAAAGGTCTCTTCTGTTCCCTTCTACCTTTCCACGTGAGTTTTGTATGCTGTTTGCCCAGTTATCAGTGGGACATCAATCTTTATTCCAAAATGGCTAGGTCTCAGACACCATGGAGCTTTCTGTCTCTCGAAGAAGGACTGCACTGTTTTCTTCTGCTTCTCGTGTGAGTTTTGTATGCTGCAGGTCAAGTTATCAGTGGGACAACTTCCTTTCTTCCAATATGGCTATTTGACAGGAGACATGGAGATTTCTGCCTCCTGAAGAAGGCCTTTAATGTTCCATTCTGCCTCGCCACGTGTGTGGTTTATGCTGGTGACCCAGTTATCAATGGTACATCTTGCTTTCTCCCAAAATGGCTAGTTCGCAGGAGCCATGATGATGTCTGTCTCTTTACAAAGGCCTGTTCAGTTCCCTTCTGCCTCTCCATGTGAATTTTGTATGCTGAAGGCTACGTTATCAATTGGACATCTTCCTTTCTCCCAAAATGGCTAGGTCGCAGGAGCCATGGGACTTTATGCCTCTTTGAAGAAGGCCTGCTCTGTTCCTTTCAGCCTCTGTATTTGATTTTTTTTTTTGCTGGAAGCCCATTTATCAGTGGAACATCCTCCTTTCTCCAAAAATGGCTAGGTCACAGGGGTCAAAGAGCTGTCTGTGTTTTGAAGAAGGCCTATTCTGATACATTCTGCCTTTTCATGTGAGTTTTGTATGCTGGAAGCCCAGTTAGCTGTGGGACATCTTCCTTTCTCCTAAAATGGATAGTTCGCTTTCTCCCTAAATGGCTAGGTCACAGGAGCCATTGACCTGTCTGTTTCTTGAAGAAGGCCTATTCTTTTCCATACTGCCAATCCTCAAGAATTTTGTATGCTTGAGGCCCAGTTATCAGTGGGACACCTACTTTTCTCCCACAATGGCTAGGTCGCAGGAGTCATAGAACTGCCTGTGTCTTGAAGAAGGCTTATTCTGATACATTCTGCATCTACACGTGAGTTTTGTATGCTGGAGGAACAGCTACCTGTGGGACATCTTTCTTACTCCCGAAATGGATAGTTCGCTTTCTCCCAAAATGGCCAGGTCACAGGAGCCATAGAGCTGTCTGTCTCTTGAAGAAGGCCTCTTCTGTTTTCTTCAACCTTTCCACATGAGTTTTGTATACTGTTTGCCCAGTTATCAGTGGGACATCAACCTTTCTCCCAAAATGGCTAGGTCACAGTCCCCATGGAGCTCTCTGTCTCTTGAAGAATGACTGTTCTGTTCTCCTCTACCTATGCATGTATGTTTTATATGCTGGAGGCCCAGTTATCAGTGTGATGTCTTCCTTTATCTGAAAATGGCTAGGTCGCAGGAGCCATGGAGCAGTCTGTCTCTTTAAAAAGACCTCTTCTATTCTCTTCTACCTTTCCACATGAGATTTGTATGCTTGTTGCCCAGTTATGAGTGGGACATCAACCTTTCTATCGAAATGGCTAGGTCGCAGGAGTCATAGAACTGCCTGTGTCTTGAAGAAGGCCCACATTGTTTTCTTCTGCCTCTCCATGCTGGAGGCCCAGTTATCAGTGGAACATCTTACTTTGTCCAAAAAGGCTAGGTCGCATGAGCCATGGGGCTGTCGGCCTCCTGAACAAAGCCTGTTCTATTCCCTTCTGCCTCTCCATGCAAATTTTGTATGCTGGAGGCCCAGTTATCAGTGGGACAGCTTCCTTTCTTCCAATATGGCAATTTGACAGGAGACATGGAGCTTTTTGCCTCCTGAAGAAGGCCTGTACTGTTCTCTTCTGCCTGTCCACATTTGTTTTGTATGCTGGTGACCCAGTTATCATTGGGACATCTTCCTTTCTCCCAAAATGACTAGTTTGCAGGAGCCATGATGATATCTGTCTCTTTACAAAGGCGTGTTCAGTTCCCTTCTGCCTCTCCACGTAATTTTTGTATGCTGGAGGCCCAGTTACCTGTGGGACATCTTCCTTTCTCCTAAAATGGATAGTTCACAGGAGCCATGGAACTCTCTGTCTATTGAAGAAGGCCTGTTCAGTTCCTTTCTGCCTCTCCATGCTTGCTCTGTATGCTGGAGACCCAGTTATCAGTTGGACATCTACCTTTATTTGAAAATGGCTAGGTCGATGGAGCCTTGGAGCTCTCTGTCTCTTTAAGTTGGGCTATTCTGTTCCCTTCTGCCTCTCCAAGCATGTTTAGTATGCGGGAGGCACTGTTATCTGTGGGACATTTTCCTTTCTCCCAAAATTGCTAGGTCACAGAAGCCATGAAGCTCTCTGTCTCTGTAGTGTTCATTGCTGCCTCTCTATGTGAGTTTTGTAGGCTAATGGCCCAGATAGCAGTGGGATATCTTTTCTCTGAAATGGCTAGGTCGCAGGATCCTTGAAGCTCTCTGCCTCTTGAAAAATGCCTGTTCTATTCCCTTCTGCCTCTCCTATTCCCTTCTGCCTCTCCATGTGTGTTTTGTTTCCTGGAGGCCCAGTTATCAGTGGGATATCTTCCTTTCTTCCAAAATGGCTAGGTCGCAGAAGGCATGGAGCTCTCTTTGTCTTGAAGAAGGCCTTTATTGTTCCCTTTTATCTCTCCACGTGAATGTTGTATGCTGCAGGACCAGTTATCAGTGGGATATCTTCCTTTCTCCCACTATGGCTAGGTAGCAGAATTCATGGAGCTCTCTGTCTCTTGAAGAAATCCTGCACTGTTCCTTTCTGCCTCTCCCCCTGTTTTTTGTGTGCTGGAGGCCCAGTTATCAGTGGGACATTAACGTTTCTCTGAAAATGGCTCGGTTGAAAGAGCTATGGCCATGTCTGTCTCTTTAACAATGCTTGTTCAGTTATCTTCTGCCTCTCCACTCAATGTTTGAATGCTGGAGGCCGAGTTATCAGTGAGATATCTTCCTTTCTCCCAAAATGGCTAGGTTCCTGAACGTGGAGCTGTTTTTCTCTTGAAGAAGACCTGTTCTATTCCCTTTTGCCTCTCCACATGAGTTTTGTGTGCTGGAGGTCCAGTTATCAGTGGGACACCTTTCTTTCTGCCATAATGGCAAGTTAGTAGAAGCCATGCAGCTTTCTGTGTCTTGTACAAGGATTGCAGTGTTTTCTTCTGCCTCCCACGTGTTTTGTATGCTGAAGTCCCTGATATCAGTGGGACATCTTTCCTTCTCCCAAAATGGCTAGGTCGCAGGAGCTTTGGAGCTCTCTGCATCTTGAAAAAGGCCTGTTCTGTTACCTTCTGCCTCTCCAAGTGTGTTTTGTTTGCTAGAGGTCCAGCTTTCATTGGGACATCTTCCTTTCTTCCCAATGGCTAGGGTGCAGGAGCTATGGGGCTCTCTGCCTCTTGGAGAAAACCTATCCCATGCCCTTCTGCCAATCCACGTGAGTTTTGAATGCTAAAGGCACTCTTATCAGGGGAACATCTTCCTTTCTCCCAAAATGGCTAGGTAACAGGAGCCATAGAGCTGTCTGTTTCTTGAAGAAGGCCTATTCTGTTCTGAACTGCCAGTCTTCAAGAGTTTTGTATGCTTGAGGCTCAGTTATCAGTGGGACATCTTCTTTTCTCCCAAAACGGCTAAGTCGCAGGAGGCATGGATGTCTCTGTCTATTGAAAAATGCCTATTCTGTTCTCCTCTGCCTCTCCACACGTGTTTTATATGCTGGAGGCCCAGTTATCAGTGGGACGTCTTCCTTTCTCTCAAAATGGCAAGGTCGCAGGAGCCATGGAGCTGTCTGTCTCTTCACAAAGGCCACTTCTGTTCCCTTCTACCTTTCCACATGAGTTTTGTATGCTCGTGGTCCAGTTATGAGTGGGACATCATCCTTTCTCCCAAAATGGCTAGGTCGCAGTCGCCATGGAGCTCTCTGTCTCTTGAAGAAGACTCGCACTGTTTTCTTCTGCCTCTCCATATGAGTTTTGTATGTTGGTGGCCCTGTTATCAGTAGGACATCTTACTTTGTCCAGAAAGGCTAGGTCACATGATTCATGGAGCTGTTGGCCTCTTGAACAAAGCCTGTTCTATTCCCTTTGGCCTCTCCATGCAAGTTTTGTATTCTGGAGGCCTAGAGCTTCCTTTCTTCCAATATGGCTATTTCCCTGGAGACATGGAGATATCTGCTTTTTAAAGAAGGGATATTCTGTTCCCTTCTGCCTCTCTAAACGAATTTCGTATGCTGGGGTCCCAGTTATCAGTGGGACATCTTCCTTTCTCCCAAAATAGCTAGGTCGAAAGAGCTATGGAGCTGTCTGTCTCTTTAACAATGCTTGTTCAGTTCCCTACTTCCTCTCCATGTGATATTTGAATGTTGGAGGCTGAGTTATCAGTGGGATATCTTCCTTTCTCCTGAAATGGCTATGTTCCAGAGACATGGAGCTGTCTGTCTCTTGAAGAAGACTTCTTCTGTTCCCTTCTGCCTCTCCACATGAGTTTTGTGTGCTGAAGGCCCAGGTACCAGTGGGACACCTTTCTTTCTCCCCTAATGGCTAGCTAGCAGGAGACATGGAGTTTTGTGTGTCCTGAAGAAGGCCTATAATGTTCTCTTCTACCTCTCTGTCCGTGTTTTGTATGCTGAAGTCCCAGATATCAGTGGGACATCTGCCTTTCTCCCGAAATGGGTGCGTAGCAGGAGCCTTGGAGCTCTCTACATCTTGAAAAGGGCCTTTTCTGTTCCCTTCTGCCTCTCCAAGTGTGTTTTGTTTGCTGAAGGCCCAGCTATCAGTGGGACACCTTCTTTTCTCCCCAATGGCTAGGTTGCAGGAGCTTTGGAGCTCTCTGCCTCTTGAAGAAAACATGTTCTATTCCCAACTGCCAATCCACGCGACTTTTGTATGCTAGAGGCACTCTTATCAGTGGAACATCTTCCTTTCTCCCAAAATGGATAGGTCACAGGTGCCATAGAGCTGTCTGTCTCTTGAAGAAGGCCTATTCTGGCTGTACTGCCAATCCTCAAGAGTTTTTTATGCTTGAGGCTCTGTTATCAGTGGGACATACTCTTTTCTCCCAATATGGCTAGTTCACAGGAGGCATGGATCTCTCTGTCTATTGACTAATGCCTGTTCTGATCTCCTTTGCCCCTCCATGCATGTTTTATATGCTGCAGGCCCAGTTATCAGTGAAACGTCTTCCTTTCTCCCCAAATGGCTAGGTTGCAGGACTCATGGAGCTGTCTGTCTCTTCAAAAAAGCCTCTTCTGTTCCCTTCTACCTTTCCGCATGAGTTTTGTATGCTGGTTGCCTAGTTATCAGTGGGACATCCAACTTTCACCCAAAATGGCTAGGTCTCAGACACTATGGAACTCTCTGTCTCTTGAAGAAGGCCTGCACTGTTTTCTGCCTCTCCATACGAATATTGTATGCTGGAGGCACAGTTATGAGTGGAAAATCTTCCTTTGTCCAAAAAGGCTATGTCGCATGAGCCAAGGAGCTGTCGGCCTCTTGAACAAAGCCTGTTCTATTCCCTTCTGCCTCTCCATGCGAGTTTTGTATGCTGGAGGCCCAGTTATCAGTGGAACAACTTCTTTTCTTCCCATATGGCACTTTGACAGGAGATAATGGAGTTTTCTGCCTCCTGAATAAGGCCTGTACCATTCCCTTCTGCCTCTCCATGTGATTTTGGTATGCTGAAGGCCCAGTTATCAATTGGACATCTTCCTTTCTCCCAAAATGGCTAGGTTGCAGGAGCCATGGGGCTGTCTGTCTCTTTGAAGAAGGCCTGCTCTTTTCCATCGGTCGCAGGAGCCATGGTGCTCTCTGTCTCTTCAAAAAGGTCTCTTCTGTTCCCTTCTACCTTTCCACGTGAGTTTTGTATGCTGTTTGCCCAGTTATCAGTGGGACATCAATCTTTATTCCAAAATGGCTAGGTCTCAGACACCATGGAGCTTTCTGTCTCTCGAAGAAGGACTGCACTGTTTTCTTCTGCTTCTCGTGTGAGTTTTGTATGCTGCAGGTCAAGTTATCAGTGGGACAACTTCCTTTCTTCCAATATGGCTATTTGACAGGAGACATGGAGATTTCTGCCTCCTGAAGAAGGCCTTTAATGTTCCATTCTGCCTCGCCACGTGTGTGGTTTATGCTGGTGACCCAGTTATCAATGGTACATCTTGCTTTCTCCCAAAATGGCTAGTTCGCAGGAGCCATGATGATGTCTGTCTCTTTACAAAGGCCTGTTCAGTTCCCTTCTGCCTCTCCATGTGAATTTTGTATGCTGAAGGCTACGTTATCAATTGGACATCTTCCTTTCTCCCAAAATGGCTAGGTCGCAGGAGCCATGGGACTTTATGCCTCTTTGAAGAAGGCCTGCTCTGTTCCTTTCAGCCTCTGTATTTGATTTTTTTTTTTGCTGGAAGCCCATTTATCAGTGGAACATCCTCCTTTCTCCAAAAATGGCTAGGTCACAGGGGTCAAAGAGCTGTCTGTGTTTTGAAGAAGGCCTATTCTGATACATTCTGCCTTTTCATGTGAGTTTTGTATGCTGGAAGCCCAGTTAGCTGTGGGACATCTTCCTTTCTCCTAAAATGGATAGTTCGCTTTCTCCCTAAATGGCTAGGTCACAGGAGCCATTGACCTGTCTGTTTCTTGAAGAAGGCCTATTCTTTTCCATACTGCCAATCCTCAAGAATTTTGTATGCTTGAGGCCCAGTTATCAGTGGGACACCTACTTTTCTCCCACAATGGCTAGGTCGCAGGAGTCATAGAACTGCCTGTGTCTTGAAGAAGGCTTATTCTGATACATTCTGCATCTACACGTGAGTTTTGTATGCTGGAGGAACAGCTACCTGTGGGACATCTTTCTTACTCCCGAAATGGATAGTTCGCTTTCTCCCAAAATGGCCAGGTCACAGGAGCCATAGAGCTGTCTGTCTCTTGAAGAAGGCCTATTTTTTGCTGTACTGCCAATCCTCAAGAATTTTGTATCCTTGAATCCCCGTTATCAGTGGGACAACTTCTTTTCTCCCCAAATTCCTAGGTTGCAGGAGGCATGTATCTCTCTGTCTATTGAAGAATGCCTGTTCTGTTCTCCTCTGCCTCTGCACGCGTGTTTTATATGCTGCAGGCCCAGTTCTCAGCGAAACGTCTTCCTTTCTCCCCAAATGGCTAGGTTGCAGGAGCCATGGAGCTGTCTGTCTCTTCAAAAAGGCCTCTTCTGTTCCCTTCTACCTTTCCACATGAGTTTTGTATGCTGGTTGCCCAGTTATCAGAGAGACATACACCTTTCACCCAAAATGGCTAGATCACAGTCGCCATAGAGCTCTATGTCTCTTGAAGAAGAGCCTGCATTGTTTTCTTCTGCCACTCCATGCGAGTTTTGTATGCTGGAGGCCCAGTTATTAGTGGGACAGCTTTTTTTCTTCCAATATGGTAATTTGCCAGGAGACATGGAGCTTTCTGCCCCTTGAAGAAGGCCTATACTGTTCCCTTCTGCCTGTCCATGTGTGTTTTGTATGCTGTTGGTCCAGTTATCACTGGGATATCTTCCTTTCGCCCATAATGGCTAGATGGCAGGAGACATGGTGATGTCTGTGTCTTTAAAAAGGCCTCTTCAGTTCCCTTCTGCCTCTCTACGCAATTTTTGTATGTTGGAGGCCCAGTTATCAATGGGACATCAGCTTTTCTCCCAAAATGGCTAGGTCACAGGAACCATGAAGGTGTCTGTCTCTTTGAAGAAGGCCTGTTCTGTTCCCTTCAGCCTCTGCATGTGAGTTTTGTGTGCTGAAAGCCCAGTTACCAGTAGGACATCCACCGTTTTCTGCAAATGCCTAGGTCACAGGAGTCATAGAGCTGTCTGTGTCTTGAAGAAGGCCTATTCTGATACATTCTGCCTCTCCACGTGAGTTTTGTGTGCTAAAGGCCAAGTTACCTGTGGGACATCTTCCTTTCTCCTCAAATGATTAGTTTGCAGGACCAACGAACTCTCCCTCTGTTGAAGAAGGCCTGTTTAGTTCCCTTCTGCCTCTGCTGGGATTCTTTGTATGCTGCAGACTTAGTTATCAGTGGGACATCTTCCTTTTTTCAGAAAACGGCTAGGTCGCAGGCGCCATAGAGCTATCTCTTGATGTTGGCCTGTTCTGATCCCTTCTGTCTCTTCACACATGTTTAGTATGCTGGGGGCACCATTATCTGTGGGATATTTTCATTCTTCCCAAAATGGCTAGGTCGCAGAAGCCATGAAGCTCTCTGTCTCTCGAAGAAGGCCTGTAGTGTTCACATCTGCCTCTCCACGTGAGTTTTGTTGGCTGATGGCCCAGATATCAGTGGGACATCTTCTTTTCTCCCCAGTGACTAGGTCACAGGAGCCTTGGAGCTCTCCGCCTCTTGAAAAATGCCTGTTCTGTTCCCTTCTGCCTCTCCACTTGTGTTTTATTTCCTGGGGGTAAAGTTATCAGTGGGATATCTTCCTTTGCTCCAAAATGGCTTGGTCGCATGAGGCATGGAGCTTTCTTTCTCTTCAAGAAGTCCTGCTCTGTTCCCTTCTGCCTCTCCACAATTTTTTGTGTGTGTTTGACACCCAGTTATCAGTGGACATCTCCCTTTCTTCCAATATGGCAATTTGACAGGAGACATGGAGCTTTCTGCCTCTTGAAGAAGGCCTGTACTATTGCCTTCTGCCTGTCCATGTGTGTTTTGTATGCTGTTGGCCCAGTAATCACTGGGACATCTTCCTTTCTTCCATAATGGCTAGATCGCAGGAGCCATGGTGATGTCTGTGTCTTTAAAAAGGCCTCTTCAGTTCCCTTCTGCCTCTCCATGTGATTTTTGTATGTTGGAGGTCCAGTTATCAATGGGACATCTACTTTTCTCCCAAAATGGCTAGGTTACAGGATCCATGGAGTTGTCTGTCTCTTTGAAGAAGGCCTGTTCTGTTCCCTTCAGCCTCTGCATGTGAGTTTTGTGTGCTGGAAGCCCAGTTATCAGTGGGACATCCTCCTTTCTCTGAAAATGCCTAGTTTGCAGAAGACATAGAGCTGTCTGTCTCTTAAAGAAGGCCTATTCTGGCCATACTGCCAATCCTGAACTGTTTTGTATGCTTGAGGCTCTGTTATCAGTGGAACATCTTCTTTTCTCCCAAAATGGCTAGGTCTCAGAAGGCATGGATCTCTCTGTCTAATGACGAATGACTGTTCTGTTCTTCTCTGCCTCTCCACGCATGATTTATATCCTGCAGATCCAGTTCTCAGTTGGACGTCTTCCTTTCTCCCAAAATGGCTAGGTTGCAGGAGCCATGGAGCTGTCTGTCTCTTCAAAAAGGCCTCTTCTGTTCCCTTCTACCTTTCCACATGAGTTTTGTATGCTGGTTGCCCAGTTATCAGAGGGACATCCGCCTTTCACCGAAACTGGCTAGGTCGCAGTCGCCATGGAGCTCTATGTGTCTTGAAGAAGGCCAGCACTGTTTACTTCTGCCTCTCCATGTGACCTTTGTATTCTGGAGGCCCAGTTATCAGTGGAACATCTTTCTTTGTCCAAAAAGACTATGTCACATGAGCCATGGAGCTGTCTGCCTCTTGAACAATGCCTGTTATTTTGCCTTCTGCCTCTCCATGTGAGTTTTGTACGCTGGAGGCCCAGTTGTCAGAGGGACCACTTCCTTTCTTCCAATATGGAAATTTTACAGGGGACATGGAGTTTTCTGCCTCCTGAAGAAGGCCTGTACTGTTCCCTCTGCCTCTCCACGTGATTTTTGTATGCTGGACGCCCAGTTATCAATTGGACATCTTCATTTCTCCCAAAATGGCTAGGTCGCAGGAGCCATGGGGCTGTCTGTCTCTTTGAAGAAGGCCTGTTCTGTTCCCTTCAGCCTCTGCATGTGATTCTTTTGTGCTGGAAGCCCAGTTATCAGTGGGACATCCTAAATTCTCCCAAAATGGCTAGGTCACAGGAGTCATAGAGTTGTCTGTGTCTTGTAGAAGGCCTACTCTGATACATTCTGTCTCTCCACGCCAGTTTTGTATGCCGGTGGCCCAGTTATCTGTGGGATATCTTCGTTTCTCCCAAAATGGTTAGTTCGCTTTCTCCCAAAATGACTAGGTCGCAGGAGCCATAGAGCTGTCTGTCTCTTGAAGAACAACCATTTTGTTCTGTACTGCCAATCCTCAAGAATTTTGTATGCTTGAATTCCCGTTATCAGTGGGACACCTTCTTTTCTCCCCAAATTCTTAGGTTGCAGGAGGCATAGATCTCTCTGTCTATTGAAGAATGCCTGCTCTGTTCTCCTCTGCCTATGCAAGCGTGTTTTATATGCTGGTGTCCCTGTTATCAGTGGGACGTCTTCCTTTCTCCCCAAATGGCTAGGTTGCAGGAGCCATGGAGCTGTCTGTCTCTTCAAAAAGGCCTCTTCTGTTCCCTTCTACCTTTCCACATAAGTTTTGTATGCTGGTTGCCCAGTTATCAGTGGGACATCCATCTTTCACCCAAAATGGCTAGGTCTCAGATGCCATGGAGCTCTCTGTCTCTTGAAGAAAGCCGACACTGTTTTCTTTTGCTTTTCCATGCAAGTTTTGTATGATGGAGGCCCAGTTACCATTGGGACAGCTTCCTTTCTTCCAATGTGGCAATTTGACAGGAGACATGGAGCTTTCTGCCTCTTGAAGATGGCCTGTACTGTTCCCTTCCGCATGTCAATGTGTGTTTTGTATGCTGTTGGCTCAGTTATCATTGGGACATCTTCCTTTCTCCCATAATGGCTAGATTGCAGGAGCCATGGTGATGTCTGTGTCTTTAAAAAGGCCTCTTCAGTTCCCTTCTGCCTCTCCATGTGATTTTTGTATGTTGGAGGCCCAGTTATCAATGGGACATCTGGTTTTCTCCCAAAATGGCTACGTCACAGGAACCATGGAGCTGTCTGTCTCTTGAAGAAGGCCTATTCTGGCCATACTGCCAATCCTCAACTGATTTGTATGCTTGAATCCCCGTTATCAGTGGGACATCTTCTTTTCTCCCAAAATGGCTACGTCACAGGAACCATGGAGCTGTCTGTCTCTTGAAGAAGGCCTATTCTGGCCATACTGCCAATCCTCAACTGATTTGTATGCTTGAATCCCCGTTATCAGTGGGACATCTTCTTTTCTCCCAAAATGGCTAGGTCGCAGGAGGCATTGATCTCTCTGTCTATTGACGAATGCCTGTTCTGTTCTCCTCTGCCTCTGCAAGTGTGTTTTATATGCTGGTTTCTCTGTTATCAGTGGGACATCTTCCTTTCTCCCCAAATGGCTAGTTGCAGTCACCATGGAGCTCTATGTCTCTTGAAGAAGGCCTGCACTGTTTTCTTCTGCCTCTCCATGCGACTTTTGTATGCTTGTAGCCCAGTTATTAGTGGGACAGCTTCCTTTCTTCCAATATGGTAATTTGCCAGGAGACATGGAGCTTTCTGCCTCTTGAAGAAGGCCTATACTGTTCCCTTCTGCCTGTCCATGTGTGTTTTGTATTCTGTTGGCCCAGTTATCACTGGTATATCTTCCTTTCTCCCATAATGGCTAGATGGCAGGAGCCATGGTGATGTCTGTGTCTTTAAAAAGGCCTCTTCAGTTCCCTTCTGCCTCTCCACACAATTTTTGTATGTTGGAGGCCCAGTTATTAATGGGACATCAGCTTTTCTCCCAAAATGGCTAGGTCACAGGAACCATGAAGGTGTCTGTCTCTTTGAAGAAGGCCTGTTCTGTTCCCTTCAGCCTCTGCATGTGAGTTTTGTGTGCTGGAAGCCCAGTTATCAGTAGGACATCCACCGTTTTCTGCAAATGCCTAGGTCACAGGAGTCATAGAGCTGCCTGTGTCTTGAAGAAGACCTATTCTGATACATTCTGCCTCTTCATGCGAGTTTTGTATGCTAGAGGCCAAGTTACCTGTGGGACATCTTTCTTTCTCCTCAAATGGTTAGTTTGCAGGAGCCAACGAACTCTCCCTCTGTTGAAGAAGGCCTGTTTAGTTTCCTTCTGCCTCTGCTGGCGTTCTTTGTATGCTGCAGACTTAGTTATCAGTGGGACATCTTCCTTTTTTCAGAAAATGGCTAGGTCAAAAGCACCGTGGAGCTCTCTGTCTCTTGACGTTGGCCTGTTCTGTTCCCTTCTGCCTCTTCACACGTGTTTTGTATGCTGGAGGCACCATTATTTGTGGGACATTTTCCTTTCTCCAAAAATGGCTAGGTCGCAGAAGCCATGAAGCTCTCTGTCTCTTGAAGAAGGCCTGTAGTGTTCACTTCTGCCTCTCCACGTGAGTTTTGTAGTCTGAAAGCCCAGATATCAGTGGGACATCTTCTTTTCTCCCAATGGCTAGGTCGCAGGAGCCTTGGAGCTCTCTGCCTCTTGAAACATGCCTGTTCTGTTCCCCTCTGCCTCTCCACACGTGTTTTGTTTCCTGGGGGCAAAGTTATCAGTGGGATATCTTCCTTTGCTCCAAAATGGCTAGGTGGCAGGAGGCATGGAGCTCTCTTTCTCTTGAAGAAGTCCTGCTCTGTTCCCTTCTGCCTCTCCACGTGTTTTTTGTGTGCTGACACCCAGTTATCAGTGGGACATCTCTCTTTCTTTCAATATGGCTATTTCCCTGGAGACATGGAGCTTTCTGCCTCTTGAAGAAGGCCTATTCTGTTCCCTTCTGCCTCTCTACACGACTTTTGTATACTGGAGGCCCAGTTATCAGTAGGGTATCTTTCTTTCTCCCAAAATGGCTATGTCAAAAGAGTTATGGAGCTGTCTGTCTCTTTAACAATGCTTGTTCAGTTCCCTACTGCCTCTCCACGTGATGTTTGAATGCTGGAGGCCGAGTTATCAGTGGGATATCTTCCTTTCTCCTGAAATGGCTATGTTCCAGAGACATGGATCTGTCTGTCTCTTGAAGAAGACTTCTTCTGTTCTCTTCTGCCTCTCCACATGAGTTTTGTGTGCTGAAGGCCCAGGTACCAGTGGGACACCTTTCTTTCTCCCATAATGGCTAGCTAGCTGGAACCTTGGAGCTTTTTGTGTCTTGAAGAAGGCCTATAGTCTTCTTTTCTGCCTTTCCACTTGTGTTTTGTCTGCTGTAGTTCCAGATATCAGTGGGTCATCGTCCTTTATCCCAATATGGCTTCGTCGCTGGAGCCTTGGAGCTCTCTGCATCTTGAAAAAGGCCTGTCTGTTCCCTTCTGCCTCTCCAAGCGTGTTTTGTTTGCTGGAGGCCTTGTTATTAGTGGGACGTCTTCCTTTCTCCCAAAATGGCTAGTTCACAGTAGCCTTGCAGCTGTCTGTCCGTTCAAAAAGTCCTTTTCGGTTCCCTTCTAGCCTTCCACGTGAGTTTTTTGTGCTGGAAGACCAGTTATCAGTGGGACATCTTCCTTTCTCCTAAAATGGATATTTTGCAGGAACCATGGCACTCTTTGTCTATTGATGAAGGCCTGTTCAGTTACCTTCTGCCTTTCCGCTCGTGTTTTGTATGCTAGATGCCCAGTTATCAGTGGGACATCTTCCTTTCTCCAAAAATGTCTAGGTCATAGGAGTCATGTTTCTGTCTGTGTCTTGAAGAAGCCCTATTCTGTTACATTTTGCCTCTCCATGTGAGTTTTGTTTGCTGGAGGCCCAGTTACCTGTGGGATATCTTCCTTTCTCCTAAAGTGGATATTTCGCAGGAGCCATGGAACTCTCTGTCTCTCGAAGAAGTCCTGTAGTGTTCACTTCTGCCTCTTCACGTGAGTTTTGTAGGCTGAAGGCACAGATATCAGTGGGACTTCTTCTTTTCTCCCAAATGGCTAGGTCGCAGGAATCTTGGAGCTCTCTGACTCTTGAAAAGTGCCTGTTCTGTTCCCTTCTGCCTCTCCACGCCTGTTTTGTTTCCTGGGGGCAAAATTACCAGTGGGATATCTTCCTTTCCTCCAAAATGTCTAGGTCGCAGGAGACATGGAGCTCTCTTTCTCTTGAAGAAGGCCTTTATTGTTTTCTATTATCTCTCCACGTGAGTTTTATATGCTGTAGGACCAGTTATCTGTGGGACATCTTCCTTTCTCCCACAATGGCTAGATCCTAGGTGTCTTGGATCTCTCTGTCTCTTGAAAAAGTCCTGCACTGTTCTCTTCTGCCTCTCCACGTGTTTTTTGTGTGCTGGAGGCCCATTTATCAGTGGGACATCTCCCTTTTTTCCAATATGGCTATTTCCCTGGAGACATGGAGATATCTGCCTCTTGAACAAGACCTATTCTGTTCCCTTCTGCCTCTCTACACAGATTTTGTATGCTGGAGTCCCATTTATCAGTCTGACATCTTCCTTTCTCACAAAATGGCTAGGTCCAAAGAGCTATGTAGCTGTCTGTCTCTTTAACAATGCTTGTTCATTCATTTCCCTTCTGGCTCTCTACTTGATGTTCAAATGCCGGATGCCAAATTATCAGTGGGATATCTGCCTTTCTCCCAATGGCTAGGTCGCAGGAGCCTTGGAACTTTCTGCATCTTGAAAAAGGCCCGTTCTGTTCTCTTCTGCCTCTCCAAGCATTTTTTGTTTTCTGGAGGCCCAGTTATCATTGGGACATCTTCCTTTCTTCCCAATTGCTAGGTTGCAGGTGCCATGGAGCTCTATGACTCTTGGAGAAAACCTGTTCTATTCTCTTCTGCCAATCCACATGAGTTTTTTATGGTAGAAGCACTCTTATCTGTGGAACATCTTCATTTCTCCCAAAATGGCTAGGTTGCAGGAGCCATAGAGCTGTCTATCTCTTGAAGAAGGCCTATTCTCTTACATACTGCCAATCCTCAAGAGTTTTGTATGCTTGAGGCCCAGTTATCAGTGGGACATCTTCTTTTCTCCCAAAATGGCTAGATCGCAGGAGGCATGGATCTGTCTGTCTATTGATGAATGCCTGTTCTTTTCCCCTCTGCCTCTCCACATGTGTTTTATATTTTGGAAGCCCAGTTATCAGTGGGACATCTTACTTTCTCCCAAAATGGCTAGGTTGCAGGAGCCATGGAGCTGTCTCTCTCTTCAAAAAGACCTCTTCTGCAGATGAAGCCACGGGCCTTCAGGACCATTTCCACGTGGCTACAGTGAACTAGATTTTTAAGGGAATGTAGATTTTCTACTAATAAGTCAGCCTCCAACAAACAAACTAGTGGCAGAGGAAGCCTTCAGGACAAGGTTCATGGGCCTTCAGGACAAGGTTTCAGATGGCTACAGTGAACTAGATTTTTAAGTGAATGAAGATTTTCTACTAATAATTCAGCCTCCAACAAATGAGCTAGCGACAGATCTAAGAGTACTGTAGCTAAACATCCAAATACTAATAGGGTTGAAATATCCCCCACTATCTACTGAATCTGCTGCACCAGTGAGCACAATAGTATGGCAAAGAGATTCTAGATTACCTCTGCCTGCTTGCTCCTAAACATTAAGGCTGAACTTCAAGAATTTGAAAGAAACACAATATCCATTAGATGACAGGAAATCACCACCGGATCATGAGCGATTGGGAAAGTGGGAGAATGCCTCTCCTCCTAGGGAAAAGGGTAACTCTTCGTCCACAATCAGTTCAGTGAAAATCATGGAAGTGTCTGATGGGGAATTCAGATCATTCATGATGTCTAGGCTAGCGGAGATGGAAGAGAAGAGAGATAATGAACTGCTGGTGAGAGGGGATGGGATGTTGACAAGTTCCAGGAGATGAGGAAACACCTGCAAGATCTAAAGGAGGAATTGCACACTTTACAGGGGACTCAAACAGAACTGCTGGATATGAAATCTATAATACAGGAGGTAGAAATCTCCCTTGAGAGTACTGGAAGCAGACTAGATCATTAAGATAATGGAATCTCAGATGTGGAGGAGAAAATGTCTGGCCTAGAAAAGTCCACCATGAGGACTGAGAAAATGGCACAAAGATTTGGGAATGATATGCGAGAAGTACTGGATGCCATCGAACGTCCAAATATCCAGATGGTTGGCATTCCAGAGGGTGAAGAGACCCATGAGGGCATTGATAGTCTATTCCATGAAATCCTGCAGGAAGGCTTTCCAAACCTGGAGAGGCATTCAAAGATCCAGTCCCAGGAAATGCAGGGGACCCCGAATGGAATCAACCCAGGAGGATCTTCTCCAGGACACATGTAGCCAGGTTGACCGAGACCATAGACAAGGACAAGATATTAAGATTGGCAAGAGAAAAACATCAAGTTACCTACAAAGGACATCCCATCAGGCTAACAGCAGATTTCTCATCAAGAACAATGCAAATGAGGAGAGAATGGGAAAATATATTCCATGTGTTAAGAGAGAAGCAATTTCAGCCAAGAATACTGTACCCGGCAAGATTATCTTTCAGGTGGGAAGAGGGGACACGAACATTCTCAGATAAATAAAACCTGAGGGAGTTTGCCAGCACCAGACCAGACTTCCAAGTTCTCTGGCATGTGCTGTATTAGAAAAACTAAACGCAGATACATGGAAATAAGTGTCCAAAAACTAAGAAAGTAGCCGACTTAATCATAGAGACAAGTCTGGAGTTGAGTACTATATCCCAGAATTTAATCAGGAAAATTGAACCAGAACAGAAGATAAAAATACGTGAGACTGATAGGTTCATGCACCTACCATTTGAACAGAATCCTAACTTGTTTCCTGGCTTTAAGCAAAGTTCCTTGGCGTTTCTTTGATTTAAGTTAAAACTGGTTTTCTTACTAGTAACGAGTGAACTCACCTTTGAGGGTAGTTTATGTAGGAAATTGTGTGATCGGTGCAGTGTGGGTGGGAAATGGGAGATCGCATTTTGTGTGCTGTGATGATGCTTGGGGAAGGAATGTAAATTTAGTTACAAAAAGAAAGGTTTCAGGAAAACGAAATATATCTATTCAATGACTGCAGTGGGATATGTAGCCCCGGCTTGGTGCTACTTTATAGGATACGTAAAGTTAGACTTGTGCTCATGGAACTGTGTGTGTCACCTGTGTTTGCTATGAGGGTATTTGGATTGATTAGGGCCTTTGGTGATTCAATAAAATGTGTGTGGGGGGGAATGGTATAGAAAGCAAACATAGATACCAAAGACAGTGTGGGAGGAGAGCTGGAGGTAGCAGAGGGTGAGAGATAGGGAACCAAGCAGGGGGGGGAAAAGCAAAACATACACAAAACAAGAAATGGAAGATCATTTGCTGACAATAACATGTTGCTGATGTGCTTGATTGAGACAATGTATAGTGTAATCTGGATGGAAAATCTCATTTTGTATGCTGTAGTGATGTACAGTGAATGAAAGCAAATAAATAAATTGAAAAAAAAAAAGACAAAAACCCCCACAAAAGGCCTGTTCTGTTCCCTTCTACATTTCCATGTGAGTTTTGTATGCTGGTTGCCCAGTTATCAGTGGGACATCAACCATTCTCCCAAAAAGGCTAGGTCGCAGACGCCATGGAGTTCTCTGTCTCTTGAAGAAGGCCTGCACTGTTCCCTTCTGCCTCTCCACGTGAGTTTTGTATGCTGGAGGCCCAGTTAACACAGGGACATATTTCTTTCTCCCAAAATGGCTAGGTCGAAGAAGCCATGGTGATGTCTGTCTCTTTAAAAAGGCCTGTTCAGTTCCCTTCTGTCTCTCCATGTGATTTTTGTATGCTAGAGGCCCAGTTATCAATTGGACATCTTCCTTTCTCCCAAAATGGCTAGCTTGCAGGAGCCATGGAGCTGTCCATCTCTTTGTAGAAGGCCTGTTCTGTTTCCTTCAGCCTTTGCATGTGAGTTTTGTGTGCTGGAAGCCCAGTTATTAGTGGGACATTCTCCTTTCTCCGAAACTGGCTAGGTTGCAGGAGACGTAGAGCTGTCTGTATCTTGAAGAAGGCCTATTCTGATACATTCTGCCTCTCCATGCAAGTGTTGTATGTTGGAGGCCCAGTTACCTGTGGGACATCTTCCTTTCTCCTAAAATAAATAGTTCACATGAGCCATGGAACTCTGTCTATGGAAGCAGGCCTGTTCAGTTCCCTCCTGCCTCTCCACATGTGCTTTGTATGCTGGAGACCCAGTTATCAGTGGGACATCTTCCTTTCTCCGAAAATGGCTAGGTCGCAGAAGTCATGGAGCTCTCTTTCTCTTGAAGAAGTCCTGCTCTGTTCCCTTCTGACTCTCCATGTGTTTTTTGTGTGCTGGAGGCCCAGTTATCAGTGGGACATATTCTTTCTCCCAAAATGGCTTGGTCAAAAGACCTATGGAGCTGTCTGTCTCTTTAACAATGCTTGTTCAGTTCCCTTCTGCCTCTCCACATGATGTTTGAATGCTGGAGGCCGAGTTATCAGTGGGATATCTTCTTTTCTCCCAAAATGGTTATGTTCCAGAGACACGGAGCTGTCTGTCTCTTGAAGAGGACCTGTTCTGTTCCCTTCTGCATCTCCACATGAGTTTTGAGTGCTGGAGGCTCAGTTATCAGTGTGATTTCTCCCAAAATGCCCTGATCGCTGGAGCCATGGATTTGTTTGTTTGTTGAAGAGGGCTGTACTGTTCCCTTCTGTCTCTCCATGTGAGTTTTGTACGATGGAGGTCCACTTTTTCAGTGGGTCATCTTCCTTTCTCCGAAAAGGGCTAGATTGCAGGAGCCATTGGTCTCTCAGTCCCTTGAAGAAGACCTGTTTTGTTCCCTTGTGCATCTCCACGTGAGTTTTTTATGCTGGAGGCAAAGTTATCAGTGGGACATCTTCCTTTCTCCCAAAATGGCTAGATCACTGTTGCCAGGGTGCTGATTGTCTCTTGAAGAAGGCCTGTTCTATTCCTTTCTACCAGTCCACATGAGTTTTGTATGTTGGAAGCCCAGTTATCAGTGGGACATCTTCCTATCTACCTAAGTGGCTTGATCGCTGGAGGCACAGAGCTGTCAATCTCTTGAAGAAGGCCTGTTCTTTTTCCTCCTGCTACTTCCCGTGAGTTTTGTATGCTGGTGGCCCTGTTATATGTGGGACATCTTCATTTCTCCCAAAAAGGCTCGAACGCAGGAACCATGGAGCTGTTTGTCTCTTGAAGAAGGTCTGCTCTATTCCCTTCTGCCTCTGATGCATGTTTTGAATGCTGGAGACTCCATTATCTGTGGGACATCTCCTTTTCTTTCAAGATGGCTTGACCGCAGGAGCCATGGAGCTGTCTCTTAGTAGAAGAAGGCATGTACGGTTCCTTTCTATTTCTCCATGTGAGTTTTGTATGCTGGAGGCCCAGTTATCAGTGGGACATCTTCCTTTCTCCCAAAATGACTTGATCGTAGGAGCCATGGGGCTCTCTGTCTCTTGAAGAAAGCCTGTTCTGTTCCCTTGTACCTCTATGTGAGATATTTGTATGCTAGAAGGTGAGCTATGAGTGGGACATCACCCTTTCTCCCACAATGGCTCAATCGCGGGAGCCATGGATCTGTCTGTCTATCTGTTGAAGAAGGTATTTTCCGTTCCATTCTGCATCTCATGGTGAGTTTTGCATGCTGGAGAACAAGTTATCAGTGGAACATCTTCTTTTCTTCCTGCATGGCTACATTGCAGGAAATATGGAGCTGTCTGTCCATTGAAGAATGTCTTCTCTGTTCCCTTCTGCCTCTCTACACGAGTTTTGTATGTTAGAGGCCTCGTTATCAGTGGGACATCTTCCTTTCTCCCAAAATGGCAAGATCACAGGATCCATGAAGCTGTCTATCTCTTGAAAAAGGCCTGTTCTTTTCCCTTCTGCCTCTCCACGTTAGTTTTGTTTGCTGGAGGCCGAGTTATCAGTGGGACATATAGACTTCTCTAAATGGCCTGATCGCAGGAGCAATGGAGCTGTCTGTAACTTGAAGAGTTCCTGTTCTGTTTCCAACTGCTTTACGATGCAAGATTTGTATGTTGGTGGCCCAGTTTTCAGTGGGACATCTTGCTCTCTCCCAAAATGACTCAGTCGCAGGAGCCATGGAGCTCTCTGTCTCTTGAAGAAGGCCTGTTCTGATCCGTTCTCCTCTACATGAGAGATTTGTATGCTAGAAGGCGAGTTATGAGTGGGACATTAACCTTTCTCCCAAAATGGCTCAATTGCAGGAGCTATGGAGCTGTCTGTCTGTTGAAGAAGGTCTTTTCTGTTCCCTTCTGCATCTTCCCATGAGTTTTGTATGCTGGAGGCTGAGTTATCAGTGGGACATATACATTTCTCTCAAAATGGCCTGATTGCAGGAGCAATGGAGCTGTCTGTCCCTTGAAGAATTCCTGTTCTGTTTCCAACTGCTTTTTGATGCGAGATTTGTATGCTGGTGGCCCAGTTTTCAGTAGGACATCTTGCTTTCTCCCAAATTGGCTCGAATGCAGGAGTCCTGGCGCTGTCTGTCTCTTGAAGAAGGCCTGTCCTGTTCCCCTCTGCCTCTCCATGAGAATTTTGTATGCTGGAGGCCGGATTATCAGTGGGACATCCTTTCTCCCACAATGGCTCTATTGCAGAAACCATGGAGATTTCTGTCTCTTGAACAAGGCCTGCTCTATTCCCTTCTGCCTATGCATGCGAGTTTTGTATGCTGGAGGCCAAGTCATCAGTGGGTCATCTTCCTATCTCCAAAAATGGCTAGATCACTGTTGCCATGGTGCTGTCTCTTGAAGTAGGCATGATCTGTTCCCTTCTGCGTCTCCATATGAGTTTTGCCTGTTGGAGGCCCATTTATCAGTGGGACATCTTCCTTTCTCCCAAAATGGCTCAATCTCAGGAGCCATGAAGTTGTCCTTCTTTTGAAGAAGGCCTGTTTTGTTCGCTTCTGCCTCTGCACAAGAGTTTTGTAGGCTGGAAGCCACAATATCATGGGGCATCTTCCTCTTTCTCCGAAAATGGCTAGTTTGCAGAAGGCATGGAGCTGTCTGTCTTTTGAGGAAGGACTCTTCTGTTCCCTTCTGCCTTTACACATGAGTTTAGTATGTTAGAGACCTAGTTATCAGTAGGACATCTTCCTTTCTTGCAAAATGGCTAGATAGCAGGAGCCATGGAGCTGTGTATCTCTTTAAGAAGGCCTGTTCTGTTCCCTTCTGCCTCTCCATGCGAGTTTTGTATGCTGGAGGCCCAGTCATTGGCGGGATATCATCCTTTCTTCCAAAATGGCCTGTTCACAGGAGCCAAGGAGCTCTCTCTCTCATGAAGAAGGCCTGTTTTTTTCCCTCCTTCTACTCGATGGTAGTTTTGTATGCTGTTGGCCTTGTTATATGTGGGACATATTCTTTCTCCCTAAATAGCTCGAACGCAGGAGCCAAGGTGCTGTCTATCTCTTGAAGAAGGCCTGCTCTATTCCCTTCTGCCTCTGCATGCTAGTTTTGTATGTTGGAATCCCAGTAATCAGTGGGACATCTTCCTTTCTCCCAAAATGGCTCGATCGCAGGAGCCATGGAGCTGTCTCTCTCATAAAGATGGCCTGTTCTGTTCTCTTCTGCCTCATCATGTGATTTTTCTATGCTGTTGTCCCAGTCATCAGGGGGACAACTTCCTTTCTCCCTGAATGGCTTGATCTCAGAAGCTATGGAGCTGTATACTTCTTGAAGAAGGTCTGGTCTGTTCCCTTCTGCCTCTCCACATGACTTTTGTTTGATGGAGGCCCACTTATCAGGGGATATATACATTACTCTCAAAATGGCTCGATCACAGGAGCAATGGAGCTGTCTGACTCTTGAAGAAAGACTGTTCTTTCTCCTTCTACCTCTCCATGCGAGTTTTGCATGCTGGAGGCCAAGTTATCAGTGGGACATCTTCCTTTTCTGAAAATGGCTAGATCGCTGTTTCCATGGTGCTGTCTGTCTTTTGAAGATGACCTGTTTGGTTCCCTTCTACTTCTTCACACGAGTTTTGTATGCAGGAGGCCGATTTATCAGTGGGACATCATACTTTCTCTCACAATAGCTCTATCACAGGATCCATAGAGCTTTCTGTCTCTTGAAGAAGGCCTGCTCTATTCCCTTCTGCCTATCCACATGAGTTTTGTATGCTGGAGGCCAAGTCATCAGTGGAACATCTTCCTTTCTACAGAAATGGCTAGATCACTGTTGCCATGGTGCTGTCTGTCTCTTGAAGTAAGCCTGCTCTGTTCCCTTCTGTCTCTCCATGAAAGTTTTGCCTTTTGGAGGCCCAGTTATCAGTGGGACATCTTCCTTTCTTCCAAAATGCCTCAATCACTGGAGCCATGGATTTGTTTGTTTGTTTAAGAGGGCTGTACTGTTCCCTTCTGTCTCTCAATGTGAGTTTTGTATGTTTGAGTGTCAGTTTTCAGTGGGACATCTTCCTTTCTCCCAAAAGGGCTAGTTTGCAGGAGCCATGGGGCTCTCGGTCCATTGAAGAAGACCTGTTTTGTTCCCTTGTGCATCTCCATGTGTTTTGTATGCTGGAGGCAAAGTTATCAGAGGGACATCTTCCTTTCTCCCAAAATGGCTAGATCACTGTTGCCAGGGTGCTGAATGTCTCCTAAAGAATGCCTTTCTCCCAAAATGGTTCGAACGCAGGAACCATGGAGCTGTCTGTCTCTTGAAGAGGGCCTGCTCTATTCTCCACTGATGCATGTTTTGAATGCTGGAGACTCAGTTATCTGTGGGACATCTCCTTTTTATTCAAGATGGCTTGACCGAAGGAGCCATGGAGCTGTCTCTTAGTAGAAGAAGGCATGTACTTTTCCTTTCTATTTCTCCATGCTAGTTTTGTATGCCAGAGGTCCAGTTATCAGTGGGACATCTTCCTTTCTCCCAAAATGTCTTGATTGCAGGAGCCATGGAGCTTTCTGTCTCTTCAAGAAGGCCTGTTCTGATCCCTTGTACCTCTACATGAGAGATTTGTATTCTTGAAGGAAAGTTATGAGTGGGAAATCATCCTTTCTCCCAAAATGGCTCGATCGCAGGAGCCATGGAGCTGTCTGTCTGTTGAAGGTCTTTTCCGTTCCATTCTGCATGTCCCTGTGAGTTTTGTATGCTGGAGGCCAAGTTATCAGTGGGATATCTTCCTTTCTCCCTACATGGCTAGATTGCAGGAAATATGGAGCTGTCTGTCCATTGAAGAATGTCTACTCTGTTCCATTCTGCCTCTCCACGCGAGTTTTGTATGTTAGAGGCTGAGTAATAAGTAGGATATCTTTATTTCTCCCCAAATGGCAAGATCGCAGGAGCCATGGAACTGTCTATCTCTTGAAAAAGGTCTGTTCTGTTCCCTTCTGCCTCTCCACATCAGTTTTGTTTGCTGGAGGCCGAGTTATCAGCGGGACATATACATTTCTCTCAAAATGGCCTGATTGCAGGAGCAATAGAGCTGTCTGTTCCTTGAAGAATTCCTGTTCTGTTTCCAACTGTTTTTTCGACATGATATTTGTATGCTGGTGTCCCACGTTTCAGCGGGACATCTTGCTTTCTCCCAAATTGACTCGATCGCAGGAGCCATGGTGCTGTCTGTCTCTTAAAAAAGACCTCTCCTGTTCCCTTCTGCCTCTCCATGGGAATTTTGTATGCTGGAGGCCGAGTTATCAGTGGGACATCTTCCTTTCTCCCACAATGGCTCAGTCACAGGAACCATGGAGATTTCTGTCTCTTGAAGAAGGCCTGCTCTATTCCCTTCTGCATATTCACGTGAGTTTTTTATGCTGGAGGCCAAGTCATCAGTGGGACATCTTCCTTTCTCTGTAATGGCTAGATCACTGTTGCCATGGTGCTGTCTGTCTCTTGAAGTAGGTATGCTCTGTTCCCTCTGCCTCTCCATGTGAGTTTTGCCTGTTGGAGGCCAAGTTATCAGTGAGACATCTACCTTTCTCCCTAAATGGCTCAATCTCAGGAGCCATGAAATTGTCTGTCTCTTGAAGAAGGCCTATTCTATTCCCTTCTGCCTCTGCATTCGATGTTTGTATGCTCAAGCCAAGATATCATGGGACATCTTCCTTTCTCCAAAAAAGGCTAGTTCACAGGAAGCATGGAGCTTTCTAACTTTTGAGGAAGGAATCTTCTGTTCCCTTTTGCCTTTCCATGTGAGTTTGGTATGTTAGAGGCCTAGTTATCAGTGGGACATCTTCCTTTCTTCCAAAATGGCTAGATCCCCAGGAGCCATGGAGCTGTCTATGACTTTAAGAAGGCCTGTTCTGTTCCCTTCTGCCTCTCCATGTGGGTTTGGAAGCTAGAGACCCAGTCATGGGCGGGACATCATCCTTTCTTCCAAAATGATGCATTCACAGGAGCCATGGAGCTCTCTCTCTCATAAAGAAAGCCTGTTCTTTTCCCTCCTGCTACTCCATGGGAGTTTTGTATGCTGTTGGCCTTGTTATATGTGGGACATCTTCCTTTCTCCCTAAATGGCTCGAATGCAGGAGCCAAGGTGCTGTCTATCTCTTGAAGAAGGCCTGCTCTATTCCCTTCTGCCTCTGCACGCAAGTTTGGTATGCTGGAAGCCCAGTTATCAGTGGAACATCTTCCTTTCTCCCAAAATGGCTCAATTGCAGGAGCCATGGAGCTGTTTCTCTCATAAAGATGGCCTATTCTGTTCTCTTCTACCCTATACTGTGATTGTAATATACTGTTGTCACAGACATCAGGGGGACAACTTCCTTTTTCCCAAAATAGCTCGATCTCAGAAGCTATGGAGCTGTCTACTTCTTGAAGAAAGTCTGTCCTGTTCCTTTCTGCCTCTGCACATGACTTCTGTTTGCTGGAGATCCACCTATCAGCTGGATATGTACCTTTCTCTCAAAATGGCTTGATCCCAGGACCAATGGAGCTATCTGCCTCTTGAAGAAAGTCTGTTCTTTTCCCTTCTGCCTCTCCATGCAAGTTTTGCATGCTGGAGGTCAAGTTATTATGGGAAATCTTCTTTTTCTAAAAATAGCTAGATCGCTATTTCCATGGTGCTGTCTCTCTCTTGAAGAAGGCCTGTTTGGTTCCCTTCTACTTCTCCACCTGAATTTTGTATGCTGGAGGTCGAGTTATCATTGGGACATCATCCATTCTCCCACAATGGCTCTATCGCAGGAGCCATGGAGCTTTGTGTCTCTTAAAGAAGGCCTGCTCTATTCACTTCTGTCTATCCACGTGAGTTTTGTATACTGGAGGTGCAGTCATCAGTGGGACATCTTCCTTTCTCGGTAAATGGCTAGATCACTGTTGCCATGGTGCTGTCTGTCTCTTAAAGTAGGCCTGCTCTGTTCCCATCTGCCTCTCAATGCGAGTTTTGCCTGTTGGAGGCCCAGCTATCTGTGGGACATCTTCCTTTCTCCCAAAATGGCTCAATCTCAGGAGTCATGAAGTTGTCTGTCTCTTGAAGAAGGCCTGTTTTGTTCCCTTCTGCCTCTACCTATGAGTTTTGTATGCTGGAGGCCCAGTTATCAGTGGGATATCTTCCTTTCTCCCGAAACGCCTCAATCGCTGGAGCCATGGATTTTTTTTGTTTGTTGAAGAGGCCTGTACTGTTCCCTTCTGTCTCTCCATGTGAGTTTTGTATGATGGAGGTTCAGTTTTCAGTGGGACATCTTCCTTTCTCCCAAAAAGGCTAGATCGCAGGAGCCATGGGTCTCTCGGTCCCTTGAAGAAGATCTTTTTTGTTCCCTTGTGCATCTCCACACGAGTTTTGTATGCTGGAGGCAAAGTTATCAGTGGGACATCTTCCTTTCTCCCAAAATGGCTAGATCACTGTTCCAGGGTGCTGACTGTTTCTTGAAGAAGGCCTGTTCTGTTCCTTTCTACCTGTCCACATGAGTTTTGTATGCCGGAGGCCCAGTTATCAGTGAGACATCTTCCTATCTACCAAAGTGGCTTGATCGCAGGAGGCACAGAGCTGTCTAACCCTTGAAGAAGGCCTGTTCTTTTCCCTCCTGCTACTTCACGTGAGTTTTGTATGCTGGTGGCCCTGTTATATGTGGGACATCTTCATTTCTCCCAAAATGGCTCGAATGCAGGAACCATGTGTCTTGAAGAGGGCCTGCTCTATTCCCTTCTGCCTCTGATGCATGTTTTGATTGCTGAAGACTCCGTTATCTGTGGGACATCTCCTTTTCTTTTAAGATGGCTCGACCGCAGGAGCCAAGGGACTGTCTCTTAGTAGAAGAAGGCATGTAGTGTTCCCTTCTATTTCTCCATGTGAGTTTTGTATGCTGGAGGCCCAGTTATCAGTGGGACATCTTCCTTTCTCCCAAAATGGCTCGATCGCAAGGGCCATGGAGCTGTTTGTCTGTTGAAAAAGGTCTTTTCTGTTCTTTTCTGCATCCCCCCGCATGAGTTTTGTATGCTGGAGGGCAAGTTATCAGTGGGACATTTTCCTTTCTCCCTACATGGCTAGATTGCACGAAATAAGGAGCTGTCTGTCCATTGAAGAATATCTCCTCTGTTCCCTTCTGCCTCTCCACGCGAGTTTTGTATGTTAGAGGCCTTGTTATCAGTGGGACATCTTCCTTTCTCCCAAAATGGCTCAATCTCAGGAGCCATGAAGTTGTCTGTCTCTTGAAGAAGGCCTGTTCTGTTCTCTTCTGCCTCTGCACTTGAGTTTTGAATGCTGGAAGCCAAGATATCATGGGACATCATCCTTTCTTCCAAAATAGCTAGATTGCAGGAACTTTGGAGCTATCTCTCTCATGAAGAAGGCCTGTTCTGTTCCCTACATGAGTTTTGTATGCTGGAGGCAAAGTTTTCAGTGGGACATCATCCATTCTCCCAAAATGGCTCAATCGCTTGAGACATTGAGTTATCTGTCTCTTCAAGAAGGCCTGTTGTGTTCCCTTCTACCTCTCCATGTGAGTTTTCTATGCTGGAGGCCCAGTTATATGAGAGTATCTTCCTTTCTCCCAAAAAGGTTGAAACGCAGGAACCAAGGAGCTCTCTGTCTCTTGAAGAAGGCCTGCTCTGTTCCCTTCTGCCTCTCCATGGGAGGTTTGTATGCTGGAGGGCCAGATATCGGTGGGACATCTTCCTTTCTACAAAAAAGCCTCAATCGCGGGAGCCATGGAGCTGTCTGTCTCTTGACATAGGCCTGTTCTGTTCCCTTCTACCTCTCCATGTGAGTTTTGTATGCTAGAAGCTGAGTTACCAGTGGAAATTTTCCTTTCTCCCTATATGGCTAGATTGCAGGAACCATGGAGCTGTCTCTCTCTTGCAGGGCTGTTCTGTTCCCTTCTCCCTCTCCACATGAGTTTTGTATTCTGGAGGCCCAGTTATCAGAGGGACATCTTCCTAAATGAATACATTGCAGGAGCCATGATGCTGTCTGTGTCTTGAAGAAGGCCTGTTCTGATGCCTTCCACCTCTCCACATGATTTTTGTATACTGGAGGCCCAGTTATTGGTGGGACATCATCCTTTCTCCCAAAATGGCTCAATTGCAGGAGCCATGGAGCTTTCTGTCTCTGAAGAACACCTTTTCTGTTCCCTTCTGCCTCTGCACGTGAGTTTTCTATGCTGCAGGCCCAGTTTTCAGTGGACATCTTCTTTTCCCCTAAAATAGCTTGATCACAGGAGCCATGGAGCTGTCTGTCTGTTGAATAAGGTCTTTTCAGTTCCCCCTCTGCATCTCCATGTGAGTTTTGTATGCTGGAGTCCAAGTTATCATTGGGACATCTTCTTTTCTCCCAAAATGCCTCGATAGCAGGAGCCATGGAGCTGTCTATCTCTTGAAGAAGGCCTGTTCTGTTCCCTCCAGCTACTCCACACGAGTTTTGTACGCTGGAGGCCTAGTTATATTTGGGACATCATTCTTTCTCCCAAAAAGGCTCGATCGCAGGAGCCATGGAGCTGTTTGTCTCTTGAAGAAGGCCTGCCCTGTTCCCTTCTGCCTCTCTACACAAGTTTTGTATGCTGGAGACACAGTTATTGGTGGGACATCATACTTTCTCCCAAAATGGCTCAACTGCAGGAGCCATAGAGTTGTCTGTCTCTTGAAGAAAGCCTGCTCTGTTCCCATCTGCCTCTCCACGCGTGTTTTGTATGCTGGAGGCCCTGTTATCAGAGGGACATCTTCCTTTCTTTCTCAATGGCTAGATCACAGGAGCCATGGGGCTATCTGTCTCTTGAAGAAGGCCTGCTCTGTTCCCTTCTTCATTCCCATGCAAGTTTTCTATGCTAGAAGCCGAGTTGTCAGTGGCACATCTTCCTTTCTCTCAAAATGGCTCGAACGCAGGAGCCATGGAGCTGTCTGTCTGTTGAAAAAGGTCTTTTCTGTTTCTTTCTTCATCTCCACACAGGTTTTGTATGCTGGAGTCCAAGTTATCACTGGGACATCTTCCTTTCTCCCTCAATGGCTAGATCGCAGGAGACAAGGTGCTGTCTGTCTCATGAACAAGGCCTGTTCTGTTTCCTTCTATCTCTCCATACGAGTTTTGTGTGCTAGAAGCAGAGTTATCAGAGGGACATTTCCTTTCTCCCAAAATGGCTCTACTGCAGGTGTCATGGAGCTTTCATTCTGTTGAAGAAGGTCTTTTCAGTTCCCTTCTGCATCTCCATGTGAGTTTTGTATGCTGGAGTCCAAGTTAGCAGTGGGACATTTTTTTCTCTCCCAAAATGCCTTGATAGCAGGAGTCATGGAGCTGTCTATCTGTTGACGAAGGCCTGTTCTGTCCCCTCCAGCTACTCCACGAGTTTTGTATGCAGGAGGCCCAGTTACATGTGGGACATCTTCCTTTCTCCCAAAAAGGCTCGATCACAGGAGCCATGGAGTTGTCTCTCTCATGATGAAGAACTGTTCTGTTCCCTTCTACCTCTCCATGTTAGTTTTATATGCAGGAGGCTCAGTTATTAGTCAGACAACTTCCTTTCTCCCAAAATTAATCAATCTCAGGAGCCATAGAGCTGTCTGTCTCTTGAAGAAGGCCTGTTTGGTTCTCTTCTTATCCACCTGAGTTTTGTATGATGGAGGCTTAATTATCAGAGGGACATCTTCCTTTGTCCCAAAATGGCTAGATTGCAAGAGCCACAGAATTGTATCTCTCTTAAATAAGGCCTGTTCTGTTCCCTTCTGCCTCTCCACGTGAGTTTTGTAGGCTGGTGGACCTGTTATCAATGGAACATCTTCCTTTCCCACAAAATGGACCAATTGCAAGAGCCATGGAGCTCTCTGTCTCTTGAAGAAAGATTGTTCTGTTCCATTCTTCCTGTACACGTTAATTGTGTATGCTGGAGGCCCAATTATCAGTGAGACATCTTCCTTTCTTTCAAAATGGCTCATTTTCTGAGGCAATGCAGCTGTCTGTCTCTTGAAGAAGGCCTGTTCTGTTTACTTCTGCCTCTCCACGAGTTCTGTATGCAGGAGGCCCAGGTATCAGTGGGACTTATTCCTTTCTCCCAAAATGGCTCAATCACAAGAGCCATGGAACTGTCTGTCTCTTGAAGAAGGCCTGTTGAGTTCCCTTTTGCCTCTCCACGTGAGTTTTAAATGCTGGAGACCCAGTAATCAGTGGGACATTTTTCTTTCTCCCAAAATGGCTTGATCGCAGGAGACATAGAACTTTTTGTCTCTTGAAGAAGGCCTGTTCTGTTCCTTTCTTCCTCTCCAAGGAAGTTGTGTATGTTGGAGTCCCAGTTATCAGTGGGACATCTTCCTTTCTATCAAAATGTCTGGATTGCAGGTGTCACAGAGCTGACTGTCTGTTGAAGAAGGTCTGTTCTGTACCCTCTACCTCTCCACGCAAGTTTTATATGCTGAAACCCAGTTTTAGTGGGACATATTCCTTTCTCCCAAAATGCCTCGATTGCAGGAGCCATGAACCTGTCTATCTCTTGAATAAGGCCTGTTTTGTTCCCTCCAGCTACTCCACGCAAGTTTTGTATGCTCTTGGCCCAGTTATATGTGGGACATCTTCCTTTTTCCCAAAATCACTCAATTGCAGGAGCCATGGAACTGTCTGTCTCTGAAGAAACCCTTCTTTCTCTCCTCATGAGTTTTATATGCTGGAGTGCCAGATATCAGTGGGACATCTTCCTTTCTACAAAAAATACACAATTGTGGGAGCCATGGAGCTGTCTGTCTCTTGAAGAAGGCCTGCTCTGTTCCCTTATTCCTTTCCACACGAGTTTCCTATGCTAGAAGCCGAGTTATCAGTGGGACATTGTCCTTTCTCCCAAAATGGCTTGATCGCAGGAACCATGGAGCTGTCTGTCTGTTGAAGCAGGTCTTTTCTGTTCCTTTCGTCATTTCAATGCATGTTTTGTATGCTGGAGGCCAAGTTATCAGTGGGACATCTACCTTTCTAACAAAATGGCTCAATTGCAGGAGCCATGGAGCTTTCTGTCTCTTGAAGAAGGCCTTCTCTGTTCCTTTCTGCCTCTTCATGCGAATTTTGTATGCTGGAGACCCAGTTATGGGAGGGACATCAGCCTTTCTTCCAAAATGGCTCGATTGCAGGAGTATTGGAGCTGTCTCTCTCATGAAGAAGGTCTATTCTGTTCCCTACTTCCTCTCCACGCAAGTTTTGTATGTCGGAGGCCCAGTTATCAGTGAGACATCTTCCTTTCACCCAAAATGTCTCATTTGCAGGAACCATGGAGTTGTCTGTCTCTTGAAGAAGGCCTGTTCTGTTCCCTTCTGCCTGTTCAGGTGACATTTGAATGCTGGAGGCTGAATTATCAGTGGGACATCTTCCTTTCTCCCTAAATGGCTCAATTTCAGAGGAAATGGAGCTGTCTCTCTCTTGAAGAAGGCCTGTTCTGTTCCCTTATGCCTCTCCAGGAGTTCTGTATGCTGGAGGCCCAGTTATCAGTGGGACATATTCCTTTCTCCCAAAATGGTTTGATCGCAGGAGCCATGGAGTTGTCTGTCTCTTGAAGAATGCCTGTTCTGTTCCCTTGTGCCTCTCCCTGCGAGTTTTGTACACTGGAGGCCCAGTTATCAGTTGGACATCACCATTTTCCCCAAAATGCCTCAATTGCAAGAGCCATGGAGCTGTCTGTTTCTTGAAGAAGGCCTTTACTGTTCCCTTCTGCCCCTCTATGTGAGTTTTGAATGCTGGAGGCAAAGTTATCAGTGGGACATCTTCCTTCTCCCAAAATGTAGATTGCTGTTGCCATGGTGCTGTCTGTCTCTTGAAGAAGACCTATTCTGTTTTCTACCTCTCCACACGAGTTTTGTGAGCTGGAGGCTGAGTTATCAGTGGGACATCTTCCTTTCTCCCAAAATGCCTTGATCGCAGGAGCCATGGACCTGTCTATCTCTTGAAGGCCTGTTTTGTTCCCTCCAGCTATTCCACGTGAGTTTTGTATGATCTTGGACAAGCTGTATGTGGGACATCTTCTTTTCTCCCAAAATGGCATGACCTCAGGAGCCAGGGTGCTGTCTGTCTCTGTAGAAAGCCTGCTCTGTTCCCTTCTGCCTCTTTTTGCAAATTTTGTATGCTGGAGGTCCAGTTATCGGTGGGACATTTTCCTTTCTACAAAAAAGACTCGATCACAGGAGCCATGGAGTTGTCTATCTCTTGAAGAAGCCTTGTTCTGCTCCCTTATGCCTCTCCATGCCATTTTTGTATGCTGGAGGCCCAGTTATTGGTGGGACATCATCCTTTCTCCCAAAATGGATTGATCGTGGGAGTCATGGAGCTGTCTGTCTCTTGAAGAAGGTCTGTTCTGTTCCTCTCCACACGAGTTTTCTATGCTAGAAGCTGAGTTATCAGTGGGACATTGTCCTTTCTCCCAAAATGGCCCAATCGCAGGAGACTTAGAGCTGTCTGTCTCTTAAAGAAGGCCTGTTCTGTTCCTTTATTCCTCTCCATGCTAGTTTTGTATCCTGGAGGCCCAGTTATCCGTGGGATATCATCCTTTCTCCCAAAATGGATCGATAGCGGGAACCATGGAGCTGTCTCTTGAAGAAGGCCTGTTCTGGTCCCTTCTACCTCTCCACATGAGTTTAGTATGCTAGAATCCGAGTTATCAGTGGGATATATTCCTTTCTCCCAAAATGGCTCAATCGAAGGAGCCATGGAGATGTCTGTCTGTTGAAGAAAGTCTTTTCTGTTCCTTTCTGCATCTCCACACAAGTTCTTTATGCTGGAGGCCAAGTTTTCAGTGGGACATCTTCTTTCTCCCTAAATGGCTATATCACAGAAACCATGGTGCTGTCTGTCTCTTGAAGAAGGGCTGTTCTGTTCCTTTCTGTCTCTCCCCATGAGTTTTGTATCCTGGAGGTCCAGTTATCAGTGGGACATCATCCTTTCTCCCAAAATGGATCAATCTCAGGAGCCATGGAGCTTTCACTCTCATGTAGCAGGACTGTTCTGCTCCCTTCTACCTCTCCACACAATTTTTATATGCAAGAGGCCCAGTTATCAGTCGGACAACTTCCTTTCTCTCAAAATTAATCAATCACAGGAACCATGGAGCTGTCTCTGGAAGAAGGCCTTTTCGGTTCCCTTCTGCATCTGCATGCAAGTTTTGTATCCTGGAGACCTAGTTATCAGTAGGACATTTTTCTTTCTCCCAAAATGGCTAGATTGCAGGAGCCATGGAGTTTTCTCTCTCTTTAATAAGGCCAGTTCTGTTCCCTTCTTCTTCTCCCCGTGAGTTTTGTATGCTGGAGGGCGAGTTATCAGTGGGACATCTTCTTGTCTCTGAAAATGAATACATCACAAGAGCCATGATGCTGACTGTCTCTGGAAGAAGGCCTGTACTGATGCCTTCTGCCTCTCAACACGATTTTTGTATGCTGGAGGCCCAGACATCTACCATTCTTTCAAAATTATTCGAACACAGGAGTTATGCAGCTGTCTGTCTCTTGAAGAAGACCTGTCCTGTATCCTTCTGCTTCCCCACGTGAGTTTTGAATGCTGGACGCAGTTATCAGTGGGACATATTCCTTTCTCCCAAAATGGCTCAATTGCTGGAGCCATGGTGCTGTATGTTTGTTGAAGAAGGCCTTTACTGTTCCCTTCTGCCTCTCCATGCGAGCTTTCTATGCTGGAGGCAAAGTTATAAGTGGGACATCATCCTTTCTCCCAAAATGGCTAGATCACTGTTGCCATGGTGATGTCTGTCTCTTGAAGAAGGCCTGTTCTGTTCCCTTTTCCCTCTCCACACGAGTTTTGTATGCTGGAGGCCGAGTTATCAGTGGGACATCTTCCTATCTCCCAAAATGACTTGATAGCAAGAGGCATGGAGCTGTCTGTCTGGTGAAGAAGGTCTCTTCTGTTTTCTTCTACCTTTCCACATGAATTTGGTATGTTAGAGGCCTAGTTATAAGTGGGACATCATCCTTTCTCCGAAAATGGCTAGAACGCAGGAGCCATGGAGCTGTCTATCTCTTGAAAAAGGCCTATTTTGTTCCCTCCTGCTATTCCATGTGAGTTTTGTATGCTGGTGTCTCAGTTATATGTGGGACATCTTCCTTTCTCCCAAAATGGCTTGAATGCAGTAGCCATGGAAGTGTCTGTCTCTTGAAGAAGGACTGTTCTGTTCCCTTCTGCCTCTACACACGAGTTTTGTATGCTTGAGGCCCAGTTATCTGTGAGACATCTCCTTTTCTCCCAAAACGGCTCAATCGCAGGAGCCTTGGATCTGTCTCTTTGTTTAAGAAGGACTCTACTGTTCCTTTCTTCCTCTCCATGTGAGTTTTGTATGCTGGAGGCCCAGTTATCAGTGGAACATCTTCCTTTCTCCCAAAATGGCTAGATCGCAGGAGCCAGGGAGCTGTCTGTCTCTTGAAGAAGGGCTGTTCTGTTCTCTTCTACCTCTCCATGCTTGTTTTGTATGCTGTAGGCCCAGTTATCGGTGGGACATTATCCTTTCTCTCAAAATGGATCAATCACGGGAGCCATAGATCTGTCTGTCTCTTGAAGAAAGGCTGTTCTGTTCCCTTCTGCCTTTCCATGTGTGTTCTGCATGCTGGAGGCTCAGTTATTTCTTTCACCCAAAATGCCTTGATTGCGGGAGCCATGGAGCTGTCTGTCTCTTGAAGAAGCCCGGCTCTGTTCACTCCAGCTACGTCACACGTGTTTTGTATGCTGGTGGCTAAATTATATGTGGGACATCTTCCTTGCTCCGAAAAAGGCTTGATCGCAGGAGCCATGGAGCTGTCTGTCTTTTGAAGATGGCATGCTCTGTTCCCTTCTACCTCTCAATGCAAGTTTTTTATGCTGGAGGCCCAGTTATCAATGGGATATCATCCTATCTCCCAAAATGGCTCTATCTCACAAGCCATGGAGTTGTCTGTTTCTTAAAGAGAGCCTGTTCTGTTCCCATCTGCCTCTCCACACGAGGTTTGAATGCTGGAGGCCCAGTTATCAATGGGATATCATCCTATCTCCCAAAATGGCTCTATCTCACAAGCCATGGAGTTGTCTGTTTCTTAAAGAGAGCCTGTTCTGTTCCCATCTGCCTCTCCACACGAGGTTTGAATGCTGGAGGCCCAGTTATCAGAGGGACATCTTCATTTCTCCCAAAATTGCTTGATCTCAGGAGCCATGGAGCTGTCTCTCTCATGAAGAAGGACTATTCTGTTCCCTTCTACCTGTCCACGCTAGTTTCTTTGTAGGAGGCCCAGTTATCAGTTGGACAACTTCCTTTCTCCCAAAATTAATCGATCACAGGAGCCATAGAGCTGTCTGTCTCTTGAAGGAAGCCTTTTCAGTTCCCTTCTGCATCTGCACATGAGTTTTGTATTCTGGAGGCCCAGTTATCAGTGGGACATCTTTCTATCTCCAAAATGGCATGATTGCTGTTGCCATGGAGCTGTCTGTCTCTTGAAGAAGGTCTGTTTTGTTCCCTTCTTCCTCTCCACGTTAGTTTTGTATGCTAGAGGCATAGTTATCAGTGGGACATCTCCCTTTCTCCCAAAATGGCTCAATCACCAGAGCCATGGAGCTGCCTGTTTGTTGCAGAAGGCCTTTACTGTTCCCTATTGCCTCTCCATGTGAGTTTTGTATGCTGGAGGCAGAGTTATAAGTGGGAAATCATCCTTTCTCCCAAATGGCTAGATTGCTGTTGCCATGGAGCTGTCTGTCTCTTGAAGAAGGCCTATTTTGTTCCCTTCTTCCTCTCCACGTTAGTTTTGTATGCTAGAGGTGTAGTTATCAGTGGGACATCTTCCTTTCTCACATAATAGCTTGAACACAGGAGCCATGGAGCTCTCTATCTCTTGAAAAAGGCCTGTTTTGT
Organism: Tupaia belangeri chinensis; assembly: GCF_000334495.1. Taxonomy (NCBI): domain Eukaryota; kingdom Metazoa; phylum Chordata; class Mammalia; order Scandentia; family Tupaiidae; genus Tupaia; species Tupaia belangeri. The sequence goes on along the minus strand of NW_006206086.1, from coordinate 302,640 downwards.
TCCCTCCTGCTACTCCACGTGAGTTTTGTATGCTGGTGTCCCAGTTATATGTGGGACATCTTCCTTTCTCTCAAAATTGCTCAAACACAGTAGCCATGGAACTGTCTGTTTCTTGAAGAAGGCCTGCACTATTCCCTTCTGCCTCTCCATGCAAGTTTTGTATGCTGGAGACCCAGTTATCAGTGGAGCATCTTCCTTTCTCCCAAAATGGCTAGATCACAGGAGCCATGGGGTTGTCTTTCTCTTGAAGAAGGCCTGTTTGGTTCCCTTCTACCTCTCCACGTAAGTTTTGTTTGCTGGAAGCCGGGTTATCAGTGGGACATCTTCCTTTCTCCCAAAATGCCTCAATCACAGGTGCCATGCATCTGTCTGTCTGTAGAAAAAGGTGTTTTCTGTTCTCTTCTGCATCTCCATGTGAGTTTTGTATGCTGGAGGCCAAGTTTTCAGTGGGACATTTTCCTTTCTCCCTAAATGGCTGGATCGGAGGAACCATGGAGCTGTCTGTCTCTTAAAGAAGGGCTGTTCTGTTCCTTCTGCATCTCCATGCGTGTTTTATAAGCTTGAGGCCCAGTTATCAGTGGGACATCTTCCTTTCTCCCAAAATGCCTTGATTGCAGGAGCCATTGAGCTGTCTATCTCTTGAAGGAGACTGTTCTGTTCCCTCCAGCTACACCATGCTAGTTTTGTATGCTGGTGGTCAAGTTATATGTGGCATATCTTCCTTTCTCCCAAAAAGGCTTGATCTCAGGAGCCATCGAGCTGTCTGTCTCTTGTAGAAGGCCTGCTCTGTTCCCTTCTGCCTCTCCACATGAGTTTTGTATAGTGGAGACACACTAATTGGTGGGACATCATACTTTCTCCCAAAATGGCTCGATTGCAGGAGCCATGGAGTTTTCTGTCTCTTGAAGAAGGCTTGTTCTGTTCCCATCTGCCTTCCCATGTGAGTTTGTATGATTGAGGCTCAGTTATCAGAGGGACATCTTCATTTCTCCCAAAGTTGCTCGATCTCAGGAGCCATTTAGCTGTCTATCTCTTGAAGAAGGCCTGTTCTGTTCACTTCAGCTACTCCACTTGAGTTTTGTATGCTGGAGGCCTGTTATCTGTGGGACATCTTCCTTTATCTAAAAACAACTCTATCACAGGAGCCATGGAGCTGTCTATATCTTGAAGTAGGCCTCTTATGTTCCCTCTGCCTCTCCATGTGAGTTTTGTATACTGGAGGCCCAGTTTTCAGTGGGACATCATCCTTTCTCCCAAAATGGCTCAATTGCAGGAGCCATGGAGCTGTCTATCTCTTGAAGAAAGCCTGTTCTGTTCCCTTCTGCCTCTCCACGCCAGTTTTGTATGCTGGAGCACAAGTTATCAGTGGGACAGCTTCCTTTCTCCCAAAATGGCTCAATTGCAGGAGCCATGGAGCTGTCTATCTCTTGAAGAAAGCCTGTTCTGTTCCCTTCTGCCTCTCCACGCCAGTTTTGTATGCTGGAGCACAAGTTATCAGTGGGACATCTTCCTTTCTCCCAAAATGGTTCAATCACAGGAGCCATAGTGCTGTCTCTCTCTTGAAGATGGACTGTTCTATTCCCTTCTGCCTCTCCATGTGAGTTTTTATGCTGGAGGTTCAGTTTTCAGTGGTACATAATATTTTCTCTGAAAATGGCTCTATCGCAGGAGCCATGGAGATGTCTGTCTCTTGAAGAAGGCATGTTTTGCTCCCTTCTGCCTCTCCACATGTGTTTTGTATGGTGGAGGCCGAGTTTTCAGTGGGACATCTTCCTTTCTTCAAAAATGGCACAATTGCAGCAGCCATAGAGCTGTCTTTCTCTTGATAAAAGGCTCTTCTGTTCCCTTCTGCCACTCCATGTGATTTTTGTAAGCTGGAGGCCAAGTTATCTGTGCACATCGCCCTTTCTCCCAAAATGGCTTGATCACAGGAGCCATGGAGCTGTCTGCCTCTTGAAGGTCTTTTCTTTTCCCTTCTCTCTCTGTAAGTGAGTATTGTTTGCTGGAGGTTCAGTTATTAGCAGGACATATACTTTCCTCTGAAAAATGGCTCAATCGCAGGAGCAGTGGAGCTGTCTGTCTATTGATTAAGGACTGTTTGTTACCTTCTGACTCTCCATGTGATTTTTGAATGCAGGAGGCCCAGTAATCAGTGGGACATCTTCCTTTTTCTCAAAATGCTTTGATCACAGTAGCCATAAAGCTGTCTATCTCTTTAAGAAGACCTGTTGTGTTTCCTACTGCTACTCCACCTGAGTTTTGTATGCTGGTGGTACAGTTATCTGTGGGACATCTTCCTTTCTCTCAAAATGGCTCAATTTCAGAAGTCATGGAGCTGCCTGTCTTTTGAAGAAGGCCTGTGCTGTTCCCTCTGCCTCTCCACGTGTATTTGGAACACTGGAGGCCCAGTTAACAGTCAGACATCATCCTTTATCCCAAAATGGCTTGATTGTTTTTCCATGGAGCTGTCTTTCTCTTGAATAAGGCCTGTTCTGTTCCCTTTTGCCTCTTCAAGTGAGTTTTGTATGCTGCAGGCCTAGTTATAAGTGGGACTCCATACTTTCTGCCAAAATTGCTCAATTGCAGGAGCCAAGGAGTTGTCTGTCTCTTAAAGAAGGCCTGTTCTGTTTCCTTCTGCCTCTGCATGTGAGTTTTGTGTGCTGGAGGTCAAGTTATCAGTGGGACATATTAATGATCGCTTGAATCATGGCGTCTGTCTCTTGAAGGGCTGTTCTGTTCCCAACTGCTTCTCAATGCCAATTTTGTATGCTAGATGCCCACTTATCAATGGGACATGTTTCTTTCTCCTAAAATGGCTCATTCGCAGGAGCCATGGAGCTGTCTGTCTCTTGAAGAAGGCCTATTCTGTTCCTTTCTGCCTCTCCACGTGTGTTTTGTATGCTGGAGGCCCAATAATCAGTGGGGCATCTTTCTTTCTCTCAAAATGGCTCAATCGCAGGAGCCATGGAGCTGTCTGTCTCTTGAAGAAGAACTGCTCTATTCCCTTCTGCCTCTCCACATGAGTTTTGTGTGCTGGAGGCCCTGTTATCAGTGGGACATCTTTATTTCTCCAAAAATGGCTCAATCACAGGAGCTATGAAGATATCTTTCTCTTGAAGATGGCCTGTTTTGTTCCCTTCTGCCGCTCCATGCAACTTTTGTATGCTGGAGGCCGTTATCACTGTGACATCTTCCTTTCTTCCAAAATGAGTAGATCTCAGGAGCTATGTAATTGTTTGTCTGTTGAAGAAGGCCTCTTCTGACACCTTCTGCCTCTCCACGTGATTTTTGTAAGCTGGAGGCTAAGTTAACAGTGGGACATTAACCGTTCTCCCTAAATGGCTTGATCGTTTTTCCATGGAGCTGTCTGTCTCTTGAAGACTACCTGTTCTGTTCCCTTTTAACTCTACACATGAGTTTTGTATGCTGGAGGCCCAGGTTGAAACTTCTCCTGAATGTATGGCTTTTTCAGCCACTAGCTCCTATCTTGGATAGAATTATCAATAGAAAATCTTTATTCCCTGACATATCTAATTTGCTAGAGTCATGTGTAACCTTCTTCTATGGGTCTGGCTTCTTCTACCTGGGTAGAAGGACCAGAGCAATAATTAACATGTTAAGTTATGGAGCTGAGAGCCAGAGAAAAAGTGTGCCTTTTAAAAATTGTGTAAAAAGGAAAATAACAAAAAAAGAGAAGACAGAGCCAGGGAGAGACAGGAACCGAGACAAATAAACAGAGATAGAAGGCTGGGTGGGCAGGGTCAGCTCTATACTGCTAGCTTGTGTTTTGGAGGCTGAATTATCAGTATAATATCTTCATTCCCTGAAAAATCTAGGTCGATGGAGCCATGTGGAACCTTCTTCTGAAGGCCTGACTTCTTCTGCATGGATGGGAAGACCAGAGCAATAATTAACAAGATAAAATGTAAATTTGAGAGCAGGAGAAAAACTGTGCCCTTTTAAAAAAAGATAAGAAGGAAATATTACCCAAAAAATGGAAAGACAGAAGCTGGAAGAGTCAGGAACTGAGACAGAGAAACAGTTATAGAAGGCTTGTTGTGTGAGGATTGGCTCTGTACTGCAACCTCGTTTGCTGGAGGCTGAATTATCAGAAGAAAGCTTTAATTCCCTGAAAATTCTAGTTCACTGGAGCAATGTGGAACCTCCTTCTGACAGCCAGGCTTCTTTTGCCACTAGCTCATTTGTTGGAGGCTGAATTATCAGTAAAAAAATCTTCATTCCCTGAAAACTCTAGGTCACTGGATCCATGTGAAAACCTCTTCTGAAGGCCCAACTTCTTCTGCCACTAGCTCATTTGTTGGAGGCTGAATAATCAGTAGGAAATCTTCATTCCCTGAAAAATCTAGTTCGATGGAGCAATGTGGAACTATCTTCTCAAGGCAAGGCTTCTTCTGCCAAAAGCCCATTTGTTGGAGGCTGAATAATCAGTAGAAAATCTCCATTCTCTGAAAATTCTAGTTCCCTGGAGTCATGTGGAACCTTCTTCTGAAGGCCAAGCTTGTTCTCCATGTGAGGGAACACCAGAGTGATAATTAACAAGATAAAAGGTGGAGCTGAGAGCCAGAGAAAAACTGTGCCTTTTTAAAAAAAGTGTTAAAAGTAAAAATTACCAAAAAAAAGTGGAGGCAGAAGCAGGGAGAGACAAGAACCGAGACAGAGAAACAGAGATAGAAGACTGGGGCTGCAGGGTCAGCTCTTTACTGCTAACTTGTTTGTTGGAGGCTGAAATAACAGTAGAAAATCTTCATTCCCTGAAAATCTAGTTTGCTGGAGCCATGTGAAACCATCTTCTGAAGGCCTGGCTTCTTCTGCCACAAGCTCGTTAGCTGGAGGATGAATTATCAGTAGAATATCTTCATTCTTTGAAAAATCTAGGTTTCTGGAGCCATGTGGAACCTTATTCTGAAGGCCTGACTTCTTCTGCATGGATGGGAATACCAGAGTGAAAATTAACAAGATAAAACATAAAGTTGAGAGCAGGAGAAAAACTGTGCTCTTTTTTAAAAAAAGGATAAAAAGGAAATATTACAAAAAAGAAGAAAGACAGAAGCAGGGAGAGTCAGGAATCGAGAGAGAGAAACAGTTATAGAAGGTTTGGTGTGTGTGTGTGTGTGTGGGGTGGCACCCTACTGCTACCTCGTTTGTTGGAGGCTGAATTATCAGAAGAAAGTTTTAGTTCCCTGAAAAATCTTGTTCACTGGAGCTCTGTGGAACCTTCTTCTGAAAGACTGGATTCTTTTGCTGCTAGCTTGTTTGTTGGAGGCTGAATTATCAGTATAAAATCTTCATTCCCTGAAAAATCTAGTTCGCTGGAGCAATGTGGAACCGTCTTCAGAAGGGTCGGCTTCTTCTGCTGCAAGCTCGTTTGTTGGAATTATCAGTAGAAAGTCTTCATTCCCTGAAAATTCGAGTTTGCTGAAGCCGTGTGGAACCTTCTTCTGAAGGCTCGGCTTGATCTGCCTGGGTGGGAGGACCTGAGTGATAATTAACAAGATAAAAGTTGAAACTGAGATCCAGAAAAAAACTGTGACTATTACAAAAGTGTAAAATTGAAAAAATTACCCCCAAAAAAGGGAAGACAGAAGCAGGGAGAGACTGGAAACGAGACATAGAAACAGATACAGAAGGCTGCAGGTTCATGGGGTGGGGCTGCCTACTGCTAGCTGGTTGGTTGGAGGCTGAATTATCCCTAGAAAATCTTCATTCCTTGAAAAATCTAGTTCTCTGGAGCAATGTGGAACCTTATTCTGAAGGCCCAGCTTCGTCTGTCACTAGGTCATTTGTTGGAGGCTGAATTATCTGTAGAAAATCATCCCCTGAAAAATCAAGTTTGCTTGGGAACCAGCAGTTAGCGTAATGGCTATGTCGCTGGACTCCCACGTAGTCGACTGTGGTTCGTGTCCCGGACCCGGTGGCTTAAAACTCACGCCGGGCGCGTGTGCGTGCGTGCCCAAGATCCCGAGAGGAGAATGGAGGAGAAGGGATTGCGGCGTGACCATCCTCCTTGGGGGGTGATTTCTCGCTTTCTGTCTCTATGTCTCTCTCTCTCTGTCGGGCGAGCGCACGTGCCCTTCAGTGAAAACTCTCTCAAAAAAAAAAAATCAAGTTTGCTCGAGTCATGTGGAACCTTCTTCTGAAGGCCCGGCTTTATCTGCCGCTAGCTCGTTTGTTGGAGTGTGAATTATCAGTAGAAAATCTTCATTCCCTAAAAAATCTAGTTCACTGGAACCATGTGAAACCTTCTCTGAAGGCCCGGCTAATTCTGTTGCTAGCTCGTTTGATGGAGGCTGAATTATCAGTAGGAAATCTTCATTCCCTAAAAAATCTAGTTTGCTTGTGCCATGTGGAACCTTCTTCAGAACGTCCAGGTTCTTCTGCTTGGGTGGGAGGACCAGAGCGATAATTAACATGTTAAAAGTTGGAGCTGAGAGCTAGAGAAAAACTGTGCCTTTTTAAAAAAAAATAAGAATAAAAAAATTACCAAAAAAAAAGGAAACACAGAAGCCTGGAGACATACGAAACGAGACATAGATTCAGAGATAGAAGGCTGGGATTCTTGGGGGGCCTCCCTACAGCTAACTAGTTTGTTGGAGGCTGAATTATCAGAAGAAAATCTTCATTCCCAGAAAAATCTAGTTCAGTGTAGCCATGTGAAACCTTCTTCTGAAGGCCCGGCTTTATCTGCCGCAAGGTCGTTTGTTGGAGGCAGAATTATCAGTAGAAAATCTTCAATTCCTGAAAAATCAAGTTCGCTGGAGCCATGTGGCACCTTCGTCTGGAGGACTGGCTTTTTCAGCTTGGGTGGGAGTACCAGATTGATAATTAACATGAAAAAAGGTAGAGCTGAGAGCCAGAGAAAAACTGTGCCTTTTAAAAAAAGTATAAAATGAAAAATTACAAAAAAAAAGGGAAGACAGAAGCAGAGAGAGACAGGAACCAAGAATGAGAAAAAGAGATAGAAGGCTAGCAGTGCAGCAGGAGGCTCCCTACCACTAGCTTGTTTGTTGGAGGCTGACTTATCAGTAGAAAATCTTCATTCCCTGAAAAATCTAGTTCGCTGGAGTCATGTGTAACTTTTTTCTGAAGGCTTGGCTTCTTCTGTTGCTAGCTCATTTGATGGAGGCTGAGTTATCAGTAGAAAATCTTCATTCCCTGAAAAATCTATTTCGCTGGAGCCATGTGGATACTACTTCAGAAGGTCCAGCTACTTCTGCTTGGGTGGGAGGGCCAGAGTGATAATCATCATATTAAAAGGTGGAGCTGTGAACCAGATAAAAACTGTGCCTTTTAAAAAAAGTCTAGAAAGATATAATTACAAAAAAAGGGAAAGACAGAAGCAGGGAGAGACAGGAACCGAGACAGAGAAACAGAAATAGAAGTCTAGGTGTGTGGGTGGGTGGTGCCCTACTGCAAACTCATTTGTTGGAGGCTGAATTATCATAAGAAAATCTTCATTCTCTGAAAAATCTAGTTGACTGGAGCCAGTGGAACCTTTTTCTGAATGCCTGGCTAATTCTGCTGCTAGCTTGTTTTTTGGAGGCAGAATTATCAGTAGAAAATCTTCATTCCCTGAAAAATTTAGTTCTTTGTAGCCATGTGGAAACTTCTTCTGAAGGCTTGGCTTATTCTTTCACTAGCTGTTTGTTGGAGGCTGAATTATCAGTAGAAAATCTTCATTCCCTGAAAAATCTAGTTCCCTGGATTCATGTGGAAACTGCTTCTGAAGGCCCTGCTTCTTCTACCGCTAGCTTGTTTGTTGGAGACTGAATTATCAGTAGAAAATCTTCATTCCCTGAAAAATCTAGTTGGCTGGAGCCATGTGAAACCTTCTTCTGAAGACATGGCTGCTTCTGCCGCTAGATCATTTGTTGAAGGCTGAATTATCTGTACAAAATATTTATTCCCTGAAAAATCTAGTTCGCTGGAGCCATGTGGAAATGTCTTCTAAAGGTCCTACTCCTTATGACTAGCTGGGAGGACCAGAGTGATAATTAACAAGATAAAAGGTGGACCTGAGAGTCAGAGAACAACTGTGCCATTTAAACAAAGTATAAAAAGGAAAATTACAATAAAAGGGAAGACAGAAGCAGGTAGAGACAGGAACCGAGACAGAGAGACAGATATAGAAGGTTAGGGGAGAGGTAAAGGTGCTCCCTACCACTAGCTCTTTTGTTGGAAGCTGAATTATCAGTAGAAAATCTTCATTCCCTGAAAAATCTAGTTCACTGGAGCCATGTGGATATTTCTTCATAAAGTCTGGCTACTTCTGCATGTGTGGGAGGACCAGAGTGATAATTAACATGTTAAAAGTTGAAGCTGTGAGCCAGATAAAAACTGTGCCTTTTTAAAAAAGTATAAAAAGATATAATTACAAAAAAAAATGTGGAAAGACAGAAGCAAGGAGAGATAGGAACTGAGACAGAGAAACAGAGATAGAAAATGCTAGGTGTGTGGGTGAGTGGCGCCCTACCAAAAACTCGTTTGTTGGAGGCTGAATTATCAGTAGAAAATCTTCATTCTCTGAAAAATCTAGTTGTCTGGAGTCGTGTGGATCCTTTTTCTGAACATGCGGCTAATTCTGCTGCAAGCTCGTTTCTTGGAGGCTGAATTATCAGTAGAAAATCTTTATTCTCTGATAAATCTAGTTCACTGAAGCCATGTGTAACATTCTTCTGAAGGCCTGGCTTCTTCTGCCACTAGCTCATTTGTTGGAGGCTAAATTATCAGTAGAAAATATTCATTCCCTGAAAAATTTAGTTCTCTGGAGCCATGTGGAACCTTCTTCTGAGGGCTTGGCTTATTCTTCCACTAGCTGTTTGTTGGAGGCTGAATTATCATTAGAAAATTTTCAATCCCTGAAAAATCTAGTTCCCTGGATTCAAGTGGAAACTGCTTCTGGACGCCCTGCTTCTTCTACAGCTAGCTTGTTTGTTGTAGGCTGAATTATCAGTAGAAAATCTTCATTCCCTGAAAAATCTAGTTCCCTGGAGCCATGAGGAACCTTCTTCAGGATGTCCGGGATCTTCCACTTGGGTGGGAGGACCAGAACAATAATTAACATGTAAAAAGTTGGAGCTGAGAGCCAGAGAAAAACTATGCTTTTTCAAAAAATTATAAGAAGGAAAAATTACCAAAAATATGGATCACAGAAGCAGGGAGAGTCAGGAAATGAGACAGAGATTCAGAGATAGAAGTCTGAGGGTGTGGGGCAGGGCTCCCTACCGCTAGCTCATTTGTTGGAGGCTGAATTATCAGAAGAAAAACTTCATTCCCTGAAAAATCAAGTTCGCTGGAGTCATGTGGAATCTTCTTCTGAAGACCTGGCTTCTTTTGCCACTAGATCGTTTGTTGGAGGCTGTATTATCAGTAGAAAATCTTCATTCCCTGAAAAATCTAGTTCGCTGGAGTCATATGGAAACTTTTTATGAAGGCCCAGCTCCTTCTGCCTAGGTGGGAAGACCAGGGTGATAATTAACATGATAAATGGTGCAGCTGACAGCCAGAGAATAACTGTGCCTTTTAAACAAATATAAAAAGAAAAATTAAAAAAAGAGAAGGCAGAAGCAGGGAGAGATAGGAACTGAGACAGAGAAACAGAGATAGAAGGCTAGGAGAGTGGGGAGGGGGGCTCCTTACTGCTAGCTCGTTTTTCGGAGGCTAAACTATCAGTAAAAAAATCTTCATTCCCAGAAATATCTTGTCATGTGGAAACTTCTTCAGAAAGCCCCACATCTTCTGCCACTATCTCGTTTGTTGGAGGCTGAATTATCAGTAGAAAATCTTCATTCCCTGAAAAATTTAGTTCGCTAGAGCCACGTGGAACCTTCTTTTGAAGGCCCTTCTTCTTCAGCAAATAGCTCATTTGTTGAAGGCTTTATTATCAGTAGAAAATCTTCCTTCCTGGAAAAATCTAGTTCGCTGGAGCTATGTTGATCATCTCTAAATGCTCCACTTCTACTTCCCCTAGTTCGTTTGTAGGAGCCTGAATTATCAGTGGAAAATCTTCGATCTCTGAAAAGTCTAGTTTGCTGGAGCCTTGTGGAACCTTTATCTAAAAGCCCCGGTTCTTCTGCATGATGGGAGGAACTGAGAGATAATTAACAAGATAAAAAGTGGAGCAGAAAGCCAGAGAAAAACTATGTCTTTTCAAAAAAAGTGAAAAAAGAAAAAATTACCAAAAAAAGGAAGACAGAAGTTTAAAGACAGGACCCGAGAAAGAGTAAAGATATAGAAGGCTGGGGGTTGGGGAGGGTGCTCCCTACCACTAGCTCGATTGTTGGAGGCTGAATTATCTGTAGAAAATCTTCATTCCTTGAAAAATCTAGTTTGCTGGAGCCATGTTGAACCTTCTTCTGAAGGCCCAGCTTTTCCTGCCCTTAGCTCATTTTATGTAGGCTGATTTATCAGTAGAAAATCTTCATTTCTTGAAAAATCTTGTTCGCTGGAGACGTTTGGAACCTTCTTTTGAAGGCCTGGCTTCTTCTGCATATGTGGTAGGAACAGAGCTTTAATTAACAAGATAAAAGATGGAGTTCAGAGCCACTGGAAAAACTGTGGTTTTTAATAAAAGGATGAAAAGAAAAAAATTACCAAAATAAAAGGGAAGCAGAAGCAGGGAGAGACAGGAATTGAGTCAGAGAAACAGAGATAGTAATGCATGGAGTGTGTGTGTGTTGTGGGGTGTTTCTACCACAAGCTCATTTGTTGGAGTCTGAATTAACAGTAGAAAATCTTCATTCCCTGAAAAATCTAGTTTGCTCGAGTCATGTGGAACATTCTTCTGAAGGCCTAGCTTCTTTTGCAGCTAGCTTGATAGTTGGAGTCTGAATTATCAGTAGAAAATCTTCATTCCCTAAAATATCTAGTTTGTTGGAGCAATATGGAATATTTTTCAGAAGGGCTGGTTTCTCCTGCCACTAGCACATTTGATGGAGGCTGAATTATCAGTAAGAAATCTTATTCCCTGTAATATCTAGTTTGCTGCAGCCATGTGGAAACTTCTTCAGAACGTCTGGGTTTTCTGCTTGGGTGGGAGGACCAGAGCAATAATTAACATGATAAAAGGTGGCACTGAAAGATAGAGAAAAACTGTGCCTTTTTAAAAAAGTATAAGAGGAAAAATTACAACAAAAAGGGAAGACTGAAGCAGGAAGAGACAAGAAGCGACACAGAGAAACAGAGATAGAAGGCTAGGGTAATGGGGGGCAGCGCTTTCTAACGCTAGCTTGTTTGTTGGAGGCTGAATTATCAGTAGAAAATCTTCATTCCCTGAAAAATCTAGTTTGCTGGAGCCATGTGGAACCTTCTTCAGAAGGCCCGGCTTCTTCTGCATAGGTGGGAAGACCAGAGTTTTAATTAACAGGATGAAAGTGGGAGTTGAGAGCCACAGAATAACTGCACCTTTAAAAAAATGTGTAAAAAGGAAAAATTACCAGAAAAGGGAAGACAGTAGTACAGAAAGACAGGAACCGAGACAGAGAAACAGATATAGAAGGCTGGGTATGCGGCAGGGGCTCTCTACCACTACCTCGTTTGTTGGAGGCAAAATTATCAGAAAAAAATCTTCATTCCTTGAAAAATCTGGTTCACTGGAGCCATGTGGAAGCTTCTTCTGAAGGCCAGGCTTCTTCTGCCGCTAGCTCATTTCTTGGAGGCTGAATTATCAGTAGACAATTTTCATTCCCTGAAAAGTCTAGTTTGCTGGAACCATGTAGATCCTTCTTCTGAAGGCCAGGCTTCTTCTGCCGCTAGCTCATTTCTTGGAGGCTGAATTATCAGTAGACAATTTTCATTCCCTGAAAAATCTATTTCGCTGGATCCATGAGGAATCATATCCTGAAGGGCTGGCTTCTTATGCCACTAGATCGTTTGATGGAGGTGGAATTATCAGTAGAAAATATTCATTCCCTGAAAAATTTAGTTCCCTGGAGCCATGTGGAACCTTTTTTTGAAGGCTTGTCTTCTCAGAAAATAGCTCATTTGTTGGAGGCTGATTTACAAGTAGAAAATCTTCATTCACTGAAAAATCTAGTTCGCTGGAGCCATATGGAACCTTCTTCTGAAGGCCTGGCTTCTTCTGCTGGTAGCTCGTTTTATGGAGGCTGATCTATAAGTAGAAAATCTTCATTCCTTGAAAAACTTAGTTTGCTGGAGCCATGTGGAACTTTCTTCTGAAGGCCCAGCATCTTCTGCGCTAGCTTGTTTGATGTAGGCGAAATTTTCAGTAGAAAATCTTCATTCCCTGAAAAATCTAGTTTGCTGGAGCCATGTTGAACGTTCTTCTCAATGCACTGATTCTACTTCCACTAGCTCATTTGTTGGAGGCTGAATTATCAGTGGAAAATCTTCATTCCCTGAAAAATCTAGTTTGCTGGAACGATGTGAAACCATCTACTGAAGGCTCGACTTCTTCTGCGCTAGCTCGTTTAATGGACGTGTTATTATCTGTAGAAAATATTCTTTCCCTGAAAAATTTAGTTCATTGGAGCCATGTGGAACCTTCTTTTGAAGGCCTGTCTTCTTCAGACAATCGATCGTTTCTTTGAGGTCGAATTATCAGTAGACAATCTTCCTTCCTTGAGAAATCTAGTTTGCTGGAGCAATGTTGAACGTTCTTCTAAATACACCATTTCTACTTCCGCTAGCTTGTTTGTTGGAGGCTGAATTATCAGTTGAAAATCTTCGTTCTTTGAAAAATCTAGTTTGCTGAAGCGTTGTGGAACCTTCATCTAAAAGCCACTGTTCTTCTGCTGGTGGGAGGAACTGAGAGATAAATAACAAGATAAAAGGTGGAGCTAAGAGCAAGACAGAAACTGTGCCTTTTCAAAAAAGTTAAATAAGAAAAATTACCAAAACAAGGAAGACAGAATCAGGGAAAGATAGGAAATGAGACAGAGTAAAAGAGATAGAAGGCTGGGGGTTGGAGGGGTTCCCTACCCCTAGCTCATTTGTTGGAGGCTGAATTATCAGTAGAAAATCTTCATTCCTTGAAAAATCTAGTTCTCTGGACCATGTAGAAACTTATTCAGAAGGCCCGGCTTCTTCTGCTGGTAGCTCGTTTTATGGAGGCAGATTTATAAGTAGAAAACTTTTATTTCATTGAAAAATCCAGTTCGTGGGAGACATGTGGACCCTTCTTCTGAAGCCCAGGCTTCTTCTGCCACTAGCTCTTTTCTTGGATGGTGATTTATCAGTAGACAATCTTCATTCCCTGAAAAATCTAGTGCGTTGGAGCCATGTGGAAACTTCTTCCGAAGGCCGGGCTTCTGCATTGGTGGGAAGTGCCAAGTTTTAATTAACAAGGTGAAATTTGGAGTTGAGATCTACATAAAAACGGTGCCTTTAAAAAGATGTGTAAAATGGAAAAATTACCAAAAAAGGGAAGAAGGAAGCATGGAGAGACAAGAATCGAGACAGAGAAACAAAGATCGAAGGCTGGATATTCTGCGGAGCTCTAAACTGCTAACTCATTTGTTGGAAGCTAAATAATCAATAGAAAATCTTTATTCCTGGAGGCTTCAGGCCTGACCCTTCCAAATCTCCAGCATTTCCGCCGTTATTCCTCCTTGGATCCCAGGTTGGTTGCCTGGGACTTTAAGGTGAAGCCCCACCCCACCCCACCTGAAATCCAGATCCAGCTGGCCAACAGTTCCAGACACCAGTCGGACTGAAGCTGCAGGACCGACCCTTCCAAATCTCCATGAATCCCCACCATCTTCCTCCTTGGACCTCAGGTTGGTTGCCTGAGACATTAAGGCAAACCCCCTCCCCAACCCACCCCACCCGAAATCCAGATCAAGCTGACCAGCAGTTCCGGACACCAGGAGGACTGAGGCTATCGGCCCGACCTTTCTGAGTCTCCATGCATTCCCGCCGTTCTTTCTCCTTGGACCCCAAGTTGGTTGCCTGGTACTTAAAGGTGAATCCCCAACCCAACCCAATCCACCCGAAATCTGGATTGAGCTGGCCAGCAGTTTCAGAAACCAGGCGGACTGAGTCTGCAGGCCCGACCCTTCTGAATCTCCACGCTCCCCACCGATCTTCCTTTTTGGACCCCAGGTTGGTTGCCAGAGATTTTAAGGTGAACCCGCACCTCACCGCACCCAAAATCCGGATCGAGCTGGCCAGCAGTTCTGGACACCAGATGGACTGAGGCTACTGGCCCGACACTTCTGAATCTGCATGCTCCCCGCTGTTTTTCCTCCTTGGACTCCAGGTTGGTTGCCTGGTACTTTAAGGGGAACCCCCACCCCACACCATCCCACCCGAAATCTGGATCAAGCCAGCCAGCAGTTCTGGACACCAGGCGGACTGAGGCTGCAGGCCCGACCCTTGCGAATCTCCACGCATCCCTGCCTTCTTCATCGTTGGACCCCAGGTTGGTTGCCTGGGACATTAAAGCGAACCCCCAACCCATATCACCCAAAATTTGGATTGAACCAGCCAGCAGTTCCAGAGACCAGGTGGACTGAGTCTGCAGGCCCAACCCTTCGGAATCTCCACGCATCCTTGCTGTTCTTCCTCCTTGGACATCAGGTTGGTTGCCAGGGACTTTAAGGTGAACCCTCACCCAACCCCACCCAACCTGAAATCGAGATCGAGTCGGCCAGCAGTTCCGGACACCATCCAGACTGAAGCTGAAGGGGCGATCATTCTGAATCTCCACGCATCCCCACCATTCTTTCTCCTTGGACCCCAGGTTGGTTTCCTGGGACTTTAAGGTGAACCTCTTTAGCACCCCACCCCACCCAAAATCCAGATCGAGCCGGCCAGCAGTTCTGGACACCAGGAGAACAGAGACTACAGGACCAACCCTTCCGAATCTCCATGAATCCCCACTGTTCTTCTTCCTTGGATCCCAGGTTGGTTGCCTGGGACTTTAAGGCGAATCTCCACCCCATCCCACCCCACCTGAAAACTGGATCGAGCCGGCCAGCAGTTCTGGACACCAGGTGGACTGAGGCTGCATGCCTGACCCTTCCGAATCTCCACGCAATTCCGCTGTTCTTCCTCCTTGGACCCCAGGTTGGTTGCCCAGGACATTAAGATGAAGCCCACCCCACCCCACCCCACCCGAGCCAGCCAGTTGTTCCGGACACCAGGTGGATTGAGGCTGCAGGACAGACTCTTCCATATCTCCATGCATTCCCCCCACCCCGTTCATCCTCATTGGACCCCAGGTTGGTTGCCTGGGACTTTAAGGTGAACCCCCACCACCGCTCCAGAAATCCAGATCAAGCTGGCCAGCAGTTCTGGACACCAGAAGGACTGATGCCACAGGCCCAACCCTTCCGAATCTCCATGCATCCCTGCATTCTTCCTCCTTGGACCACAGGTTGGTTGCCTGGGACTTGAAGCAGAACCACCACCTCACCCCACCCAACCCGAAATCTGGATCGAGCCGGCCAGCAGTTCCGGACACCTGGCGGACTGAGGCTGCTGGCCCCACCATTCTGAATCTCCACGCATCCCCGCTGTTCTTCCTCCTTGGACCCCAGGTTGAATACCTGGGACTTTAAGGCCAACCACCACCACACCCTACCTCATCCAAAATCCGGATTGAGCTGGCAGCCGTTTCGAACAACAGACGGACTGAGGCTGCAGGCCCGACTCTTCTGAAACTACACTCATCCCTTCCGTTCTTCCTCCTTGTACCCCAGGTTGGTTGCCTGGGAATTTAAGGTGAACCCCCACACAACCCCACCCAAAATGAGGATGGAACCAGTAAGCAGTGCCAGACACCAGATGGACTGAGGCTTCAGGCCTGACCATTTCGAATCTCCACGCATCCCCGCCATTCTTCCTCTTTAGACCTTATGTTTGTTGCCTGGAACTTTAAGACGAACCTCCACCCCACACCACCCCACCCAAAATCGAGATCGAACCGGTCAGCAGTTCCGGACACCAAGCGGGCTGAATCTGCAGGCCCGACCCTTCCGAATCTCCACTTATCCCCACCGTTCTTCCTTTTTGGACCTCAGGTTGTTTGCCTGGGACTTAAGGCAAATTCTCTCCCCACCCCACATCACCCAAAATCCGGATTGAGCTGGCCATCAGTTCCGGACACCAGGCAGACTGAGGCTGCAGGTCTGACCGTCCGAATATCCATGCATCCCTGCCGTTTTTCCTCCTTGGACCCTAGTTTGATTGTCTGGGACTTTAAGGCTAACCCCCACCCCATCCCACCCCACCCAAAATCTGGATAGAACCGGCCAACATTTCCAGACACTAGGCGGACTGAGGCTTCAGGCCCAACCCTTCCATATCTCCATGCATCCCTGCCTTCATTCTCCTTGGACCTCACATTGGTTGCCTGGGTCTTTAAGGTGTACCACCTCTGCACCCCAACTCACCCGAAATCCGGATCAAGCCGGCCAGCTATTCCAGACATCAGAATAACTGAGGCTGAAGGCCCGACCATACCGAATCTACACACATCCCTGCCTTCTTCCTCCTTAGACCCGAGGTATGTTGCCTGTGACTTTAAGCTGAACCCCCACCTCACCCCACATGATATCCGGATCGAGTCAGACAGCAGTTTCGGATATCAGGTGGACAGAGGCTGCAGGCCGACCATTTTGAATCTCCACGCAACTCCCCTGTTCATCCTCCTTGGACCCCAAGTTCAATGCCTGAAACTTTAAGGCGAAGCCCCACCCCACCCCATCCCACCCAATATCTGGATCAAGCCGGCAAGCAGTTCTGGACACAAGCAGGAC
>NW_006206086.1:280927-284213 GCF_000334495.1 Tupaia belangeri chinensis | reverse complement strand
CCCCCCCCCTTTCATACTCCTTGGACCCCAAGGGGGATGCCTGGAACTTTAAGGCGAATCCCCACCCCACCTGATATCAGGATAGAGCCGGTGAGCATTTCCGGACACTAGGAGGATTGAGGGAGCAGGCCTGACCCTGCTGAATCTCCATGCATTGCTGCCATTCTTCCACCTTGGACTGCAGAATGGTTGCCTGGGACTTTAAGGCGAACTCCCACCCCATCTCACCCCACCTGAAATCCGGATCAAACCGGCCAGCAGTTGTAAACACCAGGCAGACTGAGGCTGCAGGTCCAACCCTTCCCAATCTCCACGCTTCCCTGCTGTTCTTTATCATTGGACCCCAGGTTGGTTGCCTGGGACTTTAAGGTGAACCCCCACACCATCCCACCCCACCCAAAATCCGGAGTGAACTGGCCAGCAGTTCCAGACACCAGGCAGACTGAGGCTGCAGGTCCAACCCTTCCCAATCTCCACGCTTCCCTGCTGTTCTTTATCATTGGACCCCAGGTTGGTTGCCTGGGACTTTAAGGTGAACCCCCACACCAACCCACCCAAAATTTGGATCAAACCGGCCAGCAGTTCCAGACACCAGGCGGACTGAGTCTGCAGGCATGACCCTTCCGAATCTCCACGCATCCCTGCCGTTATTCCTCCTTGGACCCCAGGTTGGTTGCCAGAGACTTTAAGGTGAACCTACACCCCACCCCACCACACCCAAAATCCAGATCGAGCCGGCCAGCAGTTCTGGACACCAGGAGGACTGAGGCTCCATGTGCGACCATTCTGAATCTCCACGCATCCTCCTGGTTCATCCTCCTTGGATGCCAAGTTGGATGCCTGAAACTTTAAGATGAACCCTCACCCCAGCCCACCCCACCAGTTATTCGGCTCGAGCCAGCCAGCAGTTCCAGACACCAGAAGGACTGAGGCTGCAGGCCCGACCCTTCCTAATCTCCACGCATCCCCACCATTCTTCCTCCATGGACCCCAGTTTGGTTGCCTTAGACTTTAAGCTGAACCCCCATCTCACCCCACCCCACCCGAAATTAGAATTGAGCTGGCCAGCAGTTCCGGACACAAGGTGGACAGAGGCTGCAGGACCGACCCTTCTGAATCTCCATGCATCCCCACCATTCTTCCTCATTGGACCCCAGGATGGTTTTCTGGGATATTAAGGCCATCCCAAACCCCAATCCAATGCACCCAAAATCCGGATCGGGTCAGCCAGCAGTATCGGACAAGAGGCAGACTGAAGCTGCAGGTCCAACCATTCTGAATCTCCATGCATCTTCACCATTCTTCCTCCTTGGACATCAAGTAGGTTGCCAGGGACTTTAAAGTGAACCCTCACCCCACCCCACCCCACCTGAAATTGAGATCAAGCCGGCCAGAAGATTCAGACACCAGGCGGACTGAAGCTGCAGGCCCGACACTCCCATATCTCCACGCATCCCCACCATCTTCCTCTTTGGACCTCAGGTTGGTTGCCTGGGACTTTAAGGTGAACCACCTCCCCACCCCACCTCACCCAAAATCCGGATCGAGCAGGCCAGCAATTACAGACACCAGAAAGACTGAGTCTGCAGGCCAGACCCTTCCGAATCTACATGCATCCCCACCTTCTTCCTCCTTGGACCCCAGGTATGTTGCCTGGGACCTTAAGCTGAACCCACACCTCACCCCATCCCACCCAAAATCTGGATCGAGCCAGCCAGCAGTCCCCGACACAGGGCGGACTGAAGCTGCAGACCATACCTTCCGAAAGTCCACGCATCCCCACCAACTTCCTCCTTGGACCACAGGTTGGTTGTCTGGGACAATAAGGCAAACCCGCTCCCCAACCCACCCCACTCGAAATCCGGATCAAGCCAGCCAGCAGTTCCGGACACGAGGCGGACTGGGGCTGCAGGCCTGATCATTCCGAGTCTCCACTCATCCCCGCCGTTCTTACACCTTGGACCTCAGGTTGGTTGCCTGGGACTTTAAGGTGAACTACCTCCCCACCCCACCTCACCCGAAATCCGGATCAAACCGGCCAGCAATTACAGACACCAGAAAGACTGAGTCTGCAGGCCTGAGCCTTCCGAATCTACACGCATCCCCGCCTTCTTCCTCCTTGGACCCCAGGTATGTTGCCTGGGACATTAAGCTGAACCCCCACATCACCCCATCCTACCCGAAATCCGGATCCAGCCGGCAAGCAGTTCCCGACACAAGGAGGACTGAGGCTGCAAACTCGACCCTTCTGAATCTCCATGCATTGCCGCCATTCTTCCTCCTTGGACACCAGGTTGGTTACCTGGTACTTTAAGGCAAACCCCAGTGCCACCCCAACCCACCCGAAATGCGGAATGAGCCGGCCTGCAAGTTCTGGACAACAGGAGGATTGAATCTGCAGTCTCGACCCTTCCAAATCTCCACGCATCCCCGCCGTTCTTGCACCTTGGACCCCAGGTTGGTTGCCTGGGACTTTAAGGTACCCCTGCACCACCCCACACAATATCTGGAACGAGCCAGACAGCAGTTCCGGACACCAGGCGGACTGAGGCTGCAGGCCCAACCTTTATGAATCTCCACGCATCCCTGCCATTCTTCCACATTGGACCCCAGGTTGTTTCCTCGAACTTTAAGGTGCACCCCCTCCGACCCCACCCCACCCGAAATCCGAATTGAGCCAGTCAGCTATTTCGGATACCAGGCGGTCTGAGGCTGCAGGCCGATCTTTCCGAATCTCCAAGCATGCACCCTGCTCCTTCTCCTTGGACCCCAAGTGTGATGCCTGAAACCTTAAGGTGAACCACCACCCCACCCCACAACACCCGATATCCGGATCGAGCCGACCCGGACACCAGGCGGACTGGGGCCGCAGGCCCGACCCTACCGCAACTCCACGCATCCCTGCCGTTCTTCCTCCTTGGACCCAAGGTTGGTTGCCCAGGACTCTAATGCAAACCCCCACCACAGCCCACCCCATACGAAATCCGGATTGAACCAGCCAGCATTTCCAGATTCCAGGCAGACTGAGGCTGCAGATCATACCCTTCTGAATGTCCACACATCCCAACCAACTTCCTCCTTGGACCACAGGTTGGTTGCCTGGGACATTAAGACAAACCCCCTCCCCACCCTACCCCACCCGAAATCCGGATTGAGCCCGCCAGCAGTTCCAGAGTTCAGGCTGACTAAGGCTGCAGGCTCGACCCTTCCAAATCTCCATGCATCCCCGCCGTTCTTCCTTGGACCCCAGGTTGGTTGCCTGGGACTTTAAGGCGAACCCCCACCC
>NW_006206086.1:275180-280765 GCF_000334495.1 Tupaia belangeri chinensis | reverse complement strand
CCCCCCCCCACCCCATTGAAAATCCATATTACGCCGGCCAGCAGTTCCAGACACCAGGTGTACTGAGCCTGCAGGTGACCATTCTGAATCTACATACATCCCCGCAATTCTTTGTCCTTGGACCCCAGGATGGTTTCCTGGGATTTTAAGGTGAACCTCCTCACCACCCCACCCCATTCGAAATCCGGATCGAGCCAGACAGAAGTTTCGGATACCAGGTGGACTGAGGCTGCAGGCCAACCCTTCCGAATCTCCACACTTCCCTGCCGTTCTTCATCCTTGGACCCCAGGTTGGTTGCCTGAGACATTAAGGCGAACCCCCACCTCAAACCACACGATATCTGGATCGAGCCGGTCAGCAGTTCCAGACACAAGGCAGACTTAGGCTGTAGGCCTAACCCTTCCATATCTCCACGCATCCCCGCCTTCTTTCTCCTTGAACCTCAGGTTGGTTGCCTGGGTCTTTAAGGTGTACCACCTCTGCACCCCAACTCACCCGAAAGCCGGATCAAGCCGGCCAGCTATTCCAGACACCAGAAGGACTGAGGCTAAAGGCCCGACCATACCGAATCTACACACATCCCTGCCTTCTTTCTCCTTGGACCCCAGGTATATTGCCTGGGACTTTAAGCCAAACCCCCACCTCACCCCACATGATATCCAGATAGTCGGACAGCAGTTTCAGATATCAGGTGGATAGAGGATGCAGGCCGACCATTTTGAATCTCCATGCATGCCCCCCATTCATCCTCCTTGGACCCCAAGTTGGATGCCTGAAACTTTAAGGCAAAGCCCCACTCCATCCCACCCCACCCAAAATCCGGGTCGACCTGGCCAGCAGTTCCGGACTCCAGGAGGACTGTGGCTGCAGACCCGACCTTTCTGAATATCCACGCATCACCGCCATTCTTCCTGCTTGGTCCCCGAGTTGATTGTCACGGACTTTAAGGCTAACCCCCACTCCACCTCACCCGAAATCCTTATCGAGCTGGCCAGCAGTTCAGAACACCAGGCGGATTGATGCTGCAGGCTCAACCCTTCTGAATCTCCACACATCCCCACCGTGCTGGCACCTTGGACCCCAGTTTGGTTGCCTGGGACTTTAAGGAGAACCCCCACCCAAACCCACCCCACCTGAAAATCAGATTGAGCCGGCCAGCAGTTCCGGACAGGAGGCAGACTGGGGCTGCAGGCCCGACCATTCCGAATCTCCACTCATCCCCACTGTCTTCCTCCTTGGACCTCAGGTTGGTTGCCTGGGACTTTAAGGTGAACTACCTCCCCACCCCACCTCACTCTAAATCCGGATCGAGCCGTACAGCAATTACAGACACCAGAAAGACTGAGTCTGCAGGCCTGAACCTTCTGAATCTACACGCATCTCCGCCTTCTTCCTCTTTTGACCCCAGGTATGTTGCCTGGGACATTAAGCTGAACCCTCACCTCACCCAATACCATCCGAAATCCGGATTGAGCCGGCCAGCAGTTCCTGATACAAGGCGGACTGAGGCTGCAATCCCAATCCTTCTGAATCTCCACGCATCACCGCCGTTCTTCCTCCTTGGACACCAGGTTGGTTTCCTGGGACTTTAAGGCAAACCCAAACCCCACCCCAACCCACCTGAAATGCGGAATGAGCTGGCCTACAGTTCTGTAAAACAGGAGGACTGATGCTGCTGTCCCGACCCTTCTAAATCTCCACACATCTCCGCCGTTCTTGCACCTTGGACCCCAGTTTGGGTGCCTGGGACTTTAAGACAAACTCCTACACCACCCCACACAATATCTGGAATGAGCCGGACAGCAGTTCCGGACACCAGGCGGACTGAGGCTGCAGGCCCAACCTTTATGAATCTCCACGGATCCCTGCCATTCTTCCACATTGGACCCCAGGTTGTTTCCTCGAACTTAAAGGCGAACCCCCTTCGATCTTACCCCACCCAAAATCCGAATTGAGCCAACCAGCTATTTCGGATACCAGGCGGTCTGAGGCTGCAGGCCGATCTTTCCGAATCTCCACGCATGCACCCTGTTCCTCCTCCTTGGACACCCAGTTTGATGCCTGAAACTTTAAAGTGAACCCCCACCCCACCACACCACAGATCGAGCCGACCAGCAGTTCAGGACACCAGGTGGACTGAGGCTGAAGACCTGACCCCTACAAATCTCCATGCATCCCTGCCGTTCTTCCTCCTTGGACCCAAGGTTGGTTGCCCAGGACTCTAAGGCGAACTCCCACCACAGCCCACCCCATATGAAATCCGGATTGAAACAGCCAGCATTTCCGGAATCCAGGTGAACTGAGGCTGCAGACCATACCCTTCCAAATGTCCACGCATCCCCACCGATTTCCTCCTTGGATCTCAGGTTGGTTGCCTGGGACATTAAGGCAAACCCCCTCCCTACCCCACCCCACCCGAAATCCGTATCGAGCCAGCCAGCAGTTCTGGACTTCAGACTGACTGCGGCTGCAGGCCCGACCTTTCCAAATCTCCATGCATCTTTGTTGTTCTTCTTCCTTGGACCCCAGGTTGGTTGCCTGGGACTTTAAGGCGAACCACCACCCAATCCCACCCCATCCGATATCCAGATCGAATCAGCCAGCTGTTCCAGACACAAGGCGTACTGAGGCTGCACACCTGACCCTTCCAAATCTCCATGCTTCACTGCCATTCTTCATCCTTGGACCCCAGGTTGGTTACCTGAGACATTAAGGGGAACCCCCACCTCAAACCACACGATATCTGGATCGAGCCGGTCAGCAGTTCCAGACACAAGGGAGACTTAGGCTGCAGGCTCGACCCTTCCAAATCTCCACACATCCCCGCCTTCTTTCTCCTTGAACCTCAGGTTGGTTGCCTGGGACTTTAAGGTGTGCCACCTCTGCACCCCAACTCACCTGAAATCCGGATCAAGCTGGCCAGCTATTACAGACACCAGAAGGACTGAGGCTGAAGGCCCGACCATACTGAATCTACACACATCTCCACCTTCTTCCTCCTTGGACCCCAGGTATATTGCCTGGGACTTTAAGCCAAACCCGCACCTCACCCCACATGATATCCGGATCGAATCGGACAGCAGTTTTGGATATCAGGCGGACAGAGGCTGCAGGCCGATTGTTTCGAATCTCCATGCATTCCCCTGTTCATCCTCCTTGGACCTCAAGTTGGATGCCTGAAACTTTAAGGCGAAGTCACACCCCACCCCACTGCATCCCACCTGATATCTGCATTGAGCCAGCCAGCAGTTCTGGACACCAGAAGGACTGAGGCTACATACCCGACCTTTCCGAATATCCACGCATCCCCGCCCTCTTTCTCCTTGGACCCCAGGTTGGTTACCTGGGACTTCAAGGCGAACCCCCACCTCACACCACCCCACCCAAAATCCAGATCAAGATGGCCAGCAGTTCCAAACACCAGGTGGACTGAGGCTGCAGGCCCGACCCTTCTGAATCTCCACACATCCCTCCTGCAAAGTTGGATGCCTGAAAGTTTAAGACAAACCCCCACCCCAACCCACCCCATCTGATATTCAGCTCGAGCCAGCCAGCAGTTTCGGACACCAGAAGAACAGAGGCTGCAGGCGCAGCCCAACCCTTCCGAATCTCCACGCATCCCCACCGTTCTTCCTCCATGGACCCCTGTTTGATTTCCTGGGATTTTAAGCCTAACCCCCACCTCACCCCACCTCACCCAAAATTCTAATCAAGCCAGCCAGCAGTTCTGGACACAAGGTGAACTGAGGCTGCAAAACTGACCCTTCTGAATCTCCACGCATTCCCACCATTCTTCCTCATTGGACCCCAGGTTGGTTTCCTGGGACTTTAAGGCCATTCCAAACCCCAACCCAATGCACCCGAAATCCCGATTGGGTCGGCCAGCAGTTCCAGACAACAGGTGGACTGAGGCTGCAGGCCCGACCATTCCGAATCTCCACGCATCTTCGCCATTCTTTCTCCTTGGACATCAGGTAGGTTGCCAGGGACTTTAAGGCGAACCCTTACCTCACCCCACCCCACCCGAAATCGAGATCGAGCCGGCCAGCAGTTGTGGACACCAGAAGGACTGATGCTGCAGGCCCGATCCTTCCAAATCTCCACGCATCCCCACCTTCTTCCTCTTTGGATCCCAGGTAGTTTGCCTGGGACTTGAAGCAGAACCCCAATCTCACCCCACCCTACCCGAAATCCAGATCGAGCTGGCCAGCAGTTCCGGACACTTATTGGACTGAGGCTGCATGCCCGAGCCTTCTGAATCTCCACCCATCCTCGCTGTTCTTCCTCCTTGGACCCCCGTTGGATTCCTGGGACTTTGAGGTGAACCACCACCACACCCCACCTCACCCAAAATCCGATTGAGCTGGCAGCAGTCCCGGACAACAGGCGGACTGAGCTGCAGGTCCGACTCTTTCGAAACTACACGCATCCCCTCCGTTCTTCCTATGTTGACCCCAGGTTTGTTGCCTGGGACTTTCAGGCGAACCCCCACTCCACCCCACCCCACCCAAAATCAAGATCGAACCGGCCAGCAGTTCCGGACACCAGGCAGACTGAGGCTGCAGGACCGACCCTTATGAATCTCCATGCATCCCCGCCATTGTTCCTCTTTGGATCCCAAGTTGGTTGCCTAGGATTCTAAGGAGAACCCCCACACCACACCAGCCCAAATCAGGATGGAGCCAGCAAGCAGTGCCAGACAGCAGGCAGACTGAGGCTTCAGGCCTGACAATTTTGAATCTCCATGCATCCCCGCCATTCTTCCTCTTTAGACCCCAGGTTGGTTGCCTGGAACTTTAATGCAAACCCCCACCACACCACACCCCATCCGAAATACAGATCGTGTTGGCCAGCTGTTCCGGACACCAGGTGGACTGAGGCTGCAGGAAAACCCTTATGAATCTCCACACATCCTCACCGTTCTTCCTCCTTGGACCCCTAGTTTGTTGCCTTGGACTTTAAGGTGAAAGCCCAACCCACCCCATATGATATCCAGATCTAGCTGGCCAGCAGTTCCTGACACAAGGCAGACTGAGGCTGCAAGTCCGACCCTTCTGAATCTCCACGCATCCCTGCCATCATCCTCTCTGGACCTCAGGTTGGTTTCCTGGGACTTTAAGGCGAACTCTATTCCCACCCCACATCACCCAAAATCAGGATCAAGCTGGCCATCAGTTCTGGACACCAGGCAGACTGAGGCTGCAGGCCAGACCCCTTCGAATATCCACGTGTCCCCGCCCTTCTTCCTCCTTGGACCTCAGTTTGGTTGCCTGGGACATTAAGGCGAACCCCCACCCCACCCCACCCCACCTGAAATCTGGATCGAACTGGCCAGCAGTTCCAGACACCAGGCTGACTGAGGCTGCAGGCCCGACCCTTACAAATCTCCACGCTTCCTTGCTGTTCTTCATCTTTGGACCCCAGGTTGGTTGTCTGGGACATTAAGGTGAACCCCAACCCCAAACCACACAAAATTTGGATTGAACCGGCCAGCAGTTCCGGACACCAGGAGGACTGAGTCTGCAGACCCTACCCTTCTGAATCTCCACACCCCCCCGCCGTTCCACCTCCTTGGACTGCAGGT
>NW_006206086.1:270302-274983 GCF_000334495.1 Tupaia belangeri chinensis | reverse complement strand
CCATCTGAATCTCCATGCATCCCCGCCATTCTTCCTCCTTGGACCACAGTTTGGTTGCCTGGGACTTTAAAGAGATCCCCCAACCCAACCCACCCCTCCCGAAATTTGGATCAAGCTGGCCAGCAGTTCTGGACACCAGGCGGACTGAGGCCGCAGGCCCGACCTTTCTGAATCTCCATGCATCCCCGCTGTGCCTCCTTTTTGTATCTCAGTTTGGATGCCAGGGACTTTAAGGTGAACCCCAACCCCACCCCTCCCAAAATCCGGATCGAGCCAGCCAACAGTTCTGGAAACCAGAGGGACGTAGGCTGCAGGCCTGAAACTTGTGAATCTCCACGCATCCCTGCAGTTCTTCCTCCTTGGACCGCAGGTTGGTTGCCTGGGACTTTAAAGCGAACCCACACCCCACCCCACTGGAAATCCGGATTGAGCTGGCCAGTAGTTCGGGACACCAGGTGGACTGAGGTTCAAAGCCCAACCCTTTCGAATCTCCATGCATCCCCGCCGTTCTTACTCTTTGGACCCCAGGTTGGTAGCCCTGGGCTCTAAGGCGAACCACCACCACATCCCACCCCATCCAAAATCCGAATCATGCTGGCCAGCAGTTCCGGACACCAGGCAGAATGAGGATGCAGGCTCAACCCTTCCGAATCTCCATGCATTCCCGCCATCTTCCTCCTTGTACCATAGGTTGGTTGCCTGGGATTTTAAGATGAACCCCTTCCACACCCGACCAAACACGAAATCCGTATCGAGCTGGACAGCACTTTTGGATACCTGGTGAAATTAGGCTGCAGTCCCAACCCTTCTGAATCTCCATGCACCCCCACTATTCTTCTTCCTTGGACCCAAGGTTGGTTGCCTGGGACTTTAAGGTGAACCCCCACCTAACTCCATCCGAAATCCTGATTGAACTGGCCTACAGTTCCGACACCAGGCGGACTGAGGCTGCAGGCCCGACACTTCAAGATCTCCATGCATACCCACTGTTCTTCCTCCTTGGACCCAAGGTTAGTTTCCTGGGACTTTAAGGTGAACTTCCATCACACCCCACCCCACCCGAAATCTGGATCAATCCACCAGCAGTTCCGGACACCAGGCAAACTGAGGCTGCAGGCCCGACACTTCAAGATCTCCATGCATACCCACTGTTCTTCCTCCTTGGACCCCAGGTTGGTTGCCAGGACTTTAAGGTGAACCCCCACACCACCCAACCAACCCAAAATCCGGATTGAGTCGTCCAGCAGTTCCTGACACCAGGTGGACTGAGGCTGCTAGCCCGACCCTTCCGAATCTCCACACATCCCCGCTGTTCATCCTCCTTGGACCCCAGGTTGGTTGCCTGGGACTTTAAGGCGAATCCCAATACCACCCCACCCAACCCGAAATCTGGATCGAGTTGGCCAGCAGTTCCGGACACCAGGCGAACTGAGGCTGCAGGCCCGACCCTTCCAAATCTCCATGCATCCCCGCCTTCTTCCTCCTTGTATCCCACGTTGGTTTCCTGGGACTTTAAGACAAACCCCCACCCCACCCCAACCCACCCAAAATCTGGATTGTGTCAGCCAGTAATTTCGGAAACCTACTGGACTGAAGCTGCAGGACCAACCCTTCTGAATCTCTATGCATCCCCACCATTCTTCCTTCTAAGACCCCAGTTTGGTTGCCTGGGACTTTAAATCAAACCCACTGCCCAGTTCATCCCATCCGGAATCCTGATCGAGCCGGTCATAAGTTCCGGACACCAGGCAGACTGAGGCAGTATGCATGACCCATTCGAATCTCCACACATTTCCATCGTTAACCCTTCGTGGACCCTAGGTTGGTTGCCTAGGACTTTAAGGTGAACCCCCACACCACCCCAACAAACCTAAAATCTGGAACGAGCCAGCCTGCAGTTCCAGACACCAGGCAGTCTGAGACTGCAGGCCTGACCCTTCTGAATCACCAAGCATACCCGCCATTCTTCCTCTTTGGACCCCAGGTTTGGACCCCAGGTTGGTTGCCTGGGACTTTAAGATGAACCCCCACCTCACCACACCACATCCAAAATTAGGAACTAGCGGACCAGCAGTTCCGGACTCCAGGCAGACTGATGCTGCGGCCCAACTCTTCCAAATCTCCACGCATCCCCTCCCCATTCTTTCCCCTGGACCCCAGGTTGGTTGCCTGGGACTTTAATGTGAACCCCACTCCAAAAACCAAAATCCAAATTGAGCCGGCCCGCAGTTCGGAACACCAGGCAGACTGAGGCTGCAGGCCCAACTCTTCCAAATCTCCATGCATCCCCGCCATTCCTCCTTGAACCACAGATTGGTTGCCCAGGATTTAAAGGCGAAACCCCATCCTAACCCTCCCCACCCAAAATCCGGATCAAGACGGCCATCAGTTCCAGACACCAGGCGAACTGAGGCTGCAGGCCTGACCCTTCCGAATCTACATGCATCCCTGCCGTTCTTCCTTCTTGGACCCCAGTTTTGTTGTTTAGGACTTTAAGGTGAACCCCCACCCCAGTCCACCCGATATCCGGATCAAGCTGGCCAGCAGTTCAGGATACAAGGCGGACTGAGGATGCTGGCCAGACAATTCCGAATCTCCACACTTCCCCGCCATTCTTCCTCCTTGCACCCTAGGTTGGTTGTGCGGGACTCTAAGGCGAACCCCCACCACAACCACCCCACCTGAAATCCGGATCGAGCCGGCCAGCAATTTTGGATACCAGGGGGACGGAGGCTGCAGGTCTGACCCTTCCAAATCTCCATGCATCCCCACCATTCCTCATCCTTGGACCCCAGGTTGGTTGCCTGAGATGTTAAGGCGAACCCCCAAACCACCAAATCCCACCTGAAATCCAAATCGAGCCAGCCAGGATTTCCGGACAACAGGCGGAGTCGGCAGGCCTGACCCTTCCAAAACTCCATGAATCCCCACTGTTCTTTCTCCTTGGACCCCAGTTTGGTGGCCTGGGACTTTAAGGAGAACCCCCAACCAGTCCACCACGCCTGAAATCAGGATCGAGCTGGCCAGCAGTTCTGGTCTCCAGGTGGACTGAGGCTGCAGGACCAACTCTTCCGAATCTCCTCCCATCCCTGCCATCTTCCTCCTTGGACCACAGGTTGGTTGCCTGGAATTTTAGGGTGAACCCTCTCCCCACCACACCACACCCAAAATCCAGTTCGAGCAGGCCATCAATTCCGGACCCCAAGCAGACTGAGGCTGGTGGCCCGATACTTCTGAATCTCCATGCATTCCCGCTGTTCATCCTCCTTGGAGACCAGGTGGGTTGCCTGGTACTTTAAGACGAACCCCCATGCCACACCACTCCACCCAAAATCTGAATCGAACCAGCCATCAGTTCCAGACACCAGGTGGATTGACGCTGCAGGCCCGACCCTTCTGAATCCCCATGAATCCCCATCATTCTTCTTCCTTGGACACCCGGTTGGTTGCCTGGGACTTTAAGGAGAACCCTAAACCACCCAACCTGAAATCCGGATTGAGCTGGCTCAGAG
Organism: Tupaia belangeri chinensis; assembly: GCF_000334495.1. Lineage (NCBI taxonomy): Eukaryota > Metazoa > Chordata > Mammalia > Scandentia > Tupaiidae > Tupaia > Tupaia belangeri. Next base: position 271,471 of record NW_006206086.1, on the reverse strand, counting down.
TTTGGGACACCAGGCTGACTGAGGCTGCAGGCTCAACCCTTCTGAATCTCCATGCATGCCCGCCATCTTCTTCCTTGGACCTAAGGTTGGTTGCCTGGGACATTAAGATGAACCCCCTCCAACCCCACCTCACCCAAAATCCAGATCGAGCCGGTCAGCAGTTCTGGACACCTGGCAGACTGAGGCTGCAGGTCTGACCCTTCCGAATGTCCACGCATCCCCGCCATCTTCCTCCTTGGACCTCAGGATCATTGCTTTGGACTTTAAAGCGAACCCCTAGCCCACCCCACCCCACCCAAAATCCATATCGAGTTGACCCGCTGTTGGGGACACAAGGAGGACTGAGGCTGCAGGCCCGACATTTCCCAAACTCCACACATCCCCGCCATTCTTCCTCCTTGGACCCCAGTTTTGTTGCCAGGACGTTAAGGCGAACCTCCACTCCACCCCACCCCACCCGAAATCCGGATCGAGCCGGCCAGCAGTTCTGGAATCCAGGCCGACTTAGGCTACAGGACTGACACTTCGGAATCTCCATGCATCCCTGCCGTCTTCCCCCTTTTACCACAGGTTGGTTGTCTAGGATTTTGAGGTGAACCCTCTTCCCACCCCACCACAACCGAAATCCGGATTGAGCTGGCCAGCAGTTCCGGACCCCAGGCGGACTGAGGCTGCAGGCCCGATTCTTCCAAATCTCCACGCATCCCCGATGTTCATCCTCCTTGGACCCCAGGTTGGTTGCCTGGGACTTTAAGGTAAACCCCCTCGCCATACCACTCCACCCGAAATCTGGATTGAGCTGGCAATCAGTTCCGGACACCAGGCGGATTGACACTGCAGGCCCGACCCTTCCGAATCTTCACGTATCCCCACCGTTCTTCCTCCTTTGACCCCAGGTTGGTTGCCTGGGACTTTAAGGCAAATCCCAAACCACCCAACCAGAAATCCGGATCATGCTGGACCACAGTTCGGGACACCAGGCGGACTGAGGCTGCAGACTCGACCCTTCCGAATCTCCATGCATTGATGCCATTCTTCATCCTTGGACCCCAGTTTGGTAGCCTGGGACTTTAAGGCGAACCTCCACCACACCACACCCCACCCGAAATTCGGATAGTGCCGGCCAGCAGTTCCAAACTCCTGGCGGACTGTGGCTGCAGGCCCGACCA
>NW_006206086.1:266896-270065 GCF_000334495.1 Tupaia belangeri chinensis | reverse complement strand
AGCAGAAATCCAGATCGAGCCGGCAAGCAATTCCAGACACCAGGTGGACTGAGGCTGCAGGCCCGATTCTTCTGAATCTCCACACATCCCTGCCATTCTTATTCCATGGGCCCCAGGTTGGTTGCCTGTGACTATAATGTGAACCCCACCCCACTCAACCCGAAATCTGGATCGAGCTGGCCCGCAGTTCGGGACACCAGGCTGTAGGCCTGACCCTACCGAATCTCCATGCATCCCTGACATTCTTCCTCCTTGGACCTGAGGTTGGTTGCCTGGGACTTTAAGGTGAACCCCCACCCCACCCCACCCAATATCCAGATCTAGCCAGCCAGCATTTCAGGACACCAGGCAGACTGAGGCTGCAGATCCAACCCTTCTGAATCTCCAGGCATCCTCGCCATTCTTCCTCCTTGGACCTGAGGTTGGTTGCCTGGGACTTTAAGGTGAACCCCCCCCCCACCCCACCCAATATCCAGATCTAGCCAGCCAGCATTTCAGGACACCAGGCAGACTGAGGCTGCAGATCCAACCCTTCTGAATCTCCATGCATCCCCGCCGTTCTTCCTCCTTGGATGCCAATTTGGTTTCTCAGGACTTTATGGTGAACCCCCACCCCATCTCACCTTACCCGAAATCCAGATCGAGCCATCCAGCAGTTCCGGACACCAGGCAGACTGAGGCTGCAGGACCGACCCTTCCGAATCTCCACACATCCCCGCCATTCTTCCACCTTGGACCCCAGGTTGGTTTCCCGGGACTTTACGGTGAACCCCCACCCCTCTCCACCCCACCTGAAATAAGGATCGAGTCGGCCAACGGTTCTGGACCCCAGGCGGACTGAGACTGCCGGCCCCACCATTACGAATCTCCATGCATACCAGCCGTTCTACCTCCTTGGAACCCAGATTGGTTGCCTTGGACTTTAAGGCGAACCACCACCCCACACCACCCCTCCCGAAATCCGGATCGAGCCGGACAGCAGTTCTGGACACCAGACGGACTGTGGATGCGGGTGCGAACATTCCAAATCTACAAGCATCCCCGCCTCTCTTTCTCCTTGGATCCCAGATTGGTTGCCTGGGAATTTAAGGTGAACCCCCTCACCACCCATTCAAAATCCAGATAGAGCTGGCCAGTAGTTTCGGATACCAAACGGACTGAGGCTGCAGGCCAACCCTTCCGAATCTCCACGCATACCCCCCATTCATCATCCTTGGCCCCCAGGATGGATCCTGGGACATTAAGGCAAACCCCCAAACCACCCCACCCCAACCAAAATCCAGATCGAGCCTGCCAGCAGTTCTGGTCACCAGAAGGACTGAGGCTGCAGGCCTGACCCTTCCGAATCTCCATGCATCCCCACCGTTCTTATTCCATGGACCCCAGGTTGGTTGCCTGTGACTATAATGCGAACCCCACCCCACCAGACTGGAAATCCGGATCGAGCTGACCCACAGTTCGGGACACCAGGCAGACTGACGCTGCAGGCCCAAACCTTCCGAATCTCCATGCATCCCTGATATTCTTCCTCCTTGGTCCCCAGGTTGGTGGCCTGGAACTTTAAGGTGAACCTCCACCCCACCCCACCCGAAATCCGGATCGAGCTGGCCTGCACTTCAGGACACCACGCAGACTGAGCTTGCAGGCCCGACCCTTCCGAATATCCATGCATCCCCGCCGTTCTTCCTCCTTGAACCCCACGTGGGTTGTCTGGCACTTTGAGGTGAACCCCACCCCACCCAACCCGATATCTGGATCGAGCCAGCCAGCAGTTCTGGACACCAGGCGAACTGAGGCTGCAGGCCTGACTCTTCCAAATCTCCACACATCCCTGCCGTCTTCCTCCTTGGACATCAGGTTGGTTGCCAGGGACTTTAAGGCGAACCCACACCCCACCCCACCCGAAATCTGGATCTAGCCGGCCAGAAGTTCTGGACACCAGGTGCACTGAGAGTTGCCCGGGATTTTAAGGCAAACCCCCTCCACACACCAGGACACCTGAAATGCAGATCGAGCTGGCCAGCAGTTCCGGACACCATGCGGACTGAGGCTGCAGGTCGACCCTTCCAAATCTCCACGCATCCCCGCCATTTTTCTCCTTTGACCCCAGCTTGGTTGCCTGGGACTTTAAGGCAAACCCCCAACCACCCCACCCCACCTGAAATCTGGATCGGGCCGGCCCGCAGTTCCGGAAACCAGGCACACTGAGTCTGCAGTCCCGACCCTTCTGAATCTCTATGCATCCTCACCGTTCTTCCTCCTCGGACCCCAGTTTAGTTGCCAGGGACTTTAAGGAGAACCCCCACCCCACCCGAAATCCGGATAGTGCCGACCACAATTTCCAGACACCAGGCCGACTAAGGCTGCAGGACCAACCCTACCGAATCTCCACGCATCCCTGCTGTTCTTCCTCCTTGGACCTCGGTTGGTTTCCTGGGACTTTAAGGTGAACCCCCACCCCACGCCAACTCACCTGAAATCCAGATCAAGTCGACCAACAGTCCGGACACCAGGTGGACTGAGGCTGCAGGCCAGAACCTTCAGAATCTCCACGCATCCCCACCGTCCATCCTCCTTGTACTCCAGTTTGGTTGCCTGGGACTATAAGGCAAACACCCACCCCACCCCACCCCACCCAAAATCCAGATCTAGCTGGCCAGCACTCCCTGACACCAGGTGGACTGTGGCTGCAGGCCCGACCATTCCAAATCTCCACTCATCCCCACTGTTTCTCCTCTTTGGACCCGTTTGGATGCCAGTGACTTTAAGGCTAACCCCAACCCCACCCCATCCAAAATCCGGATCGAGCTGGGCAGCAGTTCTGGACAGCAGGGTGACTTAGGCTGCAGGCCCGACCCTTCTGAATCTTCACACATCCCCTCTGTTCTTCCTCCTTGGACCCCAGTTTGGTAGCCTGGGTGTTTAAGGAGAACCCCCAATGCAACCCACACCACCTGAAATCCTGATTGAGACAGCAAGCAGGTCCGGACACCAGGTGGACGGATGCTGCAGGCCAGACTCTTCTGAATCTCCACACATCCCCGCTGTTCTTCCTTCTTAGAACCTAGGTTGGTTGCCTGGGACTTTAAGGCGAACCCCACCCACCCCACCCACCCGAAATCCAGATTAAGCCGGACAGCAGTTCCAGACACCAGGCAGACTGAGGCTG
>NW_006206086.1:262889-264534 GCF_000334495.1 Tupaia belangeri chinensis | reverse complement strand
CCCACCCCCCCCCACCCCACCCAAAATCCAGATCTAGCTGGCCAGCACTTACTGACACCAGGTGGACTGTGGCTGCAGGCCCGACCATTCCAAATCTCCACTCATCCCCACTGTTTCTCCTCTTTGGACCCGTTTGGATGCCAGTGACTTTAAGGCTAACCCCAACCCCACCCCATCCAAAATCCGGATCGAGCTGGGCAGCAGTTCTGGACAGCAGGGTGACTTAGGCTGCAGGCCCGACCCTTCTGAATCTTCACACATCCCCTCTGTTCTTCCTCCTTGGACCCCAGTTTGGTAGCCTGGGTGTTTAAGGAGAACCCCCAATGCAACCCACACCACCTGAAATCCTGATTGAGACAGCAAGCAGTTCCGGACACCAGGTGGACGGATGCTGCAGGCCAGACTCTTCTGAATCTCCACACATCCCCGCTGTTCTTCCTTCTTAGCCCAGGTTGGTTGCCTGGGACTTTAAGGGGAACCCCACCCACCCCCCCCACCCGAAATCCAGATTAAGCCGGACAGCAGTTCCAGACACCGGGCAGACTGAGGCTGCAGGCCCGACCCTTCCAGATCTCCACGCATCCCAGCCATTCTTCCTCCTTGGACCCCAGGTTGGTTTCCTGGGACTTTGAGGCAAACCCCTCCCCACCCAACCTGAAATCAGGATCGAGCCGGCCAGGAGTTTCATACCAGGCGGACTGAGGCTGCAGGCCCAACCCTTCCAAATCTCCACGCATTCCCACTGTCTTCCCCCTTGGAACTAAGGTTGGTTGCCTGAGATTTTAAGGGGAACCCCCTCACACCACACCCAAAATCAGGTTCATGCCAGCCAGCACTTTTGGACACAAGGCGGACTTAGGCTGCAGGCCCGACCATTCTGAATCTCCATGCATCTCCACTGTTCCTCCTGTTTGGATCCCAGTTTAAATGCCTGGGACTATAAGGTGAACCCCAACCCCACCCGACCTGAAATCTGGATCGAGCCAGCCAGCAGTTTCAGACACCCTTAGAACTTAGGCTGCAGGTCTGTCCCTTCTGAATTTCCATGCATCCCGCCTTTCTTCCTCCTTGGACTCTCGTTTGGTTGCCTAGAATGTTAAGGTGAAGCCCCACCCCACACCACCCCACACAACATCTGGATCGTGTAGGCCAGCAGTTCTGTACCCATAGAGGACTAGGGCAAGCAGGCCTGATCCTTCTGAATCTCCATGCATCCCAGCTGTTCTTCCTCCTTGGGTCCCAGGTTAGTTGCCTGGAACTTTGAGGTGAACCCTTCCCCACCCAACCAGAAATCTGGATCAAGCCAGCCAGGAGTTCCGGACACTAGGTGGACTGAGGCTGCAGACCTGACCCTTCCAAATCTCCACGCATCCCCGCTGTCTTCCCCCTTGGAACTCAGGTTGGTTGCCTGAGATTTTAAGGGGAACCCCCTCCCACCGCACCTGAAATCAGGATCATGCCGGCCAGCACTTTCGGACACCAGGCGGACTTAGGATGCAGGTCAGACCATTCCGAATCTCCCCGCATCTCTGCCGTTCCTCCTATTTGGACCCCAGTTTAAATGCCTGGGACTATAAGGCAAACCCCAACCCCACCCCACCTGAAATCAGAATCGAGCCGGCCAGCCATTACGGCAACCCATCGT
>NW_006206086.1:262299-262845 GCF_000334495.1 Tupaia belangeri chinensis | reverse complement strand
AGGCGAGACCCCCCCCCACCCCACCCCACACAAAATTCCGATCGTGCAGGCCAGCAGTTCCAGAGCCCTAGTGGACTAGGGCAACAGGCCCGATCCTTCCAAAACTCCATGCATCCCTGCCGTTCTTCCTCCTTGGACCCCAGGATGGTTGCCTGGGACTTTAAGGTGAACCCCACCCCACCCCACTTGATATCCAGATTGAGCCGGCCAGCAGTTCTGGGCAACAGGCAGACTGAGGCTGCAGGCCCGAATATTCCAAATCTCTAAGCATCCCTGACGTTCCTCTCTTTGGACCCAAGTTTGGATGCCAAGGACTTTAAGGCAAACCCCAACACCACCCCTCCCAAAATCCAGATCGAGCTGGCCAGCAGTTCCGGAAACCAGAGGGACATAGACTGCAGGCCCGAAACTTCTGAATCTCCATGCATCCCTGCCGTTCTTCCTCCTTGGACCACAGGTTGGTTGCCCGGGACTTTAAGGCGAACTCACACCCCGCCCCACCGGAAATCCAGATAGAGCCGGCCAGCAGTTCGGCGACCCACGTAC
>NW_006206086.1:252196-262069 GCF_000334495.1 Tupaia belangeri chinensis | reverse complement strand
CTTCCGAATCTCCACCCATCCCCACCATTCTTCCTCCTTGGACCCCAGGTTGGTTGCCTAGGACTTTAAGGTGAACCCCCACCTCACCCCACCTGAAATCCAGATCGAGCCGGCCTGCAGTTCCAGACACCAGGCGGACTGAGGCTGCTGGCCCGACACTTCAGGATCTCCTTGCATACCCGCCATTTTTCCTCCTTAGACCCAAGGTTGGTTGCCTGAGACTTTAAGGTGAACTCCCATCACACCCCACCCCACCTGAAATCCAGATCGATCCACCAGCAGTTCCGGAAACCAGGAGGACCTTGGCTGCAGGCCCAAGCATTCCAAATCTACATGCATCCCTGCCGTTCTTTCTCCTTGGACCCCAGAATGATTGCCAGCTCATGGCGAACCGCCACCACATCCCACCCCACCCAGAATCTGCATCGAGCCAGCCAGCATTTCTGGACACCAGGTGTACTGAGGCTTCACGACCGACCCTTCCGAATCTCCGTATATGCCTGCCTTCTTCCTCCTTGGACCTCAGTTTTGTTGCCTGGGACTTTAAGGCGAATCAACTCCCCACCCTACCACACCTGAAATCTGGATCAAGCCGGCCAGCAGTTCTGGACACCAGGCAGACTGAGTCTGCAGGCACGACCCTTCCGAATCTCCATGCATCCCTGCTGTTCTTCCTCGTTGGACCCCATTTGGTTGCCTGGGACTTTAAGATGAAGCCCCACCCCATCCACCCCACCCAAAATCCGGATCGAGCCGGCCAGCAGTTCTGGACACCAGGCAGACTGAGGCTGCTGGCCTGATGCTTCTGAATCTCCACACATCCCCGCCGTTCTTCCTCCTTGGACCCCAGGTCGGTTGCCAGGACTTAAAGGTGAACCCCCACCCAACCCTACCCGAAATCCAGATCGAGCTGTCCAGCAGTTCCAGACACCAGACAGACTGAGGCTGCAGGCCGGAACCTTACGAATCTCCTCGCATCCCTGCCATCTTTTTTTTTGGACCTCAGATTGGTTGCCTGGGACTTTAAGGTGAACCCCCTCCCCACCCCACCCCACCTGAAATCCGAATCGAGCTGGCCAGCAGTTCCAGACACCAGGTGGACTGCAGTCCTGACCCTTCTGAATCTCCACGCATCCCCGCCGTTCTTCCTCCTTGGAGCCCAGGTAGGTTGCCCGGGACTTTAAGGCAAACCCCCACCACACCCCACCACACCCGAAACACAAATCGAGCCGGCCAGTAGTTCTGGACACCAGGACGACTGAGGCTGCAGGACTGACCCTTCTGAATCACCACGCATCCACGCCATTCTTACTCCTTGGACCCTAGGTTGGTTGCCTGGGACTTTAAGGTGAACCCCCACCTTAGCCCACCCCACCGCAAATCTGGATCGAGTCAGCCAGCAGTTCCGGACACCAGGCAAACTGAGGCAGCAGGTCCGACCCTTCCGAATCTCCATGCATTCCGCCTTCTTAATCCTTGGAACCCACATTGGTTGCCTGGGACCTAAGGTGAACCCCACCTCACCCCACCCCACCAGAAATCCGGATCAAGCAGGCCAGCAGTTCCGGACTCCAGGCAGACTGATGCTGCAGGAACGACCCTTCTGAATCTCCACGCATCACCACCATTCTTCCTCCTTGGACCCCAGGTGGGTTGCCTGTGACGTTAAGGTGAACTCCCACCCCTCCCCACCCACCTGAATTCTGGATCATGCCAGCCAGGAGTTCTGGACACAAGGTGAACTTAGGCTGCAGGCCTGACTCTTCCGAATCTCCACTCATCCCCGCCGTTCTTCCTCCTTAGACCCCAGGTTGGTTGACCAGGACTCTAAGGCAAACCCCCACCACACCCGACCCCATCCAAAATCTGGATCGAGCCAGCCAGCAGTTCTGGACACCAGGAGGACTGAGGCTGCAGGACCGACCCTTCCGAATCTCCACACATCCCCGCCAACTTCCTCCTTGGACCTCAGGTTGGTTGACTAGTACTTTAAGGTGAATGCTCTTCCCACCCCACCTGAAATCCAGATCAAACCAGCTACTAGTTCTGGACCCCAGGCAGACTGAGGGTTCAGGACCGATCTTTCTGAATCTCCGCACATCCCCGCCATTCATCTTCCTTCAACCCCAGGTTGGTTGCTTCGGACTTTAAGGTGAACCCCCAACCAACCCCACCCCACCCAAAATCTTGATTGAGCCAGCCAGCCTTTCCGGACTCTTGGCAGAGTGATGCTGAAGGCCCGACCCTTCCGAATCTCCACACATCCCCGCCATTCTTCCTCCTTGGACCCCAGTTTGGTTCCCTGTGACTTTAAGGTGAACCTCCACTCAACCCCATTCCCCCGAAATCCGGAACAAGCCGGCCAGCAGTTCTGGACACCAGGCGGACTGAGGATGCAGGCCCGACCCTTCCGAATCTCCACACATCCCCGCCATTCTTCCTCCTTGGACCCCATGTTGGTTGCCTGGGACTTTAAGGTGAACCACCACCCCACCCCACCCTTAATCCGAATCGAGCTGTCCAACAGTTCGGGAAAATAGGCGGACTGAGCCTGCCGGTACGACCCTTCCGAATCTACATGCATTCTCGCTGTCTTCCTCCTTGGACTTAAGGTTGGTTGCCTGGGACTTAAGGTGAATCCTCTTCCCACCACAGCCCACCCAAAATTCGGATCTAGTCAGCTAGCAGTTCCGGACCCCAGGAATACTGAGGCTGCAGGCCTGACCCTTCTGAATCTCTACTCATCCCTGCCGTTCATCTTCCTTGGAGTCCAGGTTGGTTGTCTGGGACTTTAAGGCAAACCACCACCCCACCGCACCCCACCTGAAATCTAGTTCGAGCCTGCCAGCAGTTCCAGACACAAGTCAGACTGAAGATGCAGACCCGACCCTTTTTTTTTCCGCCCCCCCTGCCATATCTCCTCCTTGGACCCCAGGTTAGTTGCCTGGGACTTTAAGGTGAACCCCCACCTAACCACTCCCGAAATCCAGATTGAGCCGGCCAGCAGTTCTGGACACCAGGTGGACTGAGGCTGCAGGACCGACCCTTCCAAATCTCCACGCATCCCCGCCGTTCTTCCTCCTTGGACCCCAAGTTGGTTGCCAGGGACTTTAACGTGAAACCCACCCCACCCAACTCAAAATCCAGATCGAGCCAGCCCGCAGTTCTGGACACCAGGCAGACTGAGGCTGAGGCCTGACAATTCCGAATCTCCACACATCCCCACTATTGTTCCTCCTTGGACCCCAGGTTTGTTACTTGGGTCTATATGGTGAACCCCCACCCCACCCCACATGATATCCAGATCGAGCTGGCCAGCAGTTCCGGACACAAGGCAGACTGAGGCTGCAGGCCCGACCCTATCGAATCTCCACGCATCCCCAACGTCCTTCCTCCTTGGACCCCAGTTTTGTTCCCTGGGACTTTAAGGCGAACCCCCACCTGTCCCCACTACACCCAAAATCTGGAACGAGCCGGCCAGCAGTTCTGGACACCAGGTGGACTGAGGCTGCAGGACTGATCCTTCCGAATCTCCACGCATCCCCGCCGTTCTTCCTCCTTGGACCCCAGTTTTGTTCCCTGGGACTTTAAGGCGAACCCCCACCTGTCCCCACTACACCCAAAATCTGGAACGAGCCGGCCAGCAGTTCTGGACACTAGGCAGACTGAGGATGCAGGCCTGACCATTCCGAATCTCCACACATCCCTGCCATTCTTCCTCCTTGGACCCAAGGCTGGTTGCCTGAAACTTTAAGGCAAACCCCACACCATCCAACCTGAAATCCGGATTGAGCTGGCTCGCAGTTCCAGACTCCAGGCGGGCTGATGCTGCAGACCCGACCCTTCTGAATTGCCAAGCATCCCCTCCGTTCTTCCTCCTTGGACCCCAGTTTGGTTGCCTGCGACTTTAAGAAGAACCTCCACACCAGCCCAACTCATCCGAAATCCGGATTGAGCCGCCAGCAGTTCCGGACACCAGGCAGACAGAGGCTGAAGGCCCGACCCTTTCAAATCTCCTCACATCCCCACCGTTTTTCCTCCTTGGACCCCATGTGTGTTGCCTGGGACTTTAAGGTGAACCACCACCGGACCCTACCCTTAATCCAAATCAAACCGGCCAACAATTTGGGAAAACGGGTGGACTGAGCCTGCCGGTATGAACCTTCCAAATCTACATGCATTCCCACTGTCTTCCTCCTTGGACCTAAGGTTGGTTGCCTGGGATTTTAAGGCGAATCCTCTTCCCACCATGCCCCACCCGAAATCCAGATCAAGCTGACTAGCAGTTCCAGACACCAGGTGGACTGAGGCTGAAATCTCGACCCTTTTGAATCTCCATGAATTCTGGCTGTTCTTCCTCCTTGAATCCCAGGTTGGTTGCCTGGGACTTTAAGGTGAACTCCCATCTCACTGAATCCAAATCCAGATCGAGACGGCCAGCAGTTTGGACACCAGGTGGACTGAGGCTGCATGCCTGACCCTTACGAATCTCCATGCACCCCCACCGTCTTTATTTTTGGACCTCAGATTGGTTGCCTGGGACTTTAAGGCAAACCCCCTCCCCACCGCACCCCACCCAAAATCCAAATCGAGCCGGCCAGCAGTTCCAGACACCAGGCAGACAGAAGTTGCCCACCCAACCCTTCTGAATCTTTACGCATCCCCACCCTTCTTCCTCCTTGGACCCCAGGTTTGTTGCTTGGGACTTTAAGGTGACCCCCACCCCACCCCACCCCACCCAAAATATGGATCGAGCCATCCAGCAGTTCCGGATTCCAGGCAGACTGAGGCTGTGGCCCGACCCTTCTGAATCTCCACGCAGTCTCGCCCTTCTTCCTCCTTGCACTCCAGGTTGGTTGCCTGGGACTTTAAGGTGAACCCCCACCCCACCCCACCCAAAATTCGGATCTAGCCGACCAGCAGTTCCAGACTCCAGGCAAACTGAGGCTGCAGGCCTGACCCTTCCAAATCTCCACGCGTCAACGCCGTACTTCCTCCTTGGACCCCAGGTTTGTTGCAGGGGACTTTAAGGTGAACCCCCACCCCACCCCACCCAAAATTCGGATCTAGCCGACCAGCAGTTCCAGACTCCAGGCAAACTGAGGCTGCAGGCCTGACCCTTCCAAATCTCCACGCGTCAACGCCGTACTTCCTCCTTGGACCCCAGGTTTGTTGCAGGGGACTTTAAGGTGAACCCCCACCCCACCCCCATCTCACCCAAATTCCGCATCGAGCCGACCAGCAGTTCTGGACAACAGTTGGACAGATGCTGCTGAGCCGACCCTTCTGAATCTCCATGCATCCCCGCCGTTCTTCCTCCTTGGACCACAGGTTGGTTGCCAGGGACTTTAAGGTGAACCCCCACCTCACCAAACCCAAAATCCAGATCGAGATGGCCAGCAGTTCCGGACACCAGGCAGACTGAGGCTGCAGGCCCAACCCTTCCAAATCTCCACGCATCCCCGCCGTCTTCCTCCTTGGATCTCATGTTGCTTTCCTGGGATGTTAAGGCAAACCCCTTCCCCACCCCAACCCACCTGAAATCCAGATTGAGCCAGCCAGCATTTCTACACACCAGGCAGACTGAGTCTGCAGGCCTGACTCTTCAGAATCTCCACGCATCCCCACTGTACTTCCTTCTTGGACCCCAGGGTAGTTGCTGGGGACTTTAAGGTGAACCCTAACCGCACCCCACTCCACCCAAAATTCGGATCGAATTGGCCAGCAGTTCCGGACACCAGGCAAACTGAGGCTGCAGGCCAGACCCTTTCAAATCTCCATGCATCCCCGCCTTCTTCCTTGGACCCCAGGTTGTTTTCCGGGGACTCTAAAGTGAACCCCCTCCCCACTCCACCCTGTCTAAAATCCAGATCAAGCCAGCCAGCAGTTCTGGACACCAGGTGGACTTAGTCTGCAAGCCTGACCATTCCGAATCTCCACGCATACCCGCCGTTCTTCCTCTTCAGACCCCAGGTTGGTTGCCTGGGACTTTAAGGTGAACCCCCACCCCACCCCACCCCACCTGAATTTTGGATCTAGCTGACCAGCAGTTTCAGACTCCAGGCAGACTGATGCTGCAGGACTGACCTTTCTGAATCTCTATGCATCAACACCGTACTTCCTCCTTGGACCCCAGGTTGGTTGCTTGGGACTTTAAGGCGATCCCCTGCCCCCACAACCCCCCCCCAAATCCGGATAAAGCCGGCCAGCAGTTCCGGACACCAGGCGGACTGAGGCTGCAGGACCAACCCTTCCGAATCTCCATACATCCCCACCTTCTTCCCCCTTGGACCTCAGGTTGGTTGCCTGGGACTTTAAGGAGAACCCACTCCCCACCCCACCACACCTTAAATCCGGATCGAGCTGGCCTGCAGATCTGGACACCACGCGGACTGAGGCTGCAGGCCCGACCCTTCCGAATCTCCACGCATCCCCAACGTACTTCTTCCTTGGACTCCAGGTTGGTTGCCTGGGACTTTAAGGTGAACCCCACCACACCTCACCCCACCCAAAATCCGGATCGAGCTGACCAGCAGTTCCAGACTCCATACAGACTGATGCTGCAGGCCCGACCCTTCCAAATCTCCAGGCATCTGCACCATTCTTCCTCCTTGGACCCCAGTTTGGTTGCCCAGGATTTTAAGGTGAACACCCACCCCACCCCACCCCACCTGCAATTTGGATTGAACCGGCCAGCAGTTCCGGATACCAGGCTAACTTAGGCTGCAGGACCTACCCTTCCCAATCTCCATGTATCCCCGTCATCTTTCTCCTTGGACGTCAGATTGGTTGCCTGTGACTTTCAGGTGAACCCCCACCCCAAAAAGGATGGAAAGATGGCAAGTAGATAACTTATCATCATGCCTCAGAGAACTGGAAAAACAACAACAAACGAACCCCCAAAATGCCAGGCGAAAAGAAATAATAAAGGTTCGAGCAGAAATAAATGAAATAGAAAATAAACGAACCATACAGAAAATAAATGAAAGCAAAAGCTGGTTCTTTGAAAAGATCAACAAGATTGATACTCCATTGGCTAGACTGATCAAGAAGAAGAAAGAAAGAAACCAGATTAATCAAATATGTGATGAAACAGGCAATATTACCACGGACATAGCAGAAATACATAATATCATTAGAGGATACTATGAGCGACTTTACGCCAACAAACAAGATAACCTGGAGGAGATGGACAAATTCCTGGATGCATATAAACTACCAAGATTGGATCAGGAAGACATAGAGAATCTGAATAGACCTATAACAAGCCAGGAGATTGAATCAGTAATTAATAATCTCCCAACAAAGAAAAGCCCAGGCCCAGATGGCTTCACTTGTGAATTCTACAAAACTTTCAAGGAAGAATTAACCCCTATCTTACTAAAATTATTTCTAAAGATTCAAAAGGAAGGAAACCTTCCAAATTCATTTTATGAAGCCTCCATCATCCTCATCCCCAAAACAGATAAGGATATGACAAAAAAGGAAAACTACAGACCAATATCATTGATGAATATAGATGCGAAAATTCTCAACAAGATACTCGCAAATCGTATCCAACAACATATAACAAAGATCATTCATCACGACCAGGTAGGCTTTATACCAGGGATGCAAGGGTGGTTCAATATACGCAAGACCATAAATGTAATACACCACATTAACAGAAAGAAAGATAAAAACCATATGATCATCTCAATTGATGCGGAGAAAGCGTTTGATAAAATACAACATCCTTTTATGATTAAGACTCTCAGTAAGATTGGTATAGAAGGGTCATTTCTGAACACAATAAAAGCAATCTATGAAAAACCTACAGCTAATATTATACTGAATGGGGAAAAGCTGAAAGCTTTTCCTCTGAAAACAGGTACTAGGCAAGGCTGCCCACTTTCTCCACTGCTCTTTAATATAGTACTGGAAGTCTTAGCTATTGCAATCAGAGAAGAGAACAGTATTAAAGGCATTCGAATAGGCAAAGAAGAGTTGAAAATATCTTTATTTGCAGATGACATGATGGTATACTTAGAAGACCCAAAGGTATCCATGAAAAAACTGCTTGAAGTAATAAGTGAATACAGTAAGGTGGCAGGATACAAAATCAATATCCAAAAATCTATAGCATTTCTATTTATGAACAACAAGTTGAATGAAGCAGAGCTGAAGAAAGGAATCCCTTTCACCGTAGCCACAAGATGTATAAGATATCTAGGGATAAACCTAACTAAGAAAGTCAAAGACCTTTATAAAGAAAACTACGAGAATCTTAAAAAAGACATTGAAAGTGACATAAAAAAGTGGAAGGACATCCCATGCTCCTGGATTGGTAGAATTAACATAATCAAAATGGCAATTCTACCCAAATTAATCTACATGTTTAATGCAATTCCAATCAAAATACCAGAGATATTCTTCAGAGATCTAGAAAAGACAATTATAGAATTTGTCTGGAACCATAAAAGACCTCGTATTGCAAAAGCAATCCTGCGTAAGAAGAATGGAGTAGGAGGCATATCACTCCCTGATCCCAAGATATACTATAAAGCTGTGGTCATCAAAACAGCATGGTATTGGCATAAAAACAGACATGTGGACCAATGGAAGAGAATAGAGACCCCAGAAATAACTCCCAAAGCTTATAGCCAACTGATCTTTGACAAAGGATATCAGTCAATCCATTGGGAAAAGGAAAACCTCTTTAGTAAATGGTGCTGGAAAAACTGGGTATCCACCTGCAGAAAGATGAAACTGAACCCCCATCTTTCACCATTAACAACAGTCAACTCAAAATGGATCAAAGATCTGAACCTAAGACCTCAGACAATAAAACTACTTGTGGAAAATGCTGGGGAAACTCTGGGAGACATTGGAGTAGGCAAAGACTTCTTAAATAAGACTCCCAAAGCACAGGCAATAATCCCTAAAATAGACAAGTGGGACTATATTAGACTAAGAAGTTTCTGCACAGCAAAGGACACAGTAACAAGTGTGAACCGACAACCCTCAGAATGGGAAAATATTTTTGTTAAATATGCCTCAGACAAGGGACTGATAACGAGAATACATAGGGAACTCAAGTGCCTTATGCGAAAAAAAATGATTAACCCGATTAAAAGATGGGAAAGTGAGCTGAACAAAAGTCTCTCTAAGGAAGACATACGAACAGCCAAAAAGCATATGAGGAAATGCTCAACATCCCTCATCATAAGGGAGATGCAGATAAAAACCACAATGAGATACCACCTAACCCCTGTCAGAATGGCAAAGATTAAGAATATAAAAAGTGATAAGTGTTGGCGGGGATGTGGTGAAAAGGGAACCCTCCTACACTGTTGGTGGGAATGTAAACTAGTTCAACCACTGTGGAGAACAATATGGAGGTTCCTCAAAGATCTACAAATAGAACTACCATTTGATCCAGCAATCCCACTTCTGGGTATTTACCCAAAAGACAGGAGAACGCTCAGTCAGAAAAGTGCTTGCACATCCATGTTTATTGCAGCATTATTCACAATTGCCAAGACATGGAACCAACCTAAATGTCCACAAACTGATGAATGGATTGGAAAAGTGTGGTATATATACTCTATGGAATACTACTCAGCCATAAAAAATAACAAGACCCTGGCATTTGATAGAAAATGGTCAGATATGGAGGATCTATTGCTGAGTGAAGTAAGCCAGGCTATGAAAGAAAGATATTGTATGTATCCACTCAATATATACCGACTATCTGCACTCTATGATAGAGAGCAAAAAATTGGAGGACATAAAAGCAGTGAAGGTACTTAATGAGAATAGGACAGTGTGGAATGGGGTAAGTGAAGAGAAGAGGATAGAGAAAGATAGCAGTGAACAATAGAGAGGCAGGAC
>NW_006206086.1:239993-252082 GCF_000334495.1 Tupaia belangeri chinensis | reverse complement strand
AAATATTTTTACAAGCAAAATGAGAAATAGCGATTGACTGTTTTAAAAAATAATTAGAATAATAAAAATAATGATTGGGGAAAAGACAGAAAAGATATTGAATGTTGAAGTGGGGAGTTTAATGTCTCTGTACTGACTGACATGCATGGAATTCCCTTTTGAGAAAACAATGTAATGCACTATAAAGTTATATGTAATCCAGTGTAATATAAAGAAGATTATGGTGATAATAAAAAATAAAAAAAAATCTGAGAAGAAATAAATGAAATAGAAAATAAACGAACTATAGGTAAAAAAATTCTTTATTCCTTGAAAAATCAAGTTCGCTGGAGACATGTGGATCGTTCTTCTGAAGGCCCAGCTTCTTCAGCCGATGCTCGTTTTATGGAGGTTGATTTATCAGTAGAAAATCTTCTTTCTCTGAAAAAACTAATTCACTGGAGACATGTGGATCATTCTTTTGAAGGCCCGGCTTCTTCTGCTGCTAGCTCTTTTCTTGGAGGCTGAATTATCAGTAGACAATCTTCATTCCCTGAAAAATCTAGTTGGCTGGAGCCATGTGGAACATTCTACTGAAGGCCTGCCTTCTTCTGCCATTAGCTCGTTTGATGGAGGTGGAATTATCAGTAGCAAATATTCATTCCCTGAAAAATCTAGTTCGCTAGAGCTATGTTGAAAGTTTTTCTAAATGCATACAGCTTCTACTTCCACTAGCTCATTTGTTGGAGGCTGAATTATCAGTAGACAATCTTCATTCTCTGAAAAATCTAGTTCGCTAGAGCTATGTTGAAAGTTTTTCTAAATGCATACAGCTTCTACTTCCACTAGCTCATTTGTTGGAGGCTGAATTATCAGTGGAAAATCTTCGTTCCCTGAAAAATGTAGTTTCCTGGATCCTTGTGGAACCTCCATCTAAAAGCCCCTGTTTGTCTGCCTGGTGGGAGGAACAGAGAGATAAATAACAAGATAATAGGTGGAGCTGAGAGCCAGAGAAAAACTGCCTTTTCAAAAAAGTAAAATAAGAAAAAATTACCAAAAAAAGAAGACAGAAGCAAGAAAAGACAGGAAATGAAACAGAGAAAAAGAGATATAAGGCTGTGTGTTGGGGGGCTCCCTACCACTAGCTCGATTGTAGGAGGCTGAATTATCAATATAAAATCTTCATTCCCTGAGAAATTTATTTCACTGGAGCCATGTGGAATTTTCTTTCGAAGAAGGCCCTTCTTCTTCGGCAAAGAGCTCATTTGTTGGAGGCTGAATTATCAGTTGAAAAACTTCATTCCTTATCAAACCTGGTTTGAGGCAGCCATGTGGAAGCTTCTTTTGAAGGGCCAGCTTCTTCTGCTGTTAGCTCGTTTATGGAGGCTGAAGTATAAGTAGAAAATCTTCATTCCCTGAAAAATTTAGTTCACTGTAGCCATGTGGAACCTACTTTTGAAGGCCCGTCTGCTTCAGCAAATAGCTCGTTTGTTGGAGGCTGAATTATGAGTAGACAACCTTCCTTCCCGGAAAAATCTAGTTTGCTGGAGCTATATGGAACGTGATTCTAAATGCTCCACTTCTTCTTCTGCTAGCTCATTTGTTGGAGGCTGAATTATGAGTAGACAATCTTCATTCCATGAAAAATATAGTTTGCTGGAGTCATGTTGAACGTTCATCTGAATGCATCGCTTCTACTTCCGCTAGCTCGTTTCTTGAAGGCTGAATTACCAGTGGAAAATCTTCTTTTCCCTGAAAAGTCTAATTTGAAGGAGCCTTGTGGAACCTTCATCTAAAAGCCCTGGTTCTTCTGCATGGTGGGAGGAAACGAGAGATAAATAATAAGATAAAAGTTGGAGCAGAGAGCCAGAGAAAAACTGCCATTTCAAAAAACAGTGAAAAAAGAAAAAATTACCAAAAAAAGGAAGACAGAAGCAGGGAAAGACAGAAACCGAGACAGAGTAAAGATATAGAAGGCTGAGGGTTGGGGGGGCTGAATACCGCTAGCTCGATTGTTGGAGGCTGAATTATCAGTAGAAAATCTTCATTCCCTGAAAACTCTAGTTTGCTGGAGGCATGTTGAACCTTCTTCTGAAGGCCCAGCTTCTTCTGCCCTTAGCTCATTTTATGTAGGCTAATTAATCAGTAGAAAATCTTCATTTCCTGAAAAATCTTGTTCACTGGAGATGTTTGGAACCTTCTTCTGAAGGCCCAGCTTCTTCTGCCCTTAGCTCATTTTATGTAGGCTAATTAATCAGTAGAAAATCTTCATTTCCTGAAAAATCTTGTTCACTGGAGATGTTTGGAACCTTCTTCTGAAGGCCCAGCTTCTTCTGCATAGGTGGTCAGAACAGAGCTTTAATTAACAAGATAAAATGTGGAGTTCAGAGCCACTGAAAAACTGTGGCTTTTAATAAAAGGGTGAAAAGGAAAACTTACCAAAATAAAAGGGAAGACAGAAGCAGGGAGAGACAGGAATTGAGACAGAGAAACAGAGAAAGAATGCTTGGGGTGCGGGAGAGGGGTGTTTCTACCACAAACTCGTTTGTTGGAGGCTGAATTAACAGTAGAAAATCTTCATTCCCTGAAAAATCTAGTTTGCTCGAGCCATGTGGAACATTCTTCTGAAGGCCTGGCTTCTTCTGCCACTAGCTCGATAGTTGGAGTCTGAATTATCAGTAGAAAATCTTCATTCCCTAAAAACTCTAGTTTGTTGGAGCAATATGGAACATTTTTCTGAAGGACCAGCTTCTCCTGCCACTAGCACATTTGATGGAGGCTGAATTATAAGTAAGAAATCTTCATTCCCTGTAATATCTAGTTCACTGCAGCCATGAGAAACCTTCTTCAGAACGTCTGGGTTCTTCTGCTTGGGTGGGAGGACCAGAGAGATAATTAACGTGATAAAAGGTGGTGCTGAGAGATAGAGAAAAACTGTTCCTTTTTTAAAAAGTATAAAGAGGAAAAATTACAACAAAAAGGGAAGACAGAAGAAGGGAGAGACAGGAACAGACAGAGAAACAGAGATAGAAGGCTAGGGGAGCCGGGGGTGGGGAACTCTGTACCACTAGCTTGTTTGTTGGATGCTGAATTATCAGTAGAAAATCTTCATTCCCTGAAAAATGCATTTTGCTGGAGCCTTGTGGAACCTTCTGAAGGCCCGACTTCTTCTGCCGCTCCCTCATTTGTTGGAGACAGAATTATCAGTAGAAAATCTTCATTCCCTGAAAAATCTGGTTCGTTGTAGTTATGTGGAAACTTCTTCAGAAAGCCCAGCTTCTGCTGCTAGCTCATTTGTTGGAGGCTGAATTATCAGTAGAAAATCTTTGTTCCCTGAAAAATCTAGTTTGCCAGAGCCATGTGGAACCTTCTTCAGAAGGCCCGGCTTCTTCTGCTGGCATCTCGTTTGTTGGAGGCAGAATTATCAGTAGAAAATCTTCATTTGCTGAAAAATATTGTACGCTGGACCCCTGTGGAAACTTCTTCTGAAGGCCCGGCTTTTTCTGCATGGGTGGGAATACCAGAGCTTTAACAAGATGAAAGTGGGAGTTGAGAGCCAAAGAATAACTGCACCTTTTAAAAAAATGTGTAAAAAGGAAAAATTACCAAAAAAGGGAAGACAGTAGTATAGAGAGACAGGAGCCAAGACAGAGAAACAGACATAGAAGGCTGGGTATGCGGTGGAGGCTCTCTACCGCTAGCTCATTTGTTGGAGGCTAAATTATTAGAAGAAAATCTTCATTCCTTGAAAAATCTGGTTCACTGGAGCCATGTGGAAGCTTCTTCTGAAGGCCAGGCTTCATCTCACAATACCTCATTTGTTGGAGCGTGAATTATCAGTAGAAAATCTTCATTCCCTAAAAAGTCTAGTATGCTGGAACCATGTAGATCTTACTTCTGAAGGTCAGGCTTCTGCCGCTAGCTCATTTCTTAGAGGCTGAATTATCAGTAGTCAATTTTCATTCCCTGAAAAATCTAGTTTACTGGATCCATGAGGAACCTTCTCCTGAAGGGCTGGCTTCTTATACTGCTAGCTTGTTTGATGGAGGGGGAATTATCAATAGAAAATATTCATTCCCTGAAAAATTTAGTTCACAGGAGCCATGTGGAACCTTTTTTTAAAGGCTTGCTTTCTCAGCAAATAGCTTGTTTATTGGAGGCTGAATTATCAGTAGACAATCTTTATTCCCTGACAAATCTAGTTTGCTGGAGCTATGTTGAACGTTCTTCTAAATGCACTGCTTCTACTTCAGGTAGGTCGTTTGTTGGTGGCTGAATTATCAGTGGAAAAACTTTGTTCCCTGAAAAATCTAGTTTGCTGGAGCCTTGTGGAACCTTCATCTAAAAGCCCCAGTTCTTCTGCCTGCTGGGAGGAACCGACCAATAAATAAGAAGATAAGAGGTGGAGCTGAGAGCCAGATAAAAACTGTGTCTTTTCAAAAAAGTGTAATAAGAAAAAATTACCAAAACAAGAAAGGCAGAATCAGGGAAAGACAGGAAATGAGACAGAGGAAAAGAGAGAGAAGGCTGGGGGTTGGGGGGGGGGAATCACTACCACTAGCACGTTTGTTGGAGGCTGAATTATCACTAGAAAATCTTCATTCCTCGAAAAATCTAGTTCACTGGAGTCACATGGAAACTTCTTCAGAAGGCCCAGCTTCTTATGCCAGTAGCTCATTTTATAGAGGCTGATTTATAAGTAGAAAATCTTCATTGTCTGAAAAATCTACTTCTCTGGAGACATGTGAAACCTTCTTCTGAAGGCCTGGCTTCTTCTACCACTAGCTCATTTGTTGGAGGCTGAATTATCAATATAAAATCTTCATTCCCTGAGAAATTTATTTCACTGGAGCCATGTGGAATTTTCTTTCGAAGAAGGCCCTTCTTCTTCGGCAAAGAGCTCATTTGTTGGAGGCTGAATTATCAGTTGAAAAACTTCATTCCTTAAAAAACCTGGTTTGAGGCAGCCATGTGGAAGCTTCTTTTGAAGGCCCAGCTTCTTCTGCTGTTAGCTTGTTTACGGAGGCTGATTTATAAGTAGAAAATCTTCATTACCTGAAATATCTAGTTTTCTGGAGACATGTGAAACCTTCTTCTGAATGCCTGGCTTCTTCTGATGCTAGCTCGCTTCGTGGAGGCTGAATTATCAGTATAAAATCTTCATTCATTGAGAAATTTAGTTCACTGGAGCCATGTGGAACATTCTTATGAAGGCCCTTCTTCTTCGGCCAATATCTCATTTGTTGGAGGCTGAATTATCAGTTGAAAATCATCATTCCTTGAAAAATCTGGTTCACTGCAGCCAAGTGGAAGCTTCTTCTGAAGGCCAGGTTTCATCTGACAATCCCTCATTTGTTTGAGGGTGAATTATCAGCAGAAAATATTCGTTTCCTGAAATATCTAGTTTGCTTGAGCAATGTAGATCCTTACTCCGAAGGCCTGGCCTCTTCTGCCGCTAGCTTGTTTGGTGGAGGCAGAATTTTCAGTAGAAAATCTTCATTTCCTGAAAAATCTAGATTGCTGGACCCACGTTGAACACTTTTCTGAATGCACTACTTCTACTTCCGCTTGCTCATTTGTTGGAGGCTGAATTATCAGTGGAAAATCTTCATTCCCTGAGAAGTCTAATGTGCTGGAGGATTGTGGAACCTTCATCTAAAAACCCCAGTTCTTTTGCCTGGTGGGAGGAACGGAGAGATAAAGAATGAGATAAAAGGTAGAGCTAGAGCCAGAGAGAGACTATTCCTTTTCAAAGAGTGTAATAAAAAATTACCAAAAAAAGGAAGACAGAAGCAGGGAAAGACAGGAACAGAGAGAAAGTAAAAGAGATAGAAAGCCAATGGGAACCTTGTCTTCTACCGCTAGCTCGATTGTTGGAGGCTGAAGTAGTAGTAGAGAATCTTCATTCCCTTAAAAATCTAGTTCACTGGAGCCATGTGGAACCTTCTTCTGAAGGCCTGGCTTCTTCTACCGGTAGCTCATTTTATGGAGGTTGAATTAAGATTAGAAAATCTTCATTACCTGAAAAATCTAGTTCACTGAAGCCATGTGTAATCTTCTTCTGAAGACCCTGCTTCTTCTGCATGGGTGGGAAGACCAGAGCTTTAATTAACAAGGTGAAAGTTGGAGTTGAGAGAAACATAAAAACCGTGCCTTTTAAAACAAAAGTGTAAAAAGGAAAAATTACCAAAAAAGGGAAGACAGAAGTGCAGAGAGACAAGAACCGAGACAGAAAAACAGATATAGAAGCCTAGGTATGCGGTGGAGCTCTCTACTGCTAGCTCATTTGTTGGAGGCTAAATTATCAGTAGAAAATCTTCATTCCTTGAAAAATCTAGTTTGCTGGAGCCATGTGGAATCTTCTTCTGATTGCCAGGCTTCATCTGACAATACCTCATTTGTGGGAGTGTGAATTAGCAGTAGAAAATCCTCCTGATGGGAGGAACCCAGAGATAAACAACAAGACAAAAGTGGAGCTGAGAGCAAGAGAAAAATCGTGCCTTTTCAAAAAAGTGAAAAAAGAAAAAAATACCCAAAAAAGGAAGGCAGAAGCAAGGAAGGACAGGAACCAAGACTGAGTAAAAGAGATAGAAGTTTTGGGATTCAATAGTCTCCCAACTGCTAGCTTGATTGTTGGAGGCTGAAATATCAGTAGAAAATCTTCATTCCTTGAAAAAATCTACTTCACTGCAGCCATGTAGATCTTTCTTCTGAAGGTCCGGCTTCTTCTGCCGTGAGTTCATTTGTTGGAGGCTGAATTATCTGTAGAAAATCTTCATTCCCTGAAAAATCTAGATCGCTGGAGCCATGTTGAACATTCTTCTGAATGTACTGCTTCTACTTCCGCTAGCTAGTGTGTTGGAGGCTGAATTATCAGTGAAAAGTCTTCTTTCCCTGAGAAGTCTAACGTGCTGGAGCATAGAGGAACCTTCATCTAAAATCCCCAGTTCTGCCTGGTGGGAGGAACTGAGAGATAAATAACAAGGTAAAAGGTGGAGCTGAGAGCCAGAGAAAAATTGTGCCTTTTCAAAAAGTGAAATAAGAAAATTACCAAAAAAAGGAAGACAGAAGCAGGGAAAGACAGGAGCAAAGACAGACTAAAAGAGATAGAAAGCTGGGGGATGGAGGGGCTCCCTACTCCTAGCTCATTTGTTGGAGGCTGAATTATCAGTAGAAAATCTTCATTCCTTGAAAATCCTAGTGCGCTGGAGCCATGTGGTAAATTATTCTGAAGGCCTGGCTTCTTCTGCCCAAAGCTCATTTTATGGAGGCTGATTTCTAAGTAGAAAATCTTCATTTCCTGAAAAATCTAGTTCACTGGAGCCATGTGGAATCTTCTTCTGAAGGCCCTGCTTGTTCTGCATGGGTGGGAAGACCAGAGCTTTAATTAACAAGGTGAAAGTTGAAGTGGAGAGCCACCTAAAAACCGTGCATTTTAAAAAAATTTGTAAAAGGGAAAAATTACCAATAAAAAGGAAGACAGAAGCACAGAGAGACAGGAACCATGACAGAGAAACAGAGAGAGAAGTCTGGGTATGTGGCGGAGGTCTCTACCACTAGCTCGTATGTTGGAGGCTAAATTATTAGTAGAAAATCTTCATTTCTTGAAAAATGTAGTTCTCTGGAGCAGTGTAGAAGCTTCTTCTGACGGCCAGGCTTCATCTGACAATACCTCACTTGTTGGAGGGTGAATTATCAGTAGAAAATCTTCATTCCCTGAAAAATCTAGTTTGCTGGACACTGGTGGAACCTTCATCTAAAGGCCCCAGTTCTTCTGCCTGGTGGGAGGAAAAGAGAGATAAATAACAAGATATTAGGTAGAGGTGAGAGCCAGAGAAAAACTGCCTTATCAAAAATTGAAATAATAAAAAATTACCAAAAAAAGGAAGACAGAAGAACAGAAAGACAGGAAACGAAAGAGAGAAAAAGAGATAAAAGTCTGGTGTTTGGAGGGGGTCTCTTCTGCTAGCTCAATTGTGGGAGGCTGAAATATCAGTAGAAAATCTTCATTCCCTGAGAAATTTAGTTCACTGGAGCCATGTGGAACCTTCTTTTGAAGGCCCTTCTTCTTTGGCCAATAGCTCGTTTGTTGGAGGTTGAATTATCACTAGAAAATCTTCATTCCTTGAAAAACCTGGTTCACTGTAGCCATTTCGAAGCTTCTTCTGAAGGCCAGGTTTCATCTGACAATGCCTCATTTGTGGGAGGGTGAATTATCAGAAGAAAATTTTCATTCCCTGAAAAATCTAGTTCCTTGGAGCCATGAAGATCATTCTTCTGATGGCCCGGCTCCTTCTGCTGCTAGCTCGTTTGGTGGAGGCTAAATTATCAGTAGAAAATTGTCATTCCCTGAAAAATCTAGTTTGCTGGGGCCATATTGAACGTTCTTCTGTATTCACCGCTTCTACTTCCGCTAGCTCATTTATTGGAGGCTGAATTATCAGTGGAAAATCTTCGTTCTCTGAAAAGTATAATTTGATGGTGCCTTGTGGAATCTTCATCTAAAAGGCCTGGTTCTTCGGCCTGATGAGAGGAGCCGAGAAATAAATAAAAAGAAAAAAGGTGGAGCTGAGACCCAGAGAAAAATGGTGCCTTTTGAAAAAATGGAAATAAGAAAAAATTGTCAAAAAAAAAGGAAGACAGAAGCAGGGAAAGACTTGAACTGAGACAGAGTAAAAGAGATAGAAGGCTGGGGATTCGGGGTGCTCCGTACTGCTAGCTTGTTTGTTGGAGGCTGAATTATCAGTAGAAAATCTACATTCCTTGAAAAATCTGGTTCGCTGGAGCCATGTGGACCTTCTTCTGAAGGCCTGGCTTCTTCTGCCAGTAGCTCATTTTATGGAGACTGATTTATAAGTAGAAAATCTTCATTCCCTGAAAAATCTAGTATGCTGGAGCCATGTGAAATCTTCTTCTGAAGGCCTGGCTTCTTCTGCATGGGTGGAAAGTCCACAGTTTTAATTAACAAGATGAAAGTTGGAGCTGGGAGCCACATAAAAACCACGCTTTTAAAAAAATGTGTAAAAAGGAAAAAATACCAAAAAAGGGAAGACAGAAGCACGGAGAGACAGGAACCGAGACAGAGAAACAGAGATAGAAGGCTGGGTATGCAGTGGAGCTCTCTATCGCTAGTTCGTTTATTGGAGGCTATATTATCAGTAGAAAATCTTCATTCCTTGAAAAATCTAGTTCGCTGGAGCCACGTGGAACCTTCTTCTGCGGCCCAGCTTCTTCTGCCGTTAGCTCATTTATGGAGGCTGATTTATAAATAGATAATCTTCATTCCCTGAAAAATCTACTTCTCTGGAGACATGTGAAACCTTCTTCTGAAGGCCTGGCTTCTTCTGCTGCTAGCTCGTTTGTAGGAGGCTGAATTATCAGTATCAAATCTTCATTCTCTGAGAAATTTATTTCACTGGAGCCATGTGGAACCTTCTTTTGAAGGCCCTTCTTCTTCGGCCAATAGCTCGTTTGTGGGAGGCTGAATTATGAGTTGAAAAACTTAATTCCTTGGAAAACATGGTTTGCTGCAGCCATATGGAAGCTTCTTCTGAAGGCCCGGCTTCTTCTGCCATTAGCTCTTTTGTGGAGGCTGATTTATAAGTAGAAAATCTTCATTACCTGAACAATCTAGTTTTCTGGAGACATGTGAAACCTTCTTCTGAAGGCTTGGCTTCTTCTGCCGCTAGCATGTTTCATGCAGGCTGAATTATCAGTATAAAATCTTCATTCCTTGAGAAATCTAGCTCACTGGAGCCATGTGGAACCTTCTTTTGAAGGCCCTTCTTCTTTGGCTAATAGCTCGTTTGTGGAGGCTGAATTATCAGAAATCTTCCTTCCTTGGAAAACCTTGTTCGCTGCAGCCATGCGGAAGCTTCCTCTGAAGGCCAGACTTCATCTGACAATACCTCATTTGTTGGAGGGTGAATTATTAGAAGAAAATATTCATTTCCTGAAGAATCTAGTTTGCGGGAGACATGTGGATCCTTCTTCTGAAGGCCCGGCTTCTTCTGCTGCTAGCTCATTTGTTGGAGGCAGAATTATCAGAAGACTCCTTTCATTACCTGAAAAATCTCGTTCGCTGGAGCCATGTGGAACCTTCTACTGAAGGCATGGCTTCTTTGGCCGGCTAGCTCGTTTTTTGGAGGCGGAATTATCAGTAGAAAATATTTTTCCTGAAAAATTTAGTTCACTGGGGCCATGTCGAACCTTCTTTTGAAGGCCCATCTTCTTCGGTCAATAGCTCCTTTGTTTGAGGCTGAATTATCAGTAGGCAATCTTCA
Source organism: Tupaia belangeri chinensis (assembly GCF_000334495.1). Lineage (NCBI taxonomy): Eukaryota > Metazoa > Chordata > Mammalia > Scandentia > Tupaiidae > Tupaia > Tupaia belangeri. The sequence goes on along the minus strand of NW_006206086.1, from coordinate 241,820 downwards.
TTTGATGAATAACCTAGTTCACTGGAGCTATGTTGAATGTTCTTCTGAATGGATGGCTTCTACTTCCATTAGCTCATTTGTTGGAGGCTGAATTAGCTGTAGAAAATCTTCATTCTCTGAAAAATCTAAATTACTGTAGCCTTGTGGAACCTTCATCTAAAGGCCCCGGTTCTCCTGCCTGGTGGGAGGAATTGAGAGATAAATAACATGGTAAAAGTCCTGCTGAGTGCAAGAGAAAAACTGTGTCTTTTAAAAAAGGTGAAAAAAGGAAAAATTATCAAAAAAAGTAAGACAGAATCCGGAGAAGACAGGAACCGAAAAAGAGTAAAAGAGATGGAAGGCTGGGAGTAAGGAGACAACCTATCCCTAGCTCGATTGTTGGAGGACCAATTATCAGTAGAAAATCTTCATTCCCTGAAAAATTTAGTTCACTTGAGTCATGTAGAAACTTCTTTTGAAGGTCCTTCTTCTTTGGCCAATAGCTCATTTGTTGGAGGCTGAATTATCAGTAGAAAATCATCATTCCCTGAAAAATCTAGTTCGTTGGAGCCATGTTGCATTTCTTCTGATGGCATTGCTTCTATTTCCACCAGCTCGTTTATTGGAGGATGAATTATCAGTGGAAAATCTTCGTTCCCTGAAAAGTCTAATTTGCTGGAGCCTTGTGGAACCATGATCTAAAGGCCCCAGTTCTTCTGCCTCATGGGAGGAACCGAGAGATAAATAACAAGATAAAAGGTGGCACTGAGAGCCAGAGAGAAACTGTGCCTTTTCAAAAAAGTGATGTAAGAAAAAAAACCCCCCCAAAAAAGAAGGCCTAAGCAGGGAGACAGGAACCGAGACAGAGTTAAAGAGATAAAAGGCTGAGTGTTGGGAGGACTCCCTACTGCTAGTTCATTTGTTGGAGGCAGAATGTGGAACCTTCTTCTGAAGGCCCAGCTTCTTCTACCGGTAGCTCGCTTTATGGAGGCTGATTTATAAGTAGAAAATCTTCATTCTCTGAAAAATCTAGTTCGCTGGAGCCATGTGGAACCTTCTGAAGGCCCGGCTTATTCTGCCTGGGTGGAAAGACCAGAGCTTTAATTAACAAGATGACAGTTGGAGTTGAAATCCATGTAAAAACTACCATTTAAAAAGAAAAAAAAAGGATAAAAAGGAAAAAATACCAATAAAGGGAAGACAGATGCGTGGAGTGACAGGAACCAAGACAGAGAAACAGAGATAGAAGGCTGGGTATGCAGCTGGGCTCTCTACCGCTAGCTCGTTTGTTGGAGGGTGAATTATTAGTAGAAAATATTCATTTCCTGAAAAATCTGGTTCAGTGCAGCCATGTCGAACCTTCTTCTGAAGGCCCAGCATTATCTGACAATACCTCATTTGTTGGAGGGTGAATTATCAGTAGAAAATCTTCATTCCCTGAAAAATTTGGTTCAGTGCAGCCATGTGGAACCTTCTTTTGAAGGCCCGTCTTCTTTGGCCAATAGCTCATTTGTTTCAGGCTGAATTATCAGTAGATGATCTTCATTCCCTGAAAAATCTAGTTTGCTAGAGGTATGTTGAACATTCTTCTAAATGCACTGCTTCTACTTACGTTAGCTCGTTTGTTGGAAGTGGAATTATGAGTGGAAAATCTTCGTTCCCTGAAAAATCTAATTTGCTGGAGCCTTGCGGAACCTTCATCTAAAATCCCCAGTTTTTCAGCCTGGTGGGAGGAATGGAGAGAGAAATTACAAGATAAATGGTGGAGCTGAGACCCAGAGAGAAACTGTACCTTTTCAAAAAAGTGTAATAAGAAATAATTACAAAAAAAAAAGGAAGACAGAAGAA
>NW_006206086.1:238199-239938 GCF_000334495.1 Tupaia belangeri chinensis | reverse complement strand
AAGAGATAGAAGGCTGGGAGTTGGGGGGCTCCCTACCGCTAGCTCAATTGTTGGAGGCTGAATTATCAGTAGAAAATCTTCATTCCTTGAAAAATCTAGTTCACTGGAGCCATGTGGAACCTTCTACTGAAAGTCTGGCTTCTTCTGCCACTAGCTCATTTTATGCAGGCTGATTTTTAAGTAGAAAATCTTCAATCCCTAAAAAATCTAGTTAGCTGGAGCCATGTGGAATCTTCTTCAGAAGGCCCAGCTTCTTCTTCCAGCATGACATTTGTTGGAGGAGGAATTATCAGTAGAAAATCTTCATTTGCTGAAAAATATTGTATGCTGGAGCCATGTGGAACCTTCTTCTGAAGGCCTGGCTTCTCCTGCATAGGTGTGAAGACCAGAGCTTTAATTAACAAGATGAAAGGTGGAGTTGAGAGCCACAAAATAACTGTGCAATTTTCAAAAAATATGTAAACAGGAAAACTTACCAAAAAAGGGAAGGCAGAAGCACAGAGAGATAGGAACTGAGACAGAGAAACAAAGATAGAAGGCTGGGTATGCAGCGTGGGCTCTCTACCACTAGCTCATTTGCTGGAGGCTAAATTATCAGAATAAAATGTTTATTCCTTGAAAAATCTGGTTCGTTGGAGCTATGTAGATCCTTCTTCAGAAGGCCCAGCTTCTTCTGCTGCTAGCTCATTTCTTGGAGGCTCAATTATCAGTAGACAACCTTCACTACCTGAAAAATCTAGTTCACTGGAGCCGTGCAGAACCTGCTTCTGAAGGCCCGGCTACTTCAACCGCTAGCTCTTTTGGTGGAGGCGCAATTATCATTAGAAAATCTTCATTCCCTGAAAAATTTAGTTCACTGCAGCCATGTGGAACCTTCTTCAGAAGGCCCAGCTTCTTCTGCTGCTAGCTCATTTCTTGGAGGCTCAATTATCAGTAGACAATCTTCATTTGATGAATAATCTTGTTCACTGGAGCCATGTTGAATGTTCTTCTGAATGGAAGGCTTCTACTTCTGCTAGCTCATTTGCTGGAATCTGAATTATCAGTAGAAAATCTTTGTTCCCTGAAAAATCTAGTAAGCTGGAGCCTTGTGGAACCTTCATCTAAAGGCCCCGATTCTTCTGCCTGGTGGGAGGAACCAAGAGATTAAATAACAAGATAAAATGTGGAGCTGAGAGCCAGAAAAAAAAGTGCCTTTAAAAAAAATGAAATAAAAAAGGACCAAAAAACGGGAGACAGAAGGAGGGAAAGACAGTAACCGAGACAGAGTAAAAGAGATAGAAGGCTAGGGGTTGGGGGGGGGGGCTCTTTACCACTAGCTCAATTGTTGGAGGATGAATTATCAGTAGAAAATCTTAATTCCTAGAAAAACCTGCTTTGCTGAAGCCATGTAGATCCTTCTGAAGTCCCAGCTTCTTCTGCTGCTAGCTCATTTCTTGCAGACTCAAATATCAGTAGACAATCTTCATTCCCTGAAAAATCTAGTTTGCTGGAGCTATGTTGATTGTTCTTCTAAATGCACCCCTTCTACTTCTACTAACTCTTTTTTTGGAGGTTGAATTATCAGTGGAAAATTTTTGTTCCCTGAAAAATCTAATTTGCTGGAGCCTTGTGGAACCTGCATCTAAAAGCCCCGGTTTTTCAGCCTGGTGGGTGGAACCATAAGATAAATAACAAGATAAATGGTGGAGCTGAGACCCAGAGAAAAACTGTGCCTTTTCAAAAAAGTGTAATGAGAA
>NW_006206086.1:227091-238170 GCF_000334495.1 Tupaia belangeri chinensis | reverse complement strand
GGGAAAGAGGGGAAACAATACAGAGTAAAAGAGAAAGAAGGTTGGGGGTTTGGAGAGCTCCCTACCACTAGCTCAATTGTTGGAGGCTGAATTATCAGTAGAAAATTTTCATTCCTTGAAAAATCTAGTTCACTGGAGCCATGTGGAACCTTCTTCTGAAGGCCTGGCTTCTTCTGTCACTAGGTCGTTTGTTGGAGGATGAATTATCAGCAGAAAATATTCATTCACTGAAAAACCTTGTTCACTGGAGCTATGTGGAATCTTCTACTGAAGGCCTGGCTTTTTCTGTCGCTAGCTCCTTTGATGGAGGCAGAATTATCAGTAGAAAATCTGCATTCTCTGAAAAATTTAGTTCACTGCAGCCATGTGGAACCTTATTTTGAAGGCCCATCTTCTTCAGCCAATAGCTCATTTGCTGGAGGCTAAATTATCAGTAGACAATCTTAATTTGATGAATAATCTAGTTTGATGGTTGAACGTTGAATGTTCTTCTGAATGCATGGTTTTTACTTCCGCTAGCTCATTTGTTGGAGGCTAAATTATCAGTAGAAAATCTTCATTCCCTGAAAAATCTAGTTCGCATGAGCCATCTTGAACGTTCTTGACAATGCATCGCTTCTACTTCCACTAGCTCAATTGCTAGAGGCTGAATTGTCAGTGGAAAAAATCTTCATATCCTGAAAAATGTAGTTTGCTGGAGTCTTGTGGAACCATCATCTAAAAGTCCCAGTTCTTCTGCCTGGTGGGAAGAACTGAGAGATAAATAACTAGATAAAAGTTGGAGCTGAAACCCAGAGAAAAACTGTGCCTTCTCCAAAAAGTGAACTAAGAAAAAATGACCAAGAAAAGGGAGACAGAAGCAGGGAAAGACAAGAACCGAGACAGAGAAAGAGATAGAAGGCTGAGGGTTTGGGGGCTCCCTACTGCTAGCTCGATTGTTGGAGGCTGAATAATCAGTAGAAAATCTTCATTCCCTGAAAAATGTTGTTCACTGGAGCCATGTGGAACCTTCTTTTGAAGGTCCTTATTCTTCGGCCCATCGTTCATTTGTTGGAGGCTGAATAATCAGTAGACAATCTTCATTCCCTGAAAAATCTAGTTCGCTAGAGCCATGTCGAATGTTCTTCTGAATGCACTGCTTCTGCTTCTGCTAGCTCATTTGTTGGAGGCTGAATTATCAGTGGAAAATCTTTGTTACCTGAAAAGTATAATTTGCTGGAGCCTTGTGGAACCTTCATCTAAAGGCCTCGATTCTTCTGCCTGATCAGAGGAACCAAGAGATAAATAACAAGATAAAAGGTGGAGCTGAGAGCCAGAGAAAAACTGTGTCTTTTCAAAAAAAGTGAAATAAGAAAAAATTACCAAGAAAAGGAACATAGAAGCAAGGAAAGACAGTAACTGAGACAAAATAATAGAGATAGAAGTCTAGGGGTTCGGGGGGTGGGGCTCCTTACTGCTAGCTCGATTGTTGGAGGATGAATTATCAGTAGAAAATCTTTCATTCCCTGAAAAATCTAGTTCGCTGGAGCCATGTTGAACCTTCTTCTGAATGCACTGATTCTACTTCCACTAGCTTGTTTGTTTGAGGCTGAATTATCAGTGGAAAATCTTCGTTCCTGAAAAATCTTGTTTGCTGGAGATGTTTGGAACCTTCTCCTGAATGCCCGGCTTCTTCTGCATGGGTGGGAGGACCAGAGCTTTAATTAACAAGGCAAAAGGTGGAGTTGAGAGCCACTGAAAAACTGTGGCTTTTAAAAAAAGGGTAAAAGAAAAAATTACCCCAAAAAACGGGAAGACAGAAGCAGGGAGAGACAGGAACTGAGTCAGAGAAACAGAGATAGAATGCTTTGGGTGCAGGGGGGAGTGTTTCTACCACAAACTCGTTTGTTGGAGGCTGAATTAACAGTAGAAAATCTTCATTCCCTGAAAAATCTAGTTCACTCGAGCCATGTGGAACATTCTTCTGAAGGTCTGGCTGCTTCTGCCGCTAGCTCGATAGTTGGAGTCTGAATTATCAGTAGAAAAACTTCATTCCCTAAAAATCTAGTTTGCTGGAACTATGTGGAACATTTTTCTGAAGGACCCTCTTCTCTTGTCACTAGCTCATTTGATGGAGGCTGAATTATCAATAAGAAATCTTCATTCCCTGAAAAATCTAGTTCGCTGGAGCCATGTGGATCCTTCTTCAGAATGTCCGGGTTCTTCTGCTTGGGTAGGAGGACCAGAGGGATAATTAACGTGATAAAAGTTGGTGCTGAGAGAGATAAAAAAACAGTGCTTATTAAAAAAAGTATAAAAAGGAAAAATTGCAACAAAAAGGCAAGACAGAAGCAAGGAGAGACAGGAACCAACAGAGAAACAGAGATAGAAGGCTAGGAGAGTCAGGGGTGGGGAGCTCTCTACCGCTAGCTCATTTGTTGGATGCTGAATTATCAGTAGAAAATCTTCATTCCCTGAAAAATGTATTTTGCTGGAGCCTTGTGGAACCTTCTGAAGGCCCAACATCTTCTGCCACTCGCTTGTTTTTTGGAGACAGAATTATCAGTAGAAAATACTCATTCCCTGAAAATTCTAGTTCGTTGTAGTCATGTGGAACCTTCTTCAGAAAGCCCAGCTTCTTCTGCTGCTAGCTCTTTGTTGGAGGCTGAATTATCAGTAGAAAATCATCATTCCTTGAAATATCTAGTTTGCTGGAGCCATGTGGAACCTTCTTCTGAAGGCCCAGCTTCTTCTGCCGGTAGCTAGTTTTATGGAGGTTTATTCATAAGTAGAAAATCTTCATTACCTGAAAAATCTACTTCACTGGAGCCATGTGGAATCTTCTTCTGAAGGCCCGACTTCTTCTGCATGGGTAGGAAGATCAGAGCTTTAATTAACAAGGTGAAAGTTGCAGTTAAGAGTCACATAACAACCGTGCCTTTTAAAAAAATGTGTAAAAAGGAAAAATTATCAAAAAAGAGAAGACAGAAGAGCAGAGAGACAGGAACTGAGACAGAGAAACAGAGATAGAAGACTGGGTATGTGGTGGAGCTCTCTGTCGCTGGCTCGTTTGTTGGAGGCTAAATTATCAGTAGAAAATCTTCATTCCTTGAAAAATCTAGTTCTCTGGAGCCATGCAGAACCTTCTTCTGATGGCCAGGCTTCATCTGACAATACCTCATTTGTTGGAGGGTGAATTATCAGTAGAAAATCTTCATTCCCAGGAAAATATAGTTCGCTGGAGCCATGTGGAACCTTCTTCTGAAGGCTCAGCTTCTTCTACTTGTAGCTCATTTGTTGGAGGCTGAATTATCAGTAGGAAATCTTCATTCCCTGAAACATCTATTTCATTGGAGCCATGTTGAATCTTCTTCTGAAGGTCCTGCTCCTTCTCCTGGATGGAAGGACCAGAGCAATAATTAACAAGATAAAAGGTGGAGCTGAGAGCCAGAGAAAAACTGTGCCTTTTTTAAAAAGTATAAAAAGGAAAAGTACAAAAAATTGGGAAGATGGAATCAGGGAGAGAAAGGAACTGAGACAGAGAAACAGAGATAGAAGGCTGGAGGTGCAGGCTGTTGGGTCTCCCTAACGCTAGCTCATTTGTTGGAGATGGAATTATCAGTAGAAAATCTTAATTTCCTGAAAAATCTAGTTAGCTGGAGCCATGTGGAACATTCTTCTGAAGGCCCGGCTTCTTCTGCCAGTAGCTCGTTTGTTGGAAGCTAAATTATTAGTAGAAAATCTTCATTCCCTGAAAAATCTAGTTTGCTGGAGCTATGTGGAACCTTCTTCTGAAGGCCAGGCTTCTTCTGCCTGAGTGGGAGGACCAGAACGATAATTAACAAGATAAAAGTTGGAGAAGAGAGCAAGAGAAAAACTGTGCCTTTTTAAAAAAGTACAAAAAGGAAAAATTACCAAGAAATAGGGAAAACAGAAGCAGGCATAGACATGAACGGAGACAGAGAAACAGAGATTGAATGCTGGGGGTGCCGGGGGTGCTCACTACCGCTAGCTCATTTGTTAGAGTCTGAATTATCCGTAGAAAATCTTTATTCCCTGAAAAAACTAGTTCGCTGGAGACATATGAAACCTTCTTCTGAAGGCCCAGCTTCTTCTGGCCCTAACTCATTTGTTCGAGGCTGAATTATCAGTAGAAAATCTCAATTCCTTGAAAAATCTAGTTGCTGGAGCCATGTGGAACCTTCTTCTGAAGGCACGGTTTCTTTTGCCTGTGTGGGAGGACCAGAGTGATAAGAAATAAGATATAAGGTGGAGCTGAGAGCCAGAGAAAAACTGTGTCTTTTAATAAAAGTGTAAAAATGAAAAATTACCAAAAAAGGAAAGACAGAAACAGAGAGAGAGGAACCGAGACTGAAAAACAGAGATAGAAGGCTGGGTGTGCTGGTGGGGGGCAGGGTGCTCCCTACGGCTAGCTCATTTGTTGGAGGCAGAATTATTGGTAGAAAATCCTTATTCCCTGAAAAATCTAGTTCGCTGGAGCCATGTGGAACCTTCTTCTGAAGGCCCACATTCTTCTGCCACTTGCTCGTTTGTTGGAGGCTAAATTATCAGTAGAATATCTCCATTCCTTGATAAATCTAGTTCGTTCGAGCCATGGGGAACCTTCTTCTGAAGGCCCAGCTCTTCTGCCTGAGTGGTAGGACCAGAGCAATAATTAAGATAAAAGGTGTAGCCAAGAACCAGAGAAAAACTGTGCCTTTTAAAAACAGTGTCAAAAGGAAAAATTACCAAAAAAAGGGAAGACAGAAGCAGGGATAGACAGAATCCGAGACAGAGAAACAGAGATAGAAGGGTGGGGGTTAGGGGGCTTCCTACCACTAACTCAAGTGTTGGAGGCTGAATTATCAGTAGAAAATTTTCATTCCCTGAAAAATCTGGTTCGCTGGAGCCATGTGGATCCTTCTTCTCCAGAAAAACTTTTTTAGAAGTCCTGAAGGCCATTTTTGTAAAAGCTTTTTAATACACTGTAAAGTTATATGTAATTCATTGTAATATAGAGAGGATGATGATGATAATAAAAATAAAAACAAAAAAATAAAAAAAGAAAAGTCCTGAAATGAGTTATATTTCAAAAAAGCTAGAGACAGATATACAGAAATAATAGAGAGAAAAAAGAAACGAAAATATAACCTACTTAACAGTAGGGTACGTTGTAGAAATATTGATAATAATGTTGAGTGTTAACAGTTTAAATTCTCAAATAAAGAGACACAGACTGGTTAAATAAATAAAAAGAAACCCTCCATTTGCTGCCTATGAGAAACTAATATCATGAATAAAGACATACAATCCCAGACATAATGGCTTCACTTCTGAATTATACAAAACTTTGAAAGACAAGTTGTCCGCCATTCTGCTCAAGTATTTTCTTATCATCAAAAAGGAAGGAATGCTCATAAATTTTTTTCAGGAAGCTTCCATCACAGTCATTTCCCAAACTATTAAGGAAAGAAAAGTTACAGATATCTTTGATGAAGATAGATATAAAAAGATACTAGAAAGTTATATCCAACATCATAATAGAAAGATTATTCATTACGACCAGATAGTTTTATTCCAGGGATGCAAGGGTGGTTCAATATTTTTAAACAGGGGACAACAATTTCAGTGTAGGGTCTAATGCAAGGGTAAGCTGGAATCTGTGGCTGGAATCTGTGGGTCCTCATGTGGCTGGAATCTGTGGCTCATCACCTCCCCTACTTGCCTTTGGATTCACATGTATATTTCTTGGGTCTTTTAAATAAATTTGCACCCTTCCTTGCCCATAGGGATCCCTGTTCCAGTGAAAAAATTTGCATTTGACTGGCTGCCTGTGACTAGAGGGCTTATTGGCTGGGACCCATGCCTCATCCTTTTCCCCACTCACCATTGGAGGCTCAGGTTTGTTTCATGGAACTTTGAGATAAACTTGAACTCCTTACTGTCCTATGTGAATATCTGCTCCAGCAAAGGGTATTGGTGGATGGCAGGCTCCCTATGACTGAAGGGCCTAATTCTAGGACATTTGGCTCATCCCCTCCCCTGTCATCTTTCAACTCAGGTTTGTTTCTTTGGATTTTAGGAGAACTTGCAACCCTTCTTACCCCATCTTTGGCTCATCTGCTCCCCCTCCACCAATGAATTTTCAGAACTTTAATATCTTTTAGAGCACATGACAAAAACATATTTGTTGCTGAGTTGAAGTTCACCAGGTCAGTTTTGGGTACCCATCTTCTCTAGAAACATGGAGGGCTTTGAACACCTAGAACCATTGACAAAAGTGCAGGGTCCTGATGAGCAACAGGGAGGCAAGGCAGGAGAAAGTTGTCAATTTTCTACTTCTGTACACCTTTGAACTCTCAGATATGCAAGGGTGGTTCAACATATGCAAGACCATAATTATAATACACCATATTAACAGAAAGAAAGACAAAAACACATGATCATTTCAATTGATGCAGAGAAAGCATTTGATAAATTGCAATATCCCTTAATGATTAAAATTCTCAGCAAGATTGGTATAAAAGGGTCATTTCTCAACACAATGAAAAACCTATAAATAATATTATACTAAATGAGGAAAAACTAAAAGGACTTCCACTAAAACCTGGTAAAAACTGATAGACCCCTAAGTCTGAAAGGCCTTTTTCCCCTTCTCTCTTCTTTAATCTCATACTTTTCTTTGCCCAATAGGTCAGGGCTCCTCTCAGTTCTAAACAGAGTCCATCTTCATCTGCACTCCTCTGCCCTGTCAAGGCTATACCTCAGACCCAGTCCCAGCATCAGTTCCCAACCTCAGAGCTACTCCCTCCTCTCTGCCAGTAAGGTAAGCCTTTTTAAAAAAAATTTCCTTCCTTCTTTTGCTAACTTTTTATTGCCTTTTTCCTCCATTGGTCAAGGCAGCTCTCAGCTTTCAAGCAGTTAATCTCCATCTGTAGCTGCCTGCCTATTCAGGGAATCGAAACACGATTAAACCTCAAACCTAGTTCAAGTTCCAACTCCTAACCTCAGAGCCACCCTTCTCCTTTCAACCAAAAAGGGAGACCATCTTCTCTCTTCTTCTTCTTCTTCTTCTTCTTCTTCTTCTTCTTCTTCTTCTTCTTCTTCTTCTTCTTCTTCTTCTTCTTCTTCTTCTTCTTCTTCCCCTTCTTCCATTTCTCCTCCTCTTCCTCCTCCTCCTCCTCTTCCTTCTTCTTCTTCTTTGCTAATTCTTTGCTTCTTTTTCCTCCATTGTTCAGGGCAGCTCAAAGCTCTTAAACAGAGTCCAACTCCAACTGCAGGACCCTGATTAGTCAGGAAACCTGAGGTAGGGCTGAACATCAACCCAGTCCCAACGCAATCTCCTAACCTCAGAGCAACTTCCTCCTCTCTGCCAGTAATGTAGGCCGTTTTCCCCCCACTTTCTACTTTCGCTAATTCTTTACTACTCTTTCCCAAGTAAGAGAGCCTCTTAACTCTCAAGCAGTATCCATCTCCATTTCAAGACCTTGAAAATTTGGAAACCTGAGACAGAGCTGACACTCAGGCAGTTTCAGCACCAGCCTCCAATCTTTGAGACTTCTCTTTTCAGCCAAAAGGTAGGACTTTCATTTTTCCTCCTTTCTTTTGCTCATTTTTAAAACTTCTCTTTCCTTTTAGGTCAGAGGAGTTCTGAGATCTCAAACACAGTCCATCTACACCTGTAACCCCCTACACAGTCAGAAAACCTGAGGGAGGGTGGTACTTTAGCACCAGCTTCCAAACTCAGAACCTTCCACTCTAGCCAGAAATATAAGTCTTTTTTCTTTCTTAGTTTTGATAATTCAGCTCAAAACTCATCTCCTAAATCTCAAAACACACCCCACCAGATATATAGGCCTCATTACCCCTTTTATTATACTAATGCTTTACTCTCATTCCCTGTAGATCAGGGCAACCCTTATCTCTTAAGCAGAATCCATCTCCATCTGTAGCCTCCTGACCTGCTGGGACCATGCAGTTGGCACAAGCTGAGTATGAAAGAACTGTCCCTCATGCCTAAGAGCAAGGACTCAGCTGAGGAGAACTCTTTGCAAGGTCAACAGTTTTATAAGTTCTGATCCTACATTGTGTTGCTGTACTGGCCTGCATTCAATTTCTCTACCATGGGCCTTATTGCCATACCCTGGAACCCCATAAGGGCAAAATAACATCCCCAGCCTTACTGTAACTTTTACAGTAAAACCAACTAAAAATCCTAAAAAAGAATGCAGATTCCTAAACTGGCTGCAAGCACCAGCCTTAAAGAAAACAAAGAATGCTGAAGCTCCTCTCAGAGCAGTCAAGCTGCTCACAAGACCACATTCCTTTCCCATATAGACATTAGACTCACCCTCTTAACTGTGGATTACCCGAGAAATAACATAGGTATTCCACTTTAGTATACATTAACATTGTCTTAACCAGACAGGATTTATTTCTAGGCCCTTGTAACAAGCAATCACTGCCACCCTAGCCTGAGGCTAAAGTTCTCAAGCTACCCTGGGACTGAGGTTATTAAGATTCCTGGGGGTCTTCTCATCCAAAAGACCCTTCCCAGTAATCAAGATCTAAGAAGAGAATGCACCCAAAAAATGGACTTCCTCATTCTAAGAATGATGACTGTTTATACCTAAACAAAACAGACATCATGTTTTATGATTATTGTTCCTATACTTTGAATGCTTTACCTTTTAGAGTAAAATCTTTCACTTACTTCCCCTCACCCATCCCACTCCTGTAAAACTCCTTCTATAATAAATACACATGACTCCTGGCCATCTGGGCTGCAGTCCTGAGTTTACTCTGGCTGTAGCCGGTTGAGAACATGCTAAGGGGCATTGAAGTCTTGGTCTGATTTTGTTCATCCGTGTCGCCTTCCTGTGTATCCACCACAGCTGGAGAACGGCTTCTGGCACTGACTAGTCAGGAATATGAGATAGGGTTTAACTTAGACCCAAACCCCAGCACCAGCTCCCACCCTCAGAGCCTGCCCCTCTTCTTTGCCACAAAGTTAGGCCATTTTTTTCCTCTTTTTTCTTTTCCTAATTTTTTGTTTCTCTTTCCCCCATAATTCAAGACACTTGTCAGCTCTCAAGAAGAGTCAGTCTCTATCTACAACCCCTTCCAAGCCAGGAAGCCTAAGGCAGATCTGGTCCATGGCCCCAGCTTAAGTTCCTCCCTTTCAGCCAGAAATAAGGCCTTATTTTACTTTTCTTTGCTAATTCTTACTCTGTTTCCTTAGTAATTCCAGGAAGCTCTAAGCTGTCAAGAAGAGATCATCTCTCCTGTAGTGATTCTGTCCTGCGTGGTTGTTTTCGGAAGCCATAGTGGTTTACCTCCATCTGCCTTCTTGCCCACGCAAGTGCATGCCACCACCCCATGGAAGACTCAATGGACATGGACATGAGCCCCCCGACCCCAGAACTATTTTTTCAGTTGTGAACTAAAGACTGACAAAGATTATCACTTTAAAGTGGATAATGATGAAAATGAACACCAGTTATCTTTAAGAATGGTTAGTTTAGGGCCTGGTGCAAAGGATGAATTGCACATTGTTGAAGCAGAGGCAATGAATTATGAAGGCAGTCCAATTAAAGTAACACTGGCAACACTGAAAATGTCTGTACAGCCAACGATTTCCCTTGGGGGCTTTGAAATAACACCACCTGTGGTCTTAAGTATGAAGTGTGGTTCAGGGCCTGTGCATATTAGTGGACAGCACTTAATAGCTGTGGAGGAAGATGCAGAGTCTGAAGAAGAAGAGAAAGAGGACGTGAAACTCTTAAGTATATCTGGAAAGTGATCTGCCCCTGGAGGTGGTAGCAAGGTTGCACAGAAAAAAATAAAACTTGCTGCTGACAAAGATAATGATGATTATGATGATGATGAAGATGGATGATGATGAATTTGAAGATGAGGAAACAGAAGCAAAAGCTCCAGTGAAGAAATCTATATGAGATACTCCTGGCAAAAATGCTCAAAAATCAAACCAGAATGGAAAAGACTCAAAACCATAAACACCAAGATCAAAAGTCAAGAATCATTTAAAAAACAGGAAAAAAACAACCCTAAAACACCAAGAGAACATTGTTCTGTAGAAGACATTAAAGCAAAAATGCAAGCAAGTATAGTAAAAGGTGGTTCTCTTCCCAAAGTGGAAGCCAAGTTTATCAATTATGTCAAGAATTACTTATGGATGACTGATCAGGAGGCTATTCAAGATCTCTGGCAGTGGAGGAAGTCTCTTTAAGAAAATAGTTTAAACAGTTTGTTAAAATTTTCTGTCTTATTTCATTTCTCTAACAGTTGATATCTAGCTGTCCTTTTTATAATGCAGAGTGAGAACTTCCCCTACCGTGTTTGATAAATGTTGTCCAGGTTCTATTGCCAAGAATGTGTTGTCCAAAATGCCTGTTTAGTTTTTAAAGATGGAACTCCACCCTTTGCTTGGTTTTAAGTATGTATGGAATGTTATGATAGGACACAGTAGTAGTGGTCAGACATGGAAATTGTGGGGAGACAAAAATATACACAAAAATAAGCTCAGTATTTATATTTTATTTTATTTTTTACATGTTTTTAATACATTCAGTCACATTTTTTAGCTTACAAGGTGATCATTTTAATATGTGAACATTTCTCCCCAGTCCAGTTGATCAAAATATAACAATACTACCTCCCTGTCTCAACAATGCTGTCTCTGTATCCCTATTACAAATGTTTTTCCCCAGACCCCACTCCTCCACACACACCACATCTTGCATTAACACCCATCTCTTTTGTTTGTACATCCTTTAGCCCATCAGCTTCAGTGATAGTGTGTACACTTGGTATATATTAAGTGGGGACATACAGTGTCTCTCATTCATAGCCTAGCTTGCTTCACTCAGCAGTAAATCTTCCATATTCTTCCACTTTCTGTCAAAAGCCAGGGTTTTGTGGGGGGATTTTTAATGGCTGAATAGTATTCCATACAATATATGTGCCACAGTTTTTCAATCCATTCATCTGTACGAGGGCATATGGGTTGGTTCCATGTCGTAGCAATCATGAAAAGTGCAGCAATAAACATTGATGTGCAAGCACTTTCCCACCTGACCA
>NW_006206086.1:226164-226974 GCF_000334495.1 Tupaia belangeri chinensis | reverse complement strand
TAGGGCATGTGCACTTGCCAGACAGAGAGAGACATAGAGACAGAAAGCGAGAAATCACCCCCCAGGGGGGATGGTCACGCAGCAATCACTTCTCCTCCTTTCTCCTCTCGGGATCTTGGGCATGCCCACACATGCGCCCGGCGTGAGTTTTAAGCCACCGAGTCCAGGACGCGAACTGCTGTCAACTACATGGGAGTCCAGCGACATAGTCATTATTACACTAACTGCTGGTTCCCCTATTTTTAGACTTTTGAGGAATCTCCAAATTGTTACCCACAGTGGATGGACCAATTTATGTTCCCACCAGCAGTGTAAGAGTGTTCCCTTTCACCACACCCATGTCAACACTTATCTTTTGTTTTTTTAAAAAATCTTAGGCATTCTGATTGGGGTTGGGTGGTATCTCATTTTTTTTGATCTGTATTTCCCTTATGATGAGGGATGTTGAACATTTTTTCATATACCTTTTGGCTATTTGTATGTCATCTTTAGAGAGTTTTTTTTTTTTTTTTTTTCAAATCCTTCTGCCATCTTTTAATAGGGTTGATCATCTTTTTTTCCATTTAGCATCTTTAGTTCCTTGTGTATTCTGGTTATCAGTCCCTTATCTGATACCTAATCTATAAAAATATTTTCCCACTCTGAGGGCTGTTGATTCACACTATTGTGTCTTTTGCTGTGCAGAAACTTCTTAGTCTGATGTAATCCCACTTGTCTATTCTGGAGATTATTGACTGTGGTTTTGGGGTCTTATATAAGAAGTCTTTCCCTGCCCCAATGTCTCCCAGAGTTTCCCCAGCATTTTCTAGA
>NW_006206086.1:218754-225365 GCF_000334495.1 Tupaia belangeri chinensis | reverse complement strand
AAAGGAGTGGAGAAAGTGGGCATCCTTGTCTTGTACCCATTTTTAGTGGGAAAGCTTTCAGTTTTTCTCCATTCAGGATGATTTTCTCTATGGGTTTTTCATAGATAGCTTTTATTTTGTTGAGAAATGACCCTTGTATCCTGATTTTGCTGAGAGTCTTGATCATAAAGGGGTGTTGTATCTTATCAAATGCTTTTTCTGCATCAATCGATATGACCATATGGTTTTTGTCTTTATTCCTGTTAATAAGGTGTATTACATTTATGGTTTTGGATACATTGATCCAACCTTGTATTCCTGGGATAAAGTCTACCTGATCATGATGTATAATCTTTTTTATAAGTTGTTGTATACGATTTGCTAGTATCTTGTTGAGAATCTTTGCATCTATATTCATCAGAGATATGGGTCTCCAGTTTTCCTTCCTTGTCCTTTCCTTATCTGTTTTGAGGATAAGGGTGATAGAGGCTTCATAGAATGAATTTGAGGATTTCTCTTGAAATTAAACTTAAGTTTAATTCCATCATTGTGGGAGAAGATACTGGAAATAGTTTCTATGCCTTTGAATCCATAGAGGCTTGCTTTGTGCCCTATGATGTGATCAATCTTCAAGAAGGTTCTATGTGGGGGTGAGAAAAAAGTGTATCTCATGGCTTTAGGATGGCAAGTTGTATAGATGTCTGTTAAGTCCATTTCATTTATGGTATCATTCAGTTCCTTTATCTCTTTATCTATTTTTTGTCTAGATGATCTGTCCTGAGGGGATAGTGCAGTGTTGAGGTCTCCAACAATTAGTGTATTGCAGTCTATCTCCCCTTTTAAATCTAACAGTGTTTCTTTTACATATTTAGGTACTCTTGTTTTAGGTGCATAGATATTTATAAGAATCATATCTTCTTGGTTTATTGATCCTTTTACTACAATATAGTGTTCTTTGTCTCTTCAAACAGTTTTTGTTTTAAAGACTATTTTTGTCAGAAATTAGTATCACAACATGGCTCCAGCAAACTAGATTTTTCAGGAAATGAAGATTTTCTACTGGTAATTCAGCCTCCAACAAACGAGCTAGCAGCAGAAGAAGCCGGGCCTCTGTCTGTCTGGCAAGCGCACATGCCCTATAGCAAAAACCTCTCCAAAAAAAAAAGAGAAATTATTTTATATCCGTAGATAAAAATTTAATTTTATTTGGTATATAATAGGCTACCATACGTTTAGCTAGGTATCATCCATATGTGTCTTCAGATCCAATATCCACCTCTTCTGTGCTCTGGGAAACCGAATTGAAACGATTGTATGGAAGAACTCCTGATTTCCAACACCCTCCTTGGCATCAAGCTTTTGGCTATGCTTGTCAGTGAGCAAGAGCCACTGGCAGAAGATCCAGAAATAAGAAAAATAACAAACACAGGACATTTATCCTCGACTTTCTCTGTACTTGTTTCTTAGTAATTTGCCATGTCCCTTCGAAAGAGTCATACATCTACTCAGGGAGCCTTCCTGTACATCTGAGATAAATTTCTGTGTAGGTTCAGTACTCCTGGGAAGTTTTCACTGCTATTAACTCTGACTACTGCCTTTTTAAATTTAGTATGTATATTATCGGAAACAATGTTTTTATTAAAATATGCTCAGTTACCCACTTTAAGGGTGCTACCCGTTTTCAACTAGATCTTTGACTTGACTTTAACTTTACTTATACATTTACTGCTATTTCCTGGATCTGATATTTCATGAAAAGCTACAAATAACATTTTAAAACATCATTCTCTGTATATATTGTGTTTTAAAGCTTATTTATGTCGTTCTTCCATGAAAGAGAGAGAAAGAGAGAGGCACTCTAATAGGATCTTCATGCCATTACCCAGCTGAGTCAGCCTGGATCAAAGGCACTTATGAGCACAACTGTGTACACAGAGATTCCAGGACACAAACCTGGGACCTTTCCATGTGGGTCCAGTTATATTACCGCTCTGCCACCATCTATCTGACCCTACTGGAAGTAGCTGTTTTCCTTTCTTTCTTTAGTTTGCGAGAGGGTGTGTACACTCTCCAGAGACAGAGGAGAGAGGAATAGGGAGAAAATGAGAAAGTACCCTCCTAGGAAATGATTACACTGCAATCCCTTCTCCTTCCTTTGGGATTTTGGGACTGCATGCACATGCACACAGTATGTTTCCTAAGCTGCTGAGTCTGGGACTAGAATGGTGCAGTCAGCCATGTGGGATCCAGCTGCCTTAACTACCAAGTTACTAGACCATGAGTAACTCTTAGAAAGAGTATTTTTTGATGACTGGTACTTGCAAAAATAGTTTGGAGATCAAAAGGTAGCTTCAATTTACTTATTAGATAAACACCTTCCAGAAAGGGAAAACTATTCTATCCTCAAAAGTGAATGAGAGTACCTACTTTTTTACTCCCTTACCATCAATAAATTTTATAAACCTTTTAAAAATATATAAAATATTAACTTTCTGTAAAATGTTTTGTTAATTGTTAATAAGAGTGAATTTCTTGTAATATGTTTATCAGTCATGTATTCTTTCCTTCTAAGTGCTAATTCAAATCACATGTCATCACATAGGTAGGAGGAACGACTGCTGGGAGGATATGAGAAACACTTGGAAGAGAATGAGACCTTCTAGCCCAGCCTATGCCGACCAACCAATCCTGGCCAGTTCAATGTCTATAGATGCCTATAGACATCTGAGCAAGTACAGTTCCCATCAGCAGTTCTCACCCAGATCAACAGAACCACTTAGCTGGATTGTACTATTTAGTTTTATTTTATTTTATTTTATTTTTTTGAGAGATTTTCACTGTAGGGCGCGTGCGCTCGCCAGACAGACAGAGAGAGACATAGAGACAGAAAGCGAGAAATCACCCCCCAGGGGGGATGGAATCCCCTCTCCTCCATTCTCCTCTCGGGATCTTGGGCACGCACGCACACGCGCCCGGTATGAGTTTGAAGCCACCGGGTCCAGGACACGAACCGCGGTCGACTATGTGGGAGTCCAGCGACATAGCCATTACACTAACTGCTGGTTCCCAAAGTTGTTTTTATTTTTTAGTTTTTTTGATTTGGGGGGCTTTGTCTCACTTTCGGGGCTTTTAACTTCTCCCTCACTATCTAGAGAAATAAGATCCTCTCTCTGTTCCTTTTCAATTTTAGAACTAGCAACCATAGTGGCAAGGGCTTCTTTTAAGTCCTGAATGAATAGTTCATGCTGACTAAGCTCTTGTTCATGCTGGTTAAGCTCTTGTTTGTGCAGACTAAGCTCTTGTTCATGCTGACTAAGCTCTTGTCCCATTATTACCCTTATTATTTGTCCCATTTTTACTCTTATTACTTACAAGTAAGCAACCTTTGCTACTCACAGGGAAGATTCTCTGCCATCCTTTCCTAGACAATTCTCTGCCGTCCTTTCTCGGGACGATTATCTGCTATCCCCTCCTAGATGATTCTCTGTGGTCCCTTCCTGGACGATTCTCTGCTGTCCTCCCTTGGGATAATTCTCTGCTGTCCCCTCCCAGACTATTCTCTGCCGTCCTTTCTCGGGACAATTCTCTGCCATCCCCTCTTGGACGATTCTCTGCCATCCTTTCTTGGGAAGATTCTCTGCTGTCCCCTCCTTGGGTGCTCTTCACTGGATTCTTCTACTCAGGTCCCTTGTGCGGGCACCACGTGCCCTGACCTGGGGGAACAGTTGAACTGGTTTCCTGAGGGAAGGAGTAAGAGCTGGGACAAGCAGCGCAGTGTTACAACATGGAGATGACACAGTGTCTTCAGGGTCACCCATTTATTGTGGGCAGCACGGTACAGCATGGAGATGATGCAGTGTTACATCTCTTTGGGGTCGCGTTTTCTATTGTGAGCAGCATGGAGATGACGCGGTGTCACAGCTCTTCAGGGTCGTCCAGAGACAACGCAGTGTTACAACTCTTCAGGCTCTTCTGGAGACAATGCAGTGTTACAACTCTTCAGGATCTTCCAGAGACGATGTTGTTTCACAACTCTTCAGGGTCTTCTGGGTCATCTGTGTCGTCTTCCTGGTTGTCTGGAGATTGTGGACCAGGCATTGGGGTTATATACTAGCTGGTGGGCCGTAATTGGTTGTAAAAGGTGGGTTATGATTGGTTGCTTTTGGACCAATCATGAGGTGCTGGATATGCAAATCTGAGGGATTCTAGTGGCCAATCAGAATATGGTTTTGAATGTGAGGTTTTGAAGGAAGCCAATCATGGCTTTTGGCATTGTGTAATTGTTTGCTTTCTGAGAAAGCGGCAATATTTGCTGGTGCACAGACTCCCACATTCCGCCAATATTTAAACTCCCAGATGTGTTTGTTATGGTTTCTAAAGCCCTATTCTTTCTCATACCTTGCATTATTGGATGTTTTTTGGTTCTAGATATAGTGGAGACCCAGCCTTAGGAAAAAATATTTATGAACCTGCTGAGAGAGTGTGAATCACCTTGTTCTGCCAGTATTAAAAATACCAAGTACACGTATGTTGTGATTTTTGTCCCATTCTTTTCCATGCCTTAAAACATTGTATTTCTTTGGATTTTAGCTACAATGGAGAGACAGATATAGTGAGGTAGATTAATGGAACTGCTGAGCTAGTGCAGGTGACCTCTTCTTACTTAAAATTTCCAGTAGTGTACTATGGTTTCTAGATTCCTATTTTTTGTTTGTTTACACCTTGTACTACTTAATATCTCTGGGATCAAATTAAAAGGAGAACCAAACTTAATGTGACCAAGTGAAGGACCTGCTGGGAGACCACAGCTCATCTCCTGCCACCTGTTTTCAAACTCCCAGGTGAGTGTGTTACAGTTTTGAAGGTCCCATCTTTGCTGCATAGTTGCACCATTAAATTTCCCTAGGCTATAATGACAATGGAGAGCCATCATAAAAGAAACAAAGTGGAAAAGATGCTGGAAGAGCACGTCTTACACACTCCTACCTGCCTTTAAACTGCTAGTTATTTGTGCTGTGGTTTCAAGGATCCCATTCCTTCTCACTCCCTGCACCATCAAATTTTTCCAGGTTCCTGCAACATTGGAGAGCCAACTTCTGTGGGATGAAGTCATGGAGCTACTAGGAGAGTGTGAATCACCTCTTTTCATCTGCCTTTATACTGCCAGGTATATGTGTTGTGGTTTGTAAAGTCTTATTCATATCCATGCCTCATACCATTGGATTTTTCTAGGCTCCAGCTATAGTGAAGAACCAGCTTTATTGAGTAAAAAGGATGAAGATGCTGAGAGAATGCATTTTATCACACCCCACTTCTCTTAATCTGCCAGGTGTTTGCTTAGTGATTCAGAGGTTCCCATTCTTCCATTACCCTGCAAAGTCACAAAGTTGTTGAAAGGGCAAGATTTATCTCCTCCCATTGGCCTTAAAATGCCTGGTGTACTGTTATGGTTTGTAGTACCTCATTCTTTCCCATGACTCATGGCACTGAATTTTTTGAGTAACAACTATAGTGGAAAATCAACCCAGTGGTACCAAAAGATGAAGCTGCTGAGATAAAGTGGCTCACTTTATCTCACCCCTTGATAAACATCCACATGAGTGTGTTGTAGTTTAAAGGATCCCTATCTTCTCCACACTCTGTGGCAATGAATTTCACTGGTTTCAGATACAATGGAAAGCCAGACTCAGTGAGAAAGAGTGATGGAGTTTCTGGTCAAGTATAGCTCACCCCTTCCCACCCATCTTTAAATCACTAGGTGTATGTGTTGAGGTTTAAAAAGTTCCATTCTCTCCTTGCCTGTGCCATTGGATTTCTCTAGGTTCTAGGTGCAGTGGACAGCCACTCACTGAGACAAAGTAATGGACTTGCTTGGAAAATGTGACTTACCTTCAAATCATCTTTAAACTCTAAGGTATTTTTGTTTTGGGTTTCTAGGGTCCCATTTCTTCCTATACCTCACACCATTGGATTACTTCAAATTCCAACTGATAGCCAGTCCCAGTGAAACATTGTGACAGAATTGCTGGGAGATTGGGCTCACTGCTTTATACTTGCCTTAAAAAAAATCCAGATGTGCTTATGGTGGTTTTAAGAGTTTGTTCCTCTCCATGTTTTATGCTATTGAATTTCTTTTGTTTCCAAGTAAAGTAGAGAACCAGCCTCAATAGGATAGTGTGATGGCATTGCTGAAAAAATAGGAGTTCTAACTAAAGGAGAGAGTCAGCCTCAGTGAGAAACAGTTATGGACCTACTAGGGGAGTGTGGTTCATCTTCCCCATACACGTATTTAACTCCCAGGTGTGTGTGTGCTGTGGTTTCATTTGTCCCATTCTTTTCCATACCTGAAGCCATTGGCTTTCTTGGGTTTTAGCTACAGTGGAGAGCCAACCTCAGTGAAATAGTCTGATAGAGCTGCTGGAGATTTGCAGCTAACCTCTTTCCACCTTTAAATTCTCAAGAGTGTGTGTTGTAATTTTGAGACCTCGTTTTTATAATATTTAAATTTGTGTGTGTGTGTGTGTGTGTGTGTGTGTGTGTGTGTGTGTGCCTGGAGCTATTAGATATCTCCAGGATCCAACTAAAGTGGAGAGCCAAACTCAGTGGAAAGAAGTCAGGCTTGCTGGAAGAGA
>NW_006206086.1:188678-218723 GCF_000334495.1 Tupaia belangeri chinensis | reverse complement strand
TCACCTCCTCTCACCTGATTTCAAACTCTCAGGTTTGTGTGTCATGGTTTCAAAAGTTCCATCTTAGCAATGTCCTTAAATAATTAAATTTCTCCAATTTTCAATTCCAGTGGACAGCCAGCCTCAGTGGGACAAAATGATGGGGGTGCTGAGAAAATATGTCTCACTCCCTCCCACCCACCTCGAAACTGCCTGGTGTTTGTGTTGTGGTTTTGAGAGTCCCATGCTTCCTGATTATCTGTACCACTGGATTTCTCTAGATTCCTCCTACAGTGTCCCACTAGAGCTACTGGGAAAGTATGACCCACCTTCTTCTATCCTCCTTTAAATTCCCAAGTATATGTGTTGTGGTTTCTGGTGCTTAAATCTTACCTACACCTCATGCCATTGGATTTTTTTAGATACAGTGGAGAGTCAGCTTTAGGAGAACAAAAAGATAAACCTGCTAAAATAGCATGACTCACCATTCATGAGCCATCTGAGAATGTCAGATGTGGGACCAGCAGGTGGCGTAATGGTTGTGTTGCTGGACTCCCATGTAGTTGACCACAATTTAAGTACCAAACCTGGTGGTTTTCACTCATACCTGGGAGTGAACCAATGCTCAAGACCCAAGAGCAACTTTGGAACTTTTCACACACCATCACCCATTGCTTTGGTTGTCTGGCCTTGCCCAATCCATTGCCTGCCTGAACAGTTAAGCCTTGTCTTAGCATGCCTTCTTGGGTGAACTAGTGCTTGGGAGAAATTTTGGGACTTTCATGCTCTGGTCTGGACTTGCCCCACCCACCACTAGCCAGAATACTTAAGCCTAGTCTGGTCAGGCTTCCTTGGATGAGCTCATTCATAGGACTTTGAGCAACTTTGGGACTTTGAACACATCATCACTGACTGCTGTAGCATCCTGGACTTACCTTGCCTAGTGGGATACTTAAGCCTGTTATAGGCAGGTCTCCGTGGGTAAGCTGGTGCATGAGACTTGTGAGCAACTTTAAGACCTTTTCATACATTATTACCCGATACTCTTGTAGTCCAGATTTGCCCACCCACTGCCCACTGGGATACTTAAGCCTGGTCTAGGCAGGCCTTGGATGACGCAGTGCTTGGGAATGACAGAAACACACCTAAATACATCAAAGAGAGACTGTTAGTGCTCAAAGGAGAATTAGACTGCAACACAATAATTGTAGGGGATCTCAACACCCCACTTATTCCTCCGTATAGATCATCTAGACAAAAATAAATAACAGATTTGAGATCTAAATGACAACATACATGAAATGGATTTGACAGATATCTACAGAGTATTTTACCCAACTAACACAGAATAAACATTATTCTCACGCCCATATGGAATATTTTTGAAGACTGATCACATGATAAGACACAAGCAAACCTTTACAAATGCAAAGGAATAGAAACTATATCTAGCATCTTTTGCAACCATGACAGATTTAAACTTGATATCAACTACAGAAAAAGCCTTTGAAAATTGATAAACACATGGAAATTAAGCAACCTATTTCTGAATGACTTTACAACTATTGAAAAAATTAAGACTGAAATCATAAGATTCATAGAAACCAATTATAATGAGCAAACAAGTGTTTATAACTTCTGGGACAGGAAAAAGGGAGCTCATAACAATCAGTGTCCATGATGAAAAAGCAGAAAGGGGTCAAATAAGTAACCTAATGACATAACTCAGGGAACTGGAAAGACAAAAAACAAATAAACAAACAAAGACAACAGAAGAAAAATAATAAAAGTTCAAGCAGAAATAAATAAAATAGAGAATAACATAACTATTAAAAAAATGGTTCTTTGAGAAGATAAACAAAATTGACACATTGTTAGCTATATTAATCAAGAACAGAGAAAGGAACCAAATAAATCAATTCAGCAAGGAAACAGATATAACAAATATAAAATATCATCAGAGAATATTATGAGCAAATATATTCCAAAAAACAGAAAAACCTAAATGAAATGGACATATATACTTACCAAAATCAAACCAGGGAGAAATAAGAAGTCTGAATGGACTCATTACAAGCAATAAGACTGAATCAGTAATAAGTAATCTCTCAAGAAGGAGGAGGAGTCCAGGTCACAATGACTTTACTTCTGAATTCTACAAAACCTTTAAAGAACGAATCCTGATTCTTCTTAAACTATTTCTAAGAATTCAAAAGAAAAGAACCCTCTTGAATTCATTTTATGAAGCCTCCATCATCTTAATTGCAAAACCAAACAAGGACATGACAAATAAAGAAAACTTCAGGCCCATTGCTGATGAATATGAATATAAATATTCTCAACAAGATACTAGCAAATTGTAGTACCAGCAGTAATGGCTATGTCACTGAACTCCCATACAGATGACCGTGGTTCGAGTCCTGGACCTGGTGACTTAAACTCAAGCTGGACACGTGTGCATGTGTGCTCAAGATCTCGAGAAGAGAATGGAGGAGAAGGGATTATGGCCTGGTCATCGCCTCTGGGGGGTGATTTCTTGCTTTCTGTCTCTCTCTGTCTTTCTGGAAAGTGCACATGCCCTACAGAAAAAAATTTCTCAAAAAAAAGAAAAAAAAGAAAGATACTAGCAAATTGTATTAAACAACATATTAAAAAGATTGTACATCAGGACCAAGTAGGCTTTATTTCAAGGATGCAAGGATGGTTCAACATACACAGAACAGTACATGTAATACATCACATTAACAAAAGGAAAATTAAAAACCATATCAACTGATGACAAGAAAGCATTTGATAAAATACAACATCTCTGGGACCAGCAGTTAGTGTAATGGCTATATAGCTGGACTCCCATGTAGTCGAGTGTGGTTTGAGTCCTGAACCTGGCGGCTTAAACACACACTGGGCGTGTGTGCGTGCGTGCCCAAGATCCCGAGAGGAGAATGGAGGAGAAGGGATTGTGGTGTGGCCATCCCTCCTGGAGGGTGATTTCTCACTTTCTGTCTTTCTGTCTCTTTTTCTGGTGAGCGCACACACCCTGTAGCAAAAACCTCTCCAATTAATTAATTAATTAAAATACAACATCTCTTCATGATTTTCTTAGCAAAATCAGTCTAGGATTATTCCTCAACAAAATAAAAGCCATCTATAAAACACACATAGCTAACATCACAACAAATATAGAAAATCTAAAAGCTTTTCCACTCAAAACTGGAAGAAGATAAGGCTATCCACTTTCTCCATTTCTTTTAAACATGGTACTGTTGAGATAAAATTGATGAAAAACAATCCCATTTACAATAGCCACCAAACCAGTAAAATATGTAGAAGTAAACATTAGGGGGTTCTTGCTAGGTTTTATGTTCTTGTATATATTTGTCTTTATCTTGACTGATATGCATGGTATTAGTGATAGAAAAACAATGTTGTATACTGTAAAGATAAATGTGATTAAATGTAAATTTTAAAACAAAACAAAATCTCATGCCTGGAGCATGTGTGTATGCCCAAAATTCCAAGAGGAGAATGGAGGAGAAATGATTGTGGAGTTTAAATGGGAAACTCCCCAGGAGGTGATGTAGGGAGTAATTTCCCACCTTGTGTCTCTTTAGCGAGTGCATGTGCTCTATAGCAAAAATCTCTCTAAAACAGAAAGAGAAAAACAACTCAGGACCATGTGTTGTGGTTTCAAGGGTCCCATAATTCCCTGCACTTCATGACATTTAATGTCATCAGAAGTCAGTTACACTGGAGAGTCTGTCTCAGTGAGACAAGGAAATAGTTGCTGGGAGAGTGTAGCTCACCCATTCCTCAACCACCTTCAAATACCAGGTGTGTGTGATGTGGTTTCAAGAGTCTTATTCTTCCCGCTCGCTGTACCAATGGGTTTCTCTGGATTTCAAGTACAGTGGAGAGCCAGCCTCAGTATGGCAAAGTGATGGACTTGCTGGGAGAGCAGGTTTAATTCCTACCAACCATGTTTAAATTCCCAGGTGTTTACATTTTAGTTTTGAGGGTCTCATTATTTCTCACGCCTCACACCACTGATTTGCTTTGTATTCCAATTATGGTATATATATATATAGCCTCAATGAAATAGACACAGAACTACTGCAATATTGCAACTCACCTTTCTCTACCTGCCTTCTTATCTCCATGGTGTGTACATTATTGTTCTGAGGGCCTATTTTTTTCCATGTTTCATACAGTTGTATTTCCCCAGGTTCTAGATACAATGGAGAATCAGCCTCATGTGACAGAATAATGGAACTGGTGAGAGAATGGTAGTCATCTGCTTTTACCCACATTTAAACTCCCATGTGTGTGTGTTGTGGTTTCTAGGGTCTCATTTTCCCTCATGTATTGAACCATCTTGAGTTCCAGCTATGTTGGAAAGCCAGCCTCAGTCAGATAGTGTTACAGACCTGGTGGGAGAGCACGGCTCGCCTCCTCCCACCCACATTTAAACTGCCGTGTGTCTATGTTGCAGTTTTGAGGGTTTGATTCTGCATTGCACTCCATGCTATTAAACTACCCTTACTTCAAATTGCAGTGGAGATCCAGTCGAAGTGGAACAAAATAATGAAGATCCTAGGAAAGCATGATACAATCTCTCTTACCAGTCTTTTAAGGACCAGGTGTTTGTGTTGGGTCAAAAGTCCCATTCTGCCTCATGCTCTGTGCCTTTGGATTTTTCCAGGTTGCTACTGCAGCAAAGAGCCAGACTCAGTGACAAAGAGTGGTGGATATCCTGGGAGAGCATGGTTACTCTTTCTACCTGCCTTTAAACAGGCATGTGTGTGTGTCCTGGTTTTGAGAATTCCATTGTTCCTCATGCCCTGTACATTTTAATTTCTCTGGGTTCCAGCTACAGTCAAGAGCTAGCTTCAGTGGATCAGACTGACAGAGCTGCTGGGAGAATTTAGCTCACCACCTCCCACCTACCTTTAAATGCCAGGTATATGTGCTGTGGTTTGGAGGGTGTTATTGATACTCACACCCTAGTTGTTTAATTTTTTTCTAGGTTGTAGCTCCAGTGAAGATCCAAGTGGGGCAGAATAATTAAACTGCTGGGATATTGCAGCTCACCTTATCCCTCCAACATTCAAATCCTGGTGTGTGTGTGTATGTTGTGGTTTTGGGGTTCCTATTCTTTTCTGCACTCCACAGGATTAGAATTCACCAGGTTACAGCTATAGTGGAGAGCTAGCATCCGTGGGGCAGTGATTGAGCTGCTAGGAGAGCATGGTTCTCTCCATCCTACCCTCTTTTAAATTAGTAGATGTGTTTCTTGTATATTTGAAAGTCCTATTCTTTTCATGACCCAGCACTGGATTTCTTGGAACCCACCTATAATGGAGAGCTAGCCTCAGTGGGATAAGATGATAAACTTGTTAGGAGAGCATGTCTCTCCTTCTCCCATCTGCCTTATTCTACCATGTTTGTATATTGTAATTTTTAGAATCACATTATTTTCTGTGCCCTATGCCATTGAATTTCTTTTGGTTTTAGTTACAGTACAGAGCCAGCCTCAGTGAGATGAGGTGATGGAGCTTTGAAAGAGTGATGGTCAACTACTCCCACACACCTTAAAACTCCCATAGGTGTGTGTTGTGATTTCAGAATTCCCTTCTTCCCTGTGTCCTATACTATTGAATTTCATTTGACTCCAGGTAAAATGGAAAGTCAGCTTCTAGGGGATGATGAGGTGAAGATGTTGCTGAGATAGTGAAACTCATCTACTTGTACCCACCTTTAAACCTCCAAGTATGTGTGTTGTTTTAATAGTCTCATTTTTCCCAAACCTCACACCATTGGATTACTTTAGATGCCAACAAAAGTGAAGAGAAATCCTAAGTGGCACAAGGTGACAGAACAACTGGAAGAGAGTGGCTTACTTCCTCCCACCCGCCAGCTAGGTGTTTGTGTTTTGTTTTCAAGAGTCCCATTTCTTTACACTACAGGATTTCTTAGGGTTCCCGCTATTGTAGAAAGCCAGCCTAAGTTGGATGAAGTGACAAAACTACTGGAGATGTGTGCCCCACCTTCTCCCACCAGCCTACCTATATGTATTGTGATTTTGAGAATCACATTCTTCTCTGTTCTCTACACATTTTATTTTACTGGGTTCCAGCTATAGTGGAGAGCATGACTCAGTGAGACAAAGCGATGTAGGGGATAAGAGAATATGGTGCACTTCCACACCTGCCACCTTCTCCCACCCTCCTTTTAAACTTTCAAGTTTTTGTGTTGTGGCTTTGAGTGTCTTATTCTTTCCTATGCCCCACACCATTAGTTTTCTCTATGTCCTAGAAAAATTAAGAGCCAGCCTAAGTGGGTCAGAATAATGAAGCCATTGGGGTAGTGCAGATCACCTCCTTTCACCCACTCTTAAACTGTCAGGTGACTGTTTTGTGCTTTCAAAGTTCACATTCTTTGAAATGTGATATGAACATTATGCCATTGGATTTCAATGGGTTCCATCTAAAGTGAAGAGTTAGCTTAAGTAGCATGAGATGATGAAGTTACTGGGAGAGCATGTTCACCTCCTTTAACATGACTAACTGCCAGGTGTGTGTGTTTTGGTTTTGTATCCCATTTTTTCATGTCTTGCATCATTGGATTTCTGAAGGTTCCAGCTACATGGAAAGCCCATCCCATGAGACAAAGTGATGGAGCTTTTGTGAGCTCAGCTCAACTCTTGCCACCCATCTTTAAACTGTCAGCTGTGTGTGTTTTAATTTTGAGGGTCTCACTCTTCCCTGTGCCCCATACCATTGGATTTTGTCAGATATGGTGTAGTCAGCCCCAGTGAGATTAAGTGATACAGGGAGAGCACGGCTCAACTCTTCTCACTTGTCTACAGATCTGCTGCGAGAGTGGGGCTCATCACTTTCTACCTGTCTTTAAACTTTAAGGTATGTGCATTATGGTTTTGAGGACCCTCTATTTCTATACCCAGCATACCATTAGATTTCTCTAGGTTACAACTACTGTAGAGAGAAAGCTGCAGAGGAACAAAGTGATAGAGTTGCTGGGAGTGTATGGGTCATCACTTCCCACTTTCCTTTAAACTCCCAGGAGTATGTGTTACGGTTTTAGGGTTTTATTCTTCCTTACTCCTTGTGCCATTGTTTTTCTTTGTATTCCAGCTGCAGTAGAGAGCCAGCCTTACTAGAAGAGAATGATGGAGTTGCTGGGAGATTGTGGCTTAACTTCTCCCACCTACCCTTAAATTTCCAAATATTTCTGTTGTGATTTCTATGCTCTCATTTTTTTCTTCAACTCCATGCCATTGGATTTCTCTTAGTTCCCACCACAGTGGACAATCACCCTCAGTGAGACAGTGTAATGAAGCTGCTGGAAGTTGTGACTCACCTCCCACCTGCCTTTACTCACTCAGGTGTATGTGTTGTGATTTAAAGAGTCCCATTTTTCCTGTCATCATACCATTGGTTTTCTCTGGGACCCAGCAGCATAAAGAGCCAGGTTCAGTGGGATTGAGTGAAGGAGCTGCTAGGAGAGTGTGTCTCACCTTCCACCCACTTTTAAACTTCCAGGTGGGTATGTTGTGGTTTAGAAAGTACCACTTTTTCTCAGGCCTTATGCCATTAGGTTTATATGGCTCCAGTTACAGTGGAGAGCCAGCCACAGTGGGATGGAGTGACATTGCTGCTGTGAGAATGTGTCACCTTGGGACCAGCAGATGGTGTAATGGCTATGTCGCTGGGCTCCATGTAGTCTACCATAGTTTGAGTCCCAGACCCAGGGGCTTAAACTCATAGTCAGCCCCAGTGAGATTAAGTGATACAGGGAGAGCACGGCTCAACTCTTCTCACTTGTCTACAGATCTGCTGCGAGAGTGGGGCTCATCACTTTCTACCTGTCTTTAAACTTTAAGGTATGTGCATTATGGTTTTGAGGACCCTCTATTTCTATACCCAGCATACCATTAGATTTCTCTAGGTTACAACTACTGTAGAGAGAAAGCTGCAGAGGAACAAAGTGATAGAGTTGCTGGGAGTGTATGGGTCATCACTTCCCACTTTCCTTTAAACTCCCAGGAGTATGTGTTACGGTTTTAGGGTTTTATTCTTCCTTACTCCTTGTGCCATTGTTTTTCTTTGTATTCCAGCTGCAGTAGAGAGCCAGCCTTACTAGAAGAGAATGATGGAGTTGCTGGGAGATTGTGGCTTAACTTCTCCCACCTACCCTTAAATTTCCAAATATTTCTGTTGTGATTTCTATGCTCTCATTTTTTTCTTCAACTCCATGCCATTGGATTTCTCTTAGTTCCCACCACAGTGGACAATCACCCTCAGTGAGACAGTGTAATGAAGCTGCTGGAAGTTGTGACTCACCTCCCACCTGCCTTTACTCACTCAGGTGTATGTGTTGTGATTTAAAGAGTCCCATTTTTCCTGTCATCATACCATTGGTTTTCTCTGGGACCCAGCAGCATAAAGAGCCAGGTTCAGTGGGATTGAGTGAAGGAGCTGCTAGGAGAGTGTGTCTCACCTTCCACCCACTTTTAAACTTCCAGGTGGGTATGTTGTGGTTTAGAAAGTACCACTTTTTCTCAGGCCTTATGCCATTAGGTTTATATGGCTCCAGTTACAGTGGAGAGCCAGCCACAGTGGGATGGAGTGACATTGCTGCTGTGAGAATGTGTCACCTTGGGACCAGCAGATGGTGTAATGGCTATGTCGCTGGGCTCCATGTAGTCTACCATAGTTTGAGTCCCAGACCCAGGGGCTTAAACTCATGCAGGGCGTGTGTGCATGCATGCCCAAGATCCCAAGAGGAGAATGGAGAAGGGATTGTGGTGTGGCCATCCTTACTGAAGGGGTGATTTCTCCCTGTCTCTCTGTCTCTCTCTCTTTCTGGTGAGTGCACAAGTCCTATAGCAAAAACCTCTCACCCCCACTTCCCCCCAAAAAAATGAGTCACCCTCTCTCACTTGCCTTTAAGCCACATCTCTCTTTTTCTATCTAATTTCCTTTTCTACACTCTTCCCCTCTCCCATCCTTGTTTCACAGATTCCAGTGTCCATAACTGTTTTTAATGCTTTTATGCACTCCAGTCTTTAAGTCTCTAGCATAGAGTGTGGCAGTCATGTTGATTGGAGACATACAATGTGTCTCTCTCTTTCATAACATTTCTTCACTAAACAATAAATCTCTTATACTTACATATATTTATTCAATTTATTCATTTTTGGAGAGATTTTTTTTTTCTATAGGGCATGTGTGCTTGCCAGAAAGAGACAGAGCAGAGAGACAGAAAGTAAGAAATCACCTTCCGGGGTCGGGGTGGGGATATAGCTTGCTGCAATCTCTTCTTCCTCCATTCTCCCCTTGGGAAATTTTAAGTCACTGAATCTGGGACTTGAACTGTGGTTGATCACATGGAAGTCCAGCGACATAACCATTATGCCAACTGCTGGTCCCATATTTACCTATTTTCTATCAAATGCCAGGGTCACCACTTCCATCTTTGGACCATTGGCCCAAGGGACACTGAGGCAGGGCTCCCCACCCCAGCTCCAGCCCTGTGACCCCCAAGTGAGAGACCCCCATCTCTTTCAGCCAGGTAAATGTTTTTTTCTCCTTTCATTTGTAAATTTCTCTCTTCTCCTCACCACATAGGAATGCTCTCAGCCCTACAGCCACCCCACATCCATCTTCAAACCCCTGGCCCAAGGGACACTGAGGCAGGGCTCTCCACCCCAGCTCCAGCCCCGGGACCTCCAAAACAGAGGCCCCTACCTCTGCTAGCTAGGTATTCTTTATTCTCATTATTTTCTTCCCACTTACTTTGTCCTCTCTTCTTTTATCTCTGCCCTCTCTGGAAGTCTAGATAGGTCTAGAATTACAGTTCTGAAATATTCTAGTATTTTTGTGTGTGAGAGAGAGGTTTTTGGACAGGGCACATGCACTCACCAGCCAGAAAGAGAGAGAAGAGAGAGAGAGACAGAAAGCAAGAAATTAACCAAGAGGGGAGATGGCCATGCTGCAATCCCTTCTCCTCTGTCCTCCTCTTGGGATCTTGGGCATGCATGAATACACACATGGTGTGAGTTTTAAGCCACCAGGTCCAGGACTTGAACCATGGTCAACTACATGGGAGTCCAGCCATTTGCTGGTCCCTGAAATATTCAAGTATTTTAAGACTCTCTGGGATCCTCCCTTTTACTGAACCACCTGTGAAAAAGGAGATACTTATTTTTATACACCTGAAGAGAATATTCTTCCTTGGATCACATTGCTAAACACAACAGAAGTGAGACTTCGGCAGTCTTCATTTCACAGCAAAAGGAAAACACATTTTCTCCTATTTGAGGAAACATTTTCTTAAAAGGTATTCCAAAGGGAACACATCTCCCAATGGTTAGAAGTAAAAGAAAAACTGCAAGTCTCAATAAAGCAGGAAAGATGTCTCCTTCAAAAGAACACAGTGACTACCTTCCATTTCTTGAAAAAACAAAAGATGTTAACAAAATGTCCAAGAAAGAATTTAGAATATTCACGGTAAACAAATTCAATGAACTGGAACAGAAAAGAGACAATGAAGTGCAGGCAATTAGAAAGTCCTTCCATTATAAGAAGGAAGAAATGGACATACTAAGAAAGAATTGATGGAATTATTAGAGGTGAAGTCTGTAATACAGGAAATAAAAAACTCTCTTGAAAGTATTAAAAGTCAATTAATATGCTGAAGATGGAATCTCTGATGTAAAAGATGAAAATTCTGACCCAGAGAAAACCACCAAAAAGATAGAGAAAATTTAAAAAGAACAGGAGGCTAACATATGAGAAATACTAGATTCATTAGATGCCCTAACATCTGAATAATTGGTATTCCACAAGATGAAAAAATAATAAGGACATTGAAAATCTATTCCATGAAATCTTGGAAGAAAATTTCCCAAGTCTTGAGAGTCACTCAAGCATAAGATACAAGAAATACAAAGGACCCCAAATAAAATCAAGAAGATCTTCCCTAAGGCATATCTTAGCCAGACTGACTAAGAACACTTATCTTTATCTTTATCTAAAACTGGCAAGAGAGAAACGACAAGAGACTTACAAAGGTCACTCTATCAGGCTAACACCAGACTTCTCAATGAAAAAATACAAGCAAGAATAGAATGGGAAGATGTATTGAAAGTGTTAAGAGAGAAAAAATTTCAACCAAGATTATTATATTCTGCAAGATTATCCTTCATATGGGAAAAAAGATGAAAATATTCTCTAACAAAACCTGAAAGAATTTGTCAACACTAGGCCAGCTCTCCAAGAAACCGTGAAGAAACTACTGTTCCAGAAAAACTAATGAAACTGTAAATGAATTAAATTAACATGTTAATGGATTAAATTCTTCAATCAAGAGACACAGACTGGCTGAACGGATTAAAAAAACAAAAACCCTCTATCTGTTGCCTACAGAACACCCACTTCATGGATAAAGACATATATAGACTGAAAGTAAAGGGTTGGAAAAACATTTTCTATGCAAATGGGAACCAAAAAAGAGCTGGAATCACAATACTAATTTCTGTCAAAAGGGGCTTTAAAACAAAAACTGTTCGACGAGACAAAGAAGGGCTCTCTATTGTAGTAAAATGGTAAATTGATCAAGAAGACATAATGCTTATTAATATCTATGCACCTAACACAGGAGCAGCCAAATATGTGAAGGAAAGACATTTACATCTAAAAGAAGAGATAGCAACACACTAATAGTTGGAGACCTCAACACTGCACTATCCCCTCTGGACAGATCATCTAGACAAAAAATAGGCAGAAAGATAAAGGATGAAAATGATACGTAAATTAAATGGACTTAAGAGACATCTATAGAACTTTCCATTCAAAAACCATGATATACACTTTTTTCTCACCCTTACATGGAACCTCGTCGAAGATTGACCACATCATAGGGCAAAAAGCAAGCCTCTACAGGTATAAAGGCATAAAACTATACCCAGCATCTTCTCCGACCAAGATGTGATTAAACTTGAGTTTAATTTCAAGAGAAATCCTCAAAAATACTCAAGTCCATGGAAAATAAATAACCTACTCTTGAACGACTCCACAACTACAGAAGAAATAAAGACTGAAATCAAAAGATTCATGGGGGGGCCAGCAGTTAATGTAATGGCTATGTCGCTGGACTCCCACATAGTCGATCGTGGTTCGAGTCCCAGACCTGGTGGCTTAAACTCACACCAGGTGTGTGTGTGTGTGCCCGAGATCCCGAAAGGAGAATGGAGGAGAAGGGATTACGCATGGCCATCCCCCTGGGGGGTGATTTTTTGCTTTCTGTCTCTTTGTCTCTCTCTGTCTGTCTGGCACGTGCACGTGCCCTATAGCAAAAACCTCTCAAAAAAGAAAAAAAAAGATTCATGGAAGCCAATGACAACAAAGACACAAGTTTCCATAATCTTTGGGACATTACTAAAGCAGTCATAAGAGGGAAGTTCATATTAGTGCACATAAGAGGAACATGGAAAGAAGGCAAATGATTACCTAACATCATGCCTCAGGGAATTGGAAATGCAACAGCAAAAAGAGCCAAAAAAAATCCAGAAGAAAAACATTAAAGAAGATACGACACATCATGCCTCAGGGAATTGGAAATGCAACAGCAAAAAGAGCCAAAAAAAATCCAGAAGAAAAACATTAAAGAAGATACGACAGAAATAAATGATATAGAAAATAAACTATACAGAGAGTTAATGAAAGTAAAAGCTGGTTCTTTGAAAAGATAAAATTGATACACCACTAGAGAGACTTATTAAGAAGAA
The DNA here is from genome assembly GCF_000334495.1 of Tupaia belangeri chinensis. Taxonomy (NCBI): domain Eukaryota; kingdom Metazoa; phylum Chordata; class Mammalia; order Scandentia; family Tupaiidae; genus Tupaia; species Tupaia belangeri. Next base: position 205,936 of record NW_006206086.1, on the reverse strand, counting down.
GAGAAAAAGGAACCAGGTGGATCAGATCTGCAATGAAGCAGGTAAAATAACAAAAGACATAGTAGAAATACAAAACAGTATTAGAGAATACGATGAGCATCTGTATGGCAAGAAACAAAATAATCTGGATGAGATGGACAAATTCCTGGGAATGTAAAATCTACTTGGATTGAGCTAGAAGGATAAAGAAAGTCTGAATAGGCCCATAACATGCCAGGAGATTGAATCAGTAATAAATAACCTCCCAACAAAGAAAAATCCTGACTCTGATGGATTCACCTCTGAATTCTACAAAACTTTCAAATAAGAGTTAACCCCCATCCTGCATTCTGCACAAGTTATTTCTAATGATCCAAAAGGATGAATCTCTCCCTAATTCATTCTATGAAGCCTCTATCACCCTTATCCCTAAAACAGACAAGGACAAAACAATGAAGGAAAACTATAGACCAATATCCCTGATAAAAATAGATGCAAAGATTCTCAACAAGATACTAGCAAATTGTATCCAACTTCTTACAAAAAAGATTATACATCATGATTAGGCAGGCTTTATTCCAAGAATGCAAAGTTGGTTCAGCTTATGTAAAACCATAAATGTAATACACTACAGTAATAGCTTGAAAGATAAAAACCATATGATTATATCATCTGATGCACAAAAAGCATTTGATAAGATACAACATCCCTTCATGATCAAGATTCTCAGCAAAATTGGCACAATAAAAGCTATCTATGAAAAATCCATAGTGAACATCATTCTCAATGGAGAAAAGGTGAAACTTTTCCACTAAAAATGGATACAAGACAAGGATGCCCACTTTCTCCATTCTTCTTAAATATAGAACTGAAAGTCCTGGCCAACACAATCAGAAGAGAAGAAAAAAATAAAAGGCATTGAAATGGGAAAAGAAGAGGTGAAACTCTATTTTCAGATGTCATGATTGTATACGTAGCAGGCCAATGGTGTCCACGAAAAAATTTCTTAAAGTAATAAATCAATATAGTAAAGTTGCAGGCTACAAAATTAATATCCAGAAATTTATAGCATTTCTATATACGAACAACTGGCAGACTGAGATAGAACTGAAAAATGTGTTCCATTTATCATAGCCTCAAAAAGTATAAGATACTTAGGGATAGATCTAACCAAAGAAGTTAAAAACCTCCATAAGGAAAATTACGAGAAGATAAAAGAAATTGAAAATGACACAAAAAAGTGGAAGGATATCCCATGTTCCTGGATTGGAAGAATTAATATAATCAAAATGACAATTCTACCCAAATAAATCTACATATTCAATGTAATGCCAATCAAAGTACCAGACACATTCTTCACAAATCAAGAAAAGACAATCATAAAGTTTGTCTGGAATCATAAAAGACTCCATATTGCCAAAGCAATTCTGCACAAGAGTGGAGTGAGTGGCATCTCACTCCCTGGTCCAAAAATATACTCCAAAGCTGTGGTAATCAAAAAAGCATGGTACTGGCACAGAAGCAGACATGTGGAGCAATGGAACAGAATAGAGTCCCCAGAAATAAATTCCCAAATGTACAGTCAGCTGATTTTTGATAAGGGGTACCAGTAAATCCAGTGGGAAAAGGAAAACCTCTTCAGCAAATGGTGCTGGAAAAACTGGATTTCCACTTGCAGAAAGATGAATCTGAACTCCTACCTCTCACCTCTGACGAAAGTCAAGTCACAGTTGATCAAAGACCCCAGATTATGAAACTGCTCCTGGTAAACACTGGAGACATTGGGATAGGTAAATACTTCTTTCTTTTTTTTTTTTAGAGGTTTTTGCTCCAGGGCGCATGCACTCACCAGACAGACAGAGAGAAAGAGACAGAAAGTGAGAAATCACCCCCCAGCAGGATGGCCACACCACAATCCCTTCTCCTCCAGTCTCCTCTTGGGATCTTAGGCATGCACGCACACGTGCCCAACTTGAGTTTAAGTCACCAGGTCTGGGACTTGAACCACAGTTGACTACATGGGAGTCCAGCGACATAGCCATTATGCTAACTGCTGGTCCCGGGAAATGCTTCTTGAATAAGACTCCCAACGTAGTCCATAATCACCACAATAGACAAGTGATATTACATCAAACCAAGAAGTTTCTGCACAGGAAAGGACACAGTAACAAGTGTGAATCGACAACCCTCAGAATGGGAAAATATTTTTGTAAACTCTGAGTCAGATAAGGGACTGATAACCAGAATTCACAAGGAACTCAAGCAGTTATTCTAGAAAAAGACAAAGAGTCCTAGTAAAAAATGGGAGAATGATTTGAAAAAAACCTCTGTCTGAAGATCACATACAAATCGCTAAAAGGTATATGAAAAAATGCTCAACATCCTTCATTTTAAGAGGAATGTAGATCAAAACAACGAGATACCACCTAACCCCAGTTAGAATGACTAAGATTAAAAAAAAAAAAAGATAAGTGCTGGCAGGGTGTGTGGTGAAAGGGGAACTCTCTTACACTGCTGGTGGGTAGTAAATTGGTTCAACCACTGTGGAGTCCAATTTGGCGATTCCTCAAAAATATATAAGTAGGACTAGCATATGATTCAGCTATCCCTCTCCTTGGTTTCTACCCAATGGACAGAAGAATACTTCATCAAAAAAGTGCTTGCTTATTGATGTTTATTGTGGCACTATTCACATTTGCTAAGTCAAGGACACAACTCAAATGCCCACAAACAGAAGAATGGATAGAAAAACTGTGGCACATATACTCAAGGGAATGCTATTCAGCCATTAAAACAAACAAACAAACAAACACTGGATTTTGACAGGAAGTGGATGAATGTGAAAGATGTACTGCTGAGTGAAGCAAGTCTGGCTATGAAGGAGAAGCATTGTATATCCCCACTTAATATATACTGAGTGTCCACACTCTATGACTGAAACTAATTGACTAAAGCATATACAAAAACAGTATATAGATGTAAATACAAATAGAGTGTGTGTGAAAGAGGAGAGTCTGAGAAAGGACATTTGGGAGAGGGATAGGGAGGCAAAACATTAATGGCAAAAAGAGTTGTGGTATTATCTGTTGAAGATATTTTTAGTTTTATCAACGTACTAGAGAGAAATGTTCACCCATTTTGTAAAACAAATAATAATGTGATTGAATGTGTAAAAACAAAAAGAAATTTAAAAAATAAATTAATAAAATATGCCAGGGTCTTGTTTTTTTCTGACTACATAGTATTTCATGAAATATAGGTGCCATATTTTTATCATCCTATTCATTGTTTATGGACATTTTGGTAGGTGCCATTTTTTAGCAATAATGAATAATGGCAGAGTAAACATTGTTGTACAAGTATTTTTCTGACTGAGCATTCTCCTGTTCTTTGGGCAAATATCCAAGAGTGGAACTGCTGGATCATATGATAGTTCTACTTTTAGGTCTTTGAGAAATCTCCATATTGTTTTCCACAGTGGTTAGACCACAGGTAATATAGGAGAGTTTTCTTCCACACAAACCAGTCAACACATCATTCTTTGTAATTAATCCTTGTCGTTGTGATAGGGGGTTAGGAGGCATCTTATTGTGGTGTTAATATGCATCTCTCTTATGAAGAGAAATGTTCAGCATTTTTTATTTATTTACACTTAATCACATCTTTACAGTGTACATTTCTTTTTCCAGCATAAATACTATGCATGTCAGTCAAGCCAAAGATATTACTATATAACTTATCAGCAAATAGCTTGTCATTTTTTTTATCAATTAAGAATATTTTTATTTTTTTCCTACCATCTCTCTTCCACACTAAACATTTTTCCATATTTTATTGATTCACAAAATATGTTTAACTAAAAATATGGACGAAGCTAGAATCTAGTCACAAGTAACATTTCATTTACTTCTGAAATTTTTTTTTCTGAAACTTCTTTTAATTTAAATTCATTCCCTAAGCATAGTGGCTTAATCATGCATGCTATCATCAAAAATTTTCCATTTCTAGTTTCATAGATACAGAGATATATAGATAGGTAGTTAGATAACATCCATCCCCATTTCTGACCGCTGTCCTTTTCCACTCTGTCTCTATGTCTCTCTCTCTCATGTCTACAGTTGTCTTCTATTCCTTTCCTCACCGCATTGTATTAATCACACATTTTCTTAAATAATCTAACTACTTTCAATAGCAAGTTGAGCTGGTAATTTCAAGAAAAGCAGTTTTAACTTAAATCAAAGAAATGCTAAGGAACTTTGGTTAAAACTTAAAGCCAGGAAACAGGTTAGGATTCTGTTCAAATGGAAGGTACACAAACTTATTGACAGCTCACCACAGGACTCAAATCCTTAAAACAACAAAACCTAGAAGAAAATCAGAAATGTTTTAGCCAAAAGTTATAAAATTCTATTTCACCAAATCAGTCTCATGTACTTATCTTCTGTTGTCATTCAATTAGCCCAATTAAATTCTGGGATATAATATTTGATTCCAGACTTGTCCCTATGATTAAGTTGGCCTTTTTCTTAGTTTTTGGACTCTTATTTCTGTTTGACTGCATTTAATTTTCCTGATGTAGCACTCCCTTGAGAACTTCTTCGAGATCTGGTCTGGTGCTGATAAATTCTTTCAGGTTTTGTTTATCTGAGAATGTTCTTCTATTTTCTTCCCACATGAGGGATACGTTTGCTGGGTACAATATTCTTGGTTGAAATTGCTTTTCCCTTAACACTTTGAATATATTTTCCCATTCTTTCCTGGCTCTCATTGTTTTCGATTAGAAGTATGCTGTTATTCTGGTATCCTTTATAGGTAACTTGATGTTTTTCTCTTGTCAATCTTAGTATCCTGTCTTTGTGGTTTTGATGAATATGACTATAATGTGTTTTGGAGAAGATCTTCTTGGGTTGATTCTATTTGGAGTCCTTTGTATTTCTTGAAACTGGATCTTTGAGTGCCTCCCTAGGTTTGGAAAGTTTTCTTGCAGGATTTCATGGAATAGATTATCAATGCCCTTATGATTCTCTTTGCCTTCTGGGATACCAATTATCTGGATGTTTGGACATTTGATGGTATCTAGCGTTTCTCAAATACTATTCTCATTTTGGTGGGGCCATTTTCTCAGTCTTGGTGGTGGATTTTTCTAGGCCAGCAATTTTTCTTCTACTTCTGGGATTCCATTTTCTGTATGATCTAGACTGCTTTTAATACTTTCAAGGGAGGTTTTGACTTCCTATGTTATAGCCTTCATCTCTAACAGTTCATCCTAATTCTTTTGTAAAGTGTGTTATTCCTCTTTTAGATCTTGCAAGAATTTCCTCATCTACTGGAACTCATCAGATCCTTTCTCTTTTCTCTTTTGCAGTTCATTGTCTCTCTTCTCTTTCCATCTCTGTTAGCATTGCCATTATAAATGTTCTAAATTCTTTATCAGTCCTTTTCATTGAACTGTTTGTGGATGATGAGGAGTTATTCTTTGCTCTTGGAGGAGAGATATTTTCTTGCTTTCCCATATTTCTTGTGGGCCTGTAGTGATTTCTAGTCATCTGATAGATGGTGTGTTTTTACCTAATTCTTGAAGTTCAGTCTGAACGTTCAGGAGTCAGCAGAAAGAGGTGACCTGGAATCTCTTTGCTGTTCTATTGTAATCCCATTCGAGCTTGTGGGCTGGAGGCTGAATTATCAGTAGAAAATCTTGTTTTTCTCTTTAACCCTGAAATCACTAGCTCTCAGGAGTCTTTGTCTCCATTTTCCCATTTTTGGGGGGTTAATCTTTTTTTTTAGATTATGCACTTGAGTTGTCTGTGTAATCAGCCACTTAGGTCAGTGATATTTTATAAAAATATCCTCCCATTCTGGCGGTTGTTGATTGACTCTGATTACTTTGTCTTTTGCTGGCAGAAACTTAACTTTATGTAATTCCACTTTTCTATTTTGTGGATTGTTTGTGCTTATCTTAAAAGCCTTTGCGTGCCCTAATGTCTCCCAGAGTTTCTCCAGTTTTTTTCTACCAGTAGTTTTATAGTTTGAGGTCTTAGGTTTAGATCTTTGATCCATTTTGAGTTGATATTTGTTAATTGTCAGAGAGTGAAATGCTTCCCACTACACTCTTCTTGTGCTGGATTCCTTTGGCAATATAGAATCTTTTATGATTCCAGACATTCAGAATGTGAAGACTATTTCTGGTAATTTGATTAGAATTGTAATACATATGTAGATTAATTTGTGTAAAACTGTCATTTTGGTTATTTTAATGCTTCCAATCCAGAAACATGGGAGGTTATTTCATATTTTTAAAATTTTTTTTAAAGATTTTTATTGTTTTCCTTGTAAAAGACTGAGCTAAATAGACAACTCTCTAAGGAAGACATATGAACAGGTAAAAAGCATATGAAAAATGCTTGACATCAATTACTATATGAAGGTGCAAATCAAAATCACAATGAGAAAACATCTATCCCCAATCAGAATAGCTAAGAGTTAAAAAGTAATAATAGCATCTGTGGAGAACAATATGGAAGTTCCTCATAGACCTATGAATAGAACTGTCATATGTTCCACTCCTTGGCATCCTCACAAAGAATAAGAAGCCACTCAGTCAGAAAAACACTTGCACATTTATGTTTATTGTAGCATTATTCACAACTGCTAAGACATGGAACCAATCCAAATATTAATGAACATTTGAATTTAATAGTATATATATGAGGGCCAACAAATGGCATGATGGTCCAAAGCAATGTAATGTGGGCAACTACAGTTTGAGTCCTGAATTATTTGGTGGCTTGCTTTCTCACTATTTCTCTCTCTCTCTCTGACCAAATTAAAATGAAAAATATGCACAAATAAATAGTTTAATAAAATAATTCCTAAAAAAACCAATGAGACTCTGCTTTTTGATATGAAGTGGATAAAATGGGAGATTTATTGCTAATTGAAGCAAGCCAGACTATGAGAGACATTGTGTGTCCCTACTCAATATATACTGAATGTCAGCACTCTATGGCACAAAATGAAAGACGGGAAGGTATAAAAGTATGGAGAGCAATGGCAATACTGGAGGCAGTGCAGGAAGAGTGTGGGAAATGGTGGAGGGGGAGAGAAAGGGAATGAAGGGTCAAAAGAAAAAAAAAACTTTTAGGGATGCAAAAATGGAAAATTATTTGTTGATAATAATGTGTATGATACTATACTTAATTGAACCAAACATATATATTTGCTGCTAATTTAAATGTCAAATCTCATCTTTTATCATGTTAAAAGCAAAAAATCAGTAATAAACAAGTAGTATGAAGGATATGGTTAAAAGGAAACTGTTTTACACTATTGGTGGCAATGTAAATTAGTATAGCCACTCTGGAAAACAAATGGAACTATCATATGACCTACTACTTCTTGGAATTTACCAAAGGATAGAAAAACAGAAAGACACTTGCACACCCATGTTTATTGCAGCATTATTCACAATTGTTAAGTCATGAGATAAATCTAATTGCCTAAACTAATTACATCATAAAAAGAAGTGTCATATAAAATCCATGAACTACTACCCAGCCTTATAGAAAACACTGTATCACTCAATACAAGTGGAAAAATACAGAAGATTTAATGTTAAGTAAAATAAGCCAGACTGTGAAAGACAAACAACTTTTATCCTTACTCAATATACCAAATGATTACACTCTATGGAAAAAATTGAAAGATTCAAAGAATCCTAGCAAAGATAATTGTAGACCCCAAGACTATAAAGAGGAGTGAATAGTGAGGGTTGTGTTGGATAGGCTTGCTCAGAAAATAGCAATAAGTAGAAAAAATATAAAATTATTTGTTAAAGATATGTTTATGTAATATACTTGTTTACATATTGCATTCATACTTTGAAAGACGATATTAAACACCCTAAGAATAAGAATACACAAGTATACGTAAGTGTATAACAATATATAATTAAAAGTAAATAAATTATAAAAATAAAAAAAATATAATCTTAAACCTACAAATACAGTTAAAAAAAAAAAAAGTATTAATAGAATATAAATTGATTTCTGTCTCCTGCTCTGTGGCCTAACAGACATGGAGACAAGGCCAGTCTCTGGCAGCTGGCCTCAGTTCCAGCTTCCCAGAGGCCCTGCCTGTCAACAAGGACTGTCCCCAGCTCCCCAGCAGAGATCATTTTTATCTCTTGTCCTCTGGCCTAAAGAACACTGAGGCAAGGCCAGTCTCTTACTCCTGGTCCGAGTTCCAACTCCCTCAACTCCAGAGCCCCCTCAGGTAAGGAAGGTAGCTGTCTTTTTCCTCTCATAGTCTTCTTTCTTTGGTTAATTTCCTACTTCTCCTTACCCCACAGGACTGCCCCCAACTTCCCAGGAGATCCCACTTCCATCTCCAATCCCAATGCAATGCATGCCTTTTTCTTTATTCTCTTTCATACTCTTTTCTCTTCTCTCTTACATTGTCATTTATTATGATGGGGCCCGGACAGGTCTAGAATCAGTTTTCAAATACCCTAGTATCGTGAAGCTTTCTGGGACACTACTTCTTTTTACTTAATGACCTGTTAAAAAGGCGAATCTGCTCTTCAGACACCTGAATAAAATATTTTCCCAAGGATACCACATTGCTAAACACAGAAAAAGAGAGACTTTGGCACAAATAAGTCCACAGTAAAAGAGGATCACACTTGTTTTCAGTCAAAGAAACATTCCCAAAACAGACTATATCTCCAAATGACTAAAAGTAAAAGAAGAGCCTCAGGTCTGAATAAACCAAGAAATATGTCTCTATCAAAAGAACACAAAATTGGGACTAGCAGTTAGCAGAATGGCTATGTTGCTAGACTCCCATGTGGTTGACTGCAGTTTGCATCCCAGACCTGGTGGCTGAAAACTCTAACCGGTCGCATGTGCGTGCATGCCCAAGATCCTGAAAGGAGAAAGGAGGAGAGGGGATTGCAGCATGGCCATACCCCCTGGGTGGCAACTTCTCATTTTCTATCTCTCTGTCTGGCGAGCGCATGCACCCGATAGCAAAAACCTCTTAAAAAAAAAAAGAAAAAAACACAAAATTAACTCCCATTCAACTCTTCAAAAAAAAATATTATGAAAATATCAGAAAAAAAATTTAACATTCATGGTAACAAAACTCTGAATTTCAACAGAAAAGAGACAATGAACTAAACAAGATTAGGAAGTTCTTCCAGGGACAGACTCTCCTTCAAGGCCACAGGCAACAGGTCCAACTAGAAGCCTCATGGTCAGAAAGGGACTATGAAGGAGGGTCATCTCTGATATCCACCACACTTCCAGTCTCCCCAGCCCAACTCCACCTCCTTGACTGTCCTTCCAGGCCGCAGGCAACAGGTCCAACAAGAAGCCTCTGGTCAGCAAGGGATTCTGAGGGAGGGTCATCTCTGACCCCAACCCACCTTCCAGTCTCCCCAGCCCTACTACACCTCCTTGGCTGTACTTCCAGGTCACAGGCAACAGGTTCAACTAGAAGCCTCTGGACAGCAAGGGACTCTGAGGGAGGGTCATCTCTGATGGTGACCCCACTTCCAGTTTCCCAAGCCCGACTCCACCACCTTGACTGTCCTTCCAGGCCGCAGGCAACAGGTCCAAATAGAAGCCTCTGGTCAGCAAAGGACATTGAGGGAGGGTCATATCTGACCACCACGCCACTTCCAGTCTCCCCAGCCTGACTCCAACTGTTTGCTTTGTCGCTTGCTTTGTCTCTCTTCACAGACTGTCCTTCCAGGCCACAGGCAACAGGTCCAACTAGAAGCCTCTGGTCAGCAAGGGGCTCAGAGGAGGGGTCATCTCTGAACCCCTATCCACTTCTAGTCTCCTGAGCTCAAATCCTCCTCCTTGGTAGGTAGATACAAATTTCCTGTGACTTCTTTTTCTTTTTTTATCCCTTGGAGTCCATCTATTCTATTCCTTCCAGGCTGCAGGAACAAGGTCCCTCTAGAAGCCACTGGTCAGCAAGGGACTCTGATGGTGGGTCATCGATGACCCCCACACCACTTCCACTCTTCCCAGCCCAACTCCACCTCCTTGGTAGGTAGATAGAAATTTTCTGGGACTTTTTTTTCTTCTTTGTCTCTTGGCGCCCATCTATTCTATTGCTAATTCCTAGCTCTGCCTCTCTTCACAGACAGTTATTCCAGGCTGCAGTCAACATATCCAACTAGAAGCCTGTGGTCAGCAAGGGACTCTGAGCAAGGGTCATCTTTGACGCCCACAACACTTCCTGTCTCCCCAGCGCAACTCCACCTCCTTGGTAGGTAGATAGAAATTTTCTGGGACTTTTTTTTCTTCTTTGTCTCTTGGCTCCCATCCATTCTATTGCTAATCCCTAGCTCTGCCTCTCTTCAAAGACTATCTGTCCAAGACGCAGGCAACAAAACCAGCTACAAGCCTCTGGTCAGCAAGGTAATCTGGGGGAAGGTCATCTCTGACACCCACCCCACTTCCAGTCTCCCCAGCTCGACTCCACCTCCTTGGTAGGCAGATATAAATTTAAGGTGGCTTTTCTATTTTTTCTCTTGAAGCCCATCTATTCTATAACTATTTCCTATCTCTGCCTTACTTAACAGACTGTCCTTCCAGGCTGCAGGCCACAGGTCCAACTAGAAACCTCTGGTCAGTAAGGGACTATAGGGAGGGTCATCTCTGACCCCCACCCCACTTCTGGTCTCCCCAACAGGACTCCACTTCCTTGGTAGGTAGATAGAAATTTTCTGTGGCTCTTTTTTTCTACTTTTTCTCTTGGAGGCAATCTATTGTATTGCTATTTCCTAGCTCTGCCTCTCTTAACAGACTGTCCTTCCAGGCAGCAGGTAACAGGTCCAACCAGAAGCTTCTGGACAGCAAGGGACTCAAAGCGAGCATCATCTCTAGCCCTCATGCCATTTCAAGTCTTTACTGCCTGACTTCATTTGTGTGTTTTTTTTTTTTTTTTCATTTTTTTCCCCTTGGAATGCATCTATTCTTTTGCTAATTCCTAGCTCTGCCTCTCTTCACAGACAGTTCTTCCAGGCTTCAAGCAACAGGTCCAACTAGAAGCCTCTGGTCTGCAAGGGATTTTAGGGAGGGTCATCTCTGACCCTCACCCCACTTCCAGTCTCCCCAGCCTGACTCCACCTCCTTGGCAGGTAGGTAGATATTTTCTGTGACTTTTTTTTTTTTTCTTATTTCTCCCTAGGAGTTTTTCTATTCTATTGCTAATTCCTAGCTCTGGCTCTCTTCACAGACTCTTCTTCCAGGCAGCAGGCAACATGTCCAGCTAGAAGCCTCTGGTCAGCAAGGGACTCTCAGAGAGGTTCATCTCTGACACCCACCCCACTTCCACTCTCCGCAGCTCGACTCCACCTCCATGGCAGGTAGATAGAAATTTTCTGAGGGTTTTTTTCTTTCTTTTCCCTTGGAGCCCATCTATTCTATTGTATTTTCCTAGCTCTGTCTCTCTGTCCAGACCATCCTTCCAGGCTGGAGGAAAAATGCCCAACTTGAAGCCACTGGTCAGCAAGGGACATTGAGGGAGGTTCATCCCTGACCTCCCCCACTTCAGTCTCTCCAACACGATTCCACTTCCTTGGTAGGTAGGTAGAAGTTTTCTGTGGCTTATTTTTTTTTAATTTTTTGTCTTGGAGGCCATCTATTCTATTGCTATTTCCTAGGTCAGCCTCTCTTAACAGACTGCCCTTCCAGGCAGGAGGCAACAGGTCTAACTAGAAGACTCTGGACAGCAAGGGACTCTGAGGGAACATCATCTCTAACTCCCACCCTTCTTGAAGTCTCCACAGCCTGACTCCACCGCCTTGCTACATAGACAGAAATTTTCTGGGACTTTTTATTCATTTGTTTTTCGTTTGGAGCCCATTTGTTCTATTGCTAATTCCTAGCTCTGCCTCTCTTCACAGACTGTCCTGCCAGGCGGAGGGAATAGGTCCTGCTCGAAGCCTCTGGTCAGCAAGAGACTCTGAGGAAGGGTCATCTCTGACCCCCACTCCACTTCCAGTCTCCCCAGCTCAACTCCGCCTCCTTGGTAGGTAGATAGAAATTTTCTGTGGCTTTTTTTTCTATTTTTTTGCTTGGATCCCATCTATTCTATTGTTATTTCCTATCTCTGCCTCACTTGACAGTCTTTCCTTCCAGGTCACAGGCAACAGGTCCAACTAGAAGCCTCTGGTCAGCAAGGGACTCTGAGGGAGTGTCATCTCTAACCCCCCCACTTCCAGTCTCCCCAACACGACTCCACCTCCTAGGTAGGTAGATAGAAATTTTCTGTTGCTTTTTTGTTCTATTTTTTCTCTTGGAACCCATGTATTCCTTTCCTAATTCCTAGCTCTGCCTCTCATCACAGACTGTCTTTCCAGGCCGCAGACCACAGGTCCAACTAGAAACCTCTGGTCAGCAAGGGATTTTAGGGAGGGTCATGTCTAACCACCAACCCACTTCCAGACTACCCAACACGACTCCATTTCCTTGGTAGGTAGATAGCAATTTTCTGTGGCTTTTTTTTTTGCTCTTTATCTCTTGGAGGCCATCTATTCTATTGCTATTTTCTAGTTCTACCTCTCTTAACAGGAAGCAGGCAACAGGTTCTACAAGAAGCTTCTGGACAGCAAGGAACACAAAGGGAGCATCATCTCTGACCCCCACTCCATTTCAAGTCTTTCCTGCTCTGCTTGCCTCCCCCTCCTTGGTAGGAAGATAGAATTTTTCTGGTTTTTTTTTTTTTTCCTTTTTTTGTCCCTTGAAGCGCATCTATTCTATTGCTAATTCCTAGCTCTGCCTCTCTTCAAAGACTGTTCTTCCAGGCCGCAGGCAACAGGTCCAACAAGAAGCCTCTGGTCACCAGGGGTCTCTGAGGGAGAGTCATCACTGACCCCAACGCAACCTCCTGTCTCCCCAGCCTGACTGCACCTCCTTGGTAGGCAGACAGAAATTTTTTGGGTCTTTTTTTTACTTTTTTTTTTTCCCTTGGAGCCCATCTATTCTATTGCATATTCCTAGCTCTGCCTCTCTTCACAGACTGTCCTTCCAGACTGCAGTAAACAGATCCAACTAGAAGACTGTCGTCAGCAAGGGACTCTGAGGAAGGGTCATCTCTGACCACCGCCCCCACTTCCAGTTTCCCCAACTCAACTCCACCTCCTTGATTGGTAGACAGAAATTTTCTCTGGCTTTTTTTTCTTCTTTCTCCCATGGAGCCCATCTATTCTTTTGCTAATTACTAGATCTGCCTATCTTTACAGACTATCCTTCCATGAAGCAGGCAACAGGTACCGCTAAAAGCCTCTGGTCAGCAAGGGACTCTGAGGGTCAGTCATCTCTGATCCCCACCCTACTTCCAGTCTCCCCAGCTCGACACCACCTCCTTGGTAGGTAGATAAAAATTTCTGAGGCTTTTTTCCTTTCTTTTCCTTTGGAGCCCATCTATTCTATTGGATTGTCCTAGCTCTGCCTCTCTTCACAGACTGTCCTTTTAGGCCACAGGCAAAACGTCCATCTAGAAGCCTCTGGTCACCAAGGGACTCTGATGGTGGGTCATCTCTGACCCCTACCCCACTACCATTCTCCCTGGCCTGACTCCCCCTCCTTGGTAGGTAGATAGTATTTTCTGTGGCTTTTTTTCCCCTTTTTTTTCTTGGAGTCCTTCTATACTACTGCTAATTCCTAGCTCTGCCTCTCTTCACAGACTGTCCTTCCAGGCTGCAGTCAACAGATCCAACGAGAAGACTGTGGTCAGCAAGGGACTTTGAGGAAGGGTCATCTCTGACCCCCACCACAGTTCCAGTCTCCCCAGACCAACTCCACCTCCTTGGTAGGGAGATCAAAATTTTCTATGGCTCTTTTTTCTTTTATTTCCCTTGGAGCCCATCTATTCTATTGCTAATTCCTAGCTCTTCCTCTCTTCAAAGACTGTTCTTCCAGGACGCAGGCAATAGGTCCAACTAGAAGCCTCTGGTCAGCAAGGGACTTTGAGAGAGGGTTATCTATGACCACCCCACTTCCAGTCTCCCCAACATGACTCCACCTCCTTAGTAGGTAGATAGATATTTCCAGTGGCTTTTTTTTTTCTATTATTTTCACTTGGAACCCATTTTTCTTTTGCTAATTCCTAGCTCTGCCTCTCTTCACAGACTGTCCTTACAGGCCTCAGGCAACACATCCAACAAAAAGCCTCTGGTCAGCAAGGGACTTTAGGGAGGGTCATGTCTGACCCCTACACCACTTCCAGTCTCCCCAGACCTACTGCACCTTCTTGGTAGGTAGATAGAAATTTTCTGTGGCTTTTTTTTCTTTTTTATTCCCTTGGAGTTGATCTATTCTATTGCTAATTCCTAGCTCTGCCTTTCTCCAAAGACTGTCCTTCCAGGACGCAGGCAACATGTCCAGCTTGAAGCTTCTGGTCAGCAAGGTATTCTGAGGAAGGGTCATCTCTGACCCCCACGCCACATCTAGTCTCCCGAGCTTGACTCCACCTCCTTGGTAAGTAGATAGAAATTTTCTGTTGCTTTTTTTTCCTTTTTTGTTCCCGTTTAGCCCATCTATTCTATTGCTAATTCCTAGCTCTGCTTCTCTTCACAGACTGTCCTTTCAGGCCACATGCAAAAGGTCCAACTAGAAGCTTCTGGTCAGCAAGAGACTCTGGGGGAGGGTCATCTCTGACACACCCACTTACAGTCTCCCCAACACAACTCCACCTCCTAGGTAGATAGATAGAAATTTTCTGGTTTTTATTTTTTCTATTTTTTCTTTGAAGCCTATCTATTCTATTGCTAAATCCTAGCTCTGCCCCTCTTAAGAGACTGTCTTCCCAGGTTGCAAGCAACAGGTCCAAATAGAAGCCTCTGGTCAGCAGGTAATTCTGAGGAAGGGTCATCACTCACACCTGCCCCACATTCTGTCTCCACAGTCCGAAGCCGCCTCCCCCTCCTTGGTTAGTAGATAGAAATTTTCTTTTGGCTTTTTTTTTTTTTTTTTTCATTTTTTTCCCCCTTGGAGCCCATCTATTCAATTGCTAATTACTTGCTCTTCCTCTCTTCACAGACTGTCTTTCCATGCTGCAGTCAATAGGTCCACCAAGAAGCCTCTGGTCAGCATGGGACTTTAGGGAGAGTCATCTCTGTCCCTCTCCCTACTTCTAGTCTCCCCAGCTCGACTCCACTTCCTTAGTAGGTAGATAGAAATTTTTCCTGGCTTTTCTTTCTTTCTTTCTTTTTTCTTGGAGCCCATCTATTCTATTGCATATTCCTAGCTCTGCCTCTCTTCACAGACTGTCCTTCCAGGCCGCCGGCAACAGGTCCATCTAGAAGCTTCTGATCAGAAAGGAACTCTGAGGGAGGGTCATCTCTGACCCCCACCTCACTTCCAGTCTCTCCAGTCCAACTCCATCTCCTTGGTAGATAGATAGAAATTTTCTGTGGCTTTATTTTCCTCTTTTTTTCCTCTTGGAGGCCATCTATTCTATTATTAATTCCTAGCTCTGCCTCTCTTCACAAACTGTCCTTCCAGGTCGCAGGCCACAAGCACAACTAGAAGCCTCTGGTCAGCAAGGGAAGCTGAGGGAGGGTCATCTCAGACCCCTCCCACACTTCCAGTCTCCCCAGCCTGACTCCACCTCCTTGGTAGGTAGATAGAAATTTTCCCTTTCTTTTTTTTTCTTTGTTTTTCCTTAGAGCCCATCTATTCTATTGCTTATTCCTAGCTGGGCCTCTCTTCACAAACTGTCCTTCCAGACCACCGGCAACAGGTCCATCTAGAAGCTTCTGGTCAGCAGGGAACACTGAGGGAGGGCCATCTCTGACCCTCACCCTACTTCCAGTCTCTCCAGTCCAACTCCACATCCTTAGTAGGTAGATAGAAATTTTCTGTGTTTTTTTTTTTTTTTTTTCATTTATTTCCCTTGGAGCCCATCTATTCTATTGCTAATTCCCAGCTCTGCCTCTCTTCACAGACTATCCTTCTAGGACACAGGCAAGAGGTACAACTAGAAGCCTCTGGTCAGCAGGGCATTCTGAGGGAGGGTCATCACTGACCCCCACCCCACGTCCTTTCTGCCCAGCCCAACTCCACCTCCTTGGTAGATAGATAGAAATTTTCTGTGGCTTTTTTTTTTTTTTTTTTCATTTTTTTTCCCTTGGAGCCCATCTATTCTATTGCTAATTCCTAGCTCTGCCTCTCTACACCAACTGTCTTTCCAGGCTTCAGGCAACAGGTCCAACTTGAAGCCTCTGGTCTTCAAGGGACTTTAGGGAGGGTCAGCTCTGTCACCCTTCCCACTTAGAGTCTCCCCTTCCGACTCCACCTCCTTGGTAGGTAGATAGAAATTGTCTCTGTCTTTTTCATCTTTTTTCTCCCTTGAAGCACATCTATTCTATTGTTAATTTCTAGCTCTGCCTATCTTCACAGACTGTCCTTCCAAGTGGCAGGGAACAGGTCCAGCTAGAAGCCTCTGGTCAGCAAAGGACTCTGATGGAGTGTCATCTCTGACCACCACCACACTTCCTTTCTCTCCAGCTCTACTCCACCTCCTTGGTAGGTAGATAGAAATTTTCTGAGGCTTCTTTTTCTGTTTTTTCCCTTGGAGCCCATCTATTCTACTGCTAATTTCTAGCTCTACCTCTCTTCACAGACTGTCCTTCCAGGCCACAGGCAACAGGTCCAACTAGAAGCATCTGGTCAGCAAGGGACTCTGAGAGAGGGTCATCTCTGACCCCCACCATACTTCCTGTCTCCCCAGGCCTACTCCACCTCCGTGGTCAGTAGATAGATATTTTCTGTGGCTTTTTAATTTTTAATTTTCCTTGGAGCCCATCTATTCTATTGCTAAGTCCTAGCTCTGCCTCTCTTCACAGATTGACCTTCCAGGTTTCAGGCAACAGGTCCAACTAGAAGACTCTGATCTGCAAGGGACTCTGCAGGAGGGTCATCTCTGACCCCCACCACTTCCAATCTCCCCAACATGACTCCACCTCCTTGGTAGGTAGATAGAAATTTTCTGTGGCTTTTTTTTCTATTTTTCTCTTGGAGCCCATCAATTCTATTTTTTAATTAATTAATTAATTTGTTTTCATTTCATTTTCTTTCATATATTCACATTATTATTTGTCTTACAAAATGGATATTTCAAGAGGTGAACACCTCTCCCCAGCACTGTTGATAAAATCACAAAGATCTTCAACAGATAATACCACACTTCTCTGGGCCATTAATGCTTTTCCTCCCTGTCCCTCCCCCAAATGTCCTTCCTCAGACCCTCTTTCACACACA
>NW_006206086.1:172397-185607 GCF_000334495.1 Tupaia belangeri chinensis | reverse complement strand
TCTCTTTACCTATTTTTTGTCTAGATGATCTATCCAGCGGGGATAGTGCAGTGTTGAGGTTTCCAGCAATTAGTGTGTTGCAGTCTATCTCCCTTTTTAGATCTAGCAGTCTTTCCTTCACATATTTGGGTGCTCCTGTGTTAGGTGCAAAGATATTAATAAGCATTATATCTTCTTGCTCAATTGACCCTTCTACTACAATATAGTGTCCTTTTTAGTCTCTTCGAACAGTTTTTGTTTTAAAGCCTATTTTGTCATAGATTAGAATTGCGACTCCTTTTTTGGTTCCCATTTGTATAGAAAACCTTTTTCCAACCCTTCCCTTTCAGTCTATGTATATCTTTATCCATGAAGTTGGTTTCCTGTAGGCAACAGATAGAGGGTTTTTGTTTTTTAATCCACTCAGCCAGTCTGTGTCTCTTGATTGGTGAATTTAATCCATTAGCATTCAATGTTATCGATGTTACTGGATCTGTCCTAACATTTAAGTTGGCCATTGTCTTAGTTGCCTTTTACTCCCTTTGTTTCTGGCTGTTACTGCTTTAGTTTTCCTGGAAGAGTACTTTCCTCAGGGTTTCTTGGAGAGCTGGCCTGGTGTTGGCAAATTCTTTCAGGTCTTGTTTGTCTGAGAAAATTTTAATCTTTTTTTCCCATATGAAGGATAATCTAGCAGGATACAATAATCTTGGTTGAAATTGTTTCTCTCTTAACACTTTCAATACTTCTTCCCGTTCTTTCCTTGCTTGCGTTGTTTCCGTTGAGAAGTCTGGTGTTAGCCTGATGGGGTGACCTTTGTACGTCACTTATCATCTCTCACTTGCCAGTTTTAGTATCTTATCTTTATCTGTGGTCTTAGCCAGTCGGGATATGATGTGACTTGGGGATGATCTTCTTGGGTTGATTCTATTTGGGGTTCTTTGTTTTTCTTTGGTCTGGATGCTTGAGTGCCTCTCTATACTTGGGAAACTTTCTTCCAAGGTTTCATGGAATAGGTTTTTCATGCCCTTATTAGTTTCTTCATCTTCTGGGATACCAATTATTCGGATGTTAGGATGCCTAATGGAATCTAGTATTTCTCGTATGTTATCCTCATATTTTTTTGTTATATTCTTTATCTTTTTGGTGGTTTTCTCTAGGTCTAAAGTTTTATCTTCTACATAAGAGATTCGATCTTCAGCATGGTCTAGTCGACTTTTAATACTTTTGAGAGAGTTTTTGATTTCTTGTATTACAGACTTCACTTCTAGTACTTCCATCTTATTCTTTCTTAGCATGTCCATTTCTTCCTTCATATAATGGGGAGACTTTCTCAACTCCTGTAGTTCATTATTTCTTTTCTGTTCCAACTCATAGTATTTGTTCAACATGAATGTTTTAAATTCTATCTCAGATATTTTGGTAATGTCCTCTATTTTTTCAAGAAAAGGAATGGAGTTACTATGTTCTTTTGACTGAGACATATTTTTTACTTTATTCATACCTGAGGTTCTTCTTCTACTTATAACCATTGGGAGATGTGTTCCTTTTGAAATACCTTTTAAGAGAACATTTCCTCCAATAGGACTAAGAGTGTTTGCTTTTGGCTGCAGAATGAAGACTGCCAAAATCTCTCTTCTATTCTTTTTGGCAATGGGATCAAAGGAAAAATATTCCCTTCAGCTGTACAAAGAAAACTATCTCCTTCTTCACAGGTGGTTCAGAAAAAGGGATGATCTAGGAGAGTCTTAAAATACTAGAACTTTTCAAAACTGTAATTCTAGACCAATGTAACCTTCCAGGGATGGTAGAGACAAAGGGAATAAGAACCAGAGACTGGGAGAAAAATAAAAAAAAAAAAGAAACATAGAAATAAAGAAAAAGTCACGCATCATGCTAGCCAGGATGCAAAAAATGGGAGAGGGGTGTCTGTAGGTCTAATGGCCTTTCTATAAGATATTGAGAAGAGAGAAATTTACAAAAAAAGAAGAGGAGAAGGAGAAAAAAAAAGTGTACCTGGCTGACAGAGGGTTTTCTGGCAAGGGGGACCTAGGTCTGGGGCATCAGAGGGCAGTCCTCCCTTGAAGTTCCTGGCCCAAGGGGCAAAAAATAGGAGTGTGGTGTCTGAAGGACTAATGGCCTTCTTGGCTGACACAAGGTTTTCTGGCGTGGGGGCCCAGGGTTGGGGGCTTCAGGGGGCAGTCCTTCCTTGTAGTTCCTGGCCCAGGGGGCAAACAATGGGAGTGGGGTGTCTGTAGGTCTAATGGCCTTCATGGATGACACAGGGTTTTCTGGCATGGGGGTCCTGGGTCTGAGGCTTCAGAAGGCAGTCCTTCCTCCAAGTTTCTGGCCAACGGGGCAAACAATGGGAGTGTGATGTCTGTAGGTCTCATGGCCTTACTATGAGATAGTGAGAAGAGAGGAATTTACAAATAAAAGAAGAGGAGAAGGAGAAAAAAAAAAGTGTACCTGGCTGACAGATGGTTTTCTGGCTTAGGTGACTTGGGACTGATGCTTTAGGGGGCAGTCCTCCATCGCAGTTCCTGGCCCAGGGGGTGAATAATGGGAGTGGGGTGTGTGAAGGTTTAATGGCCTTCCTGGCTGACACAGGGTTTTCTGGCATGGGGGTCCTGTGTCTGGGGCTTCAGAGGGCAATCCTCTCTTGCAGTTCCAGACCCAGGGGGGCGAACAATGGGAGTGGGGTGTCTGAAGGTCTAATGGCCTTCCTGGCTGACACAGGGTTTTCTGGTTTGGAGGTCCTGAGTCTGGGGCATCAGAGGGCAGTCCTCCCTTGCAGTTCCTGGCCCAGGGGGTGAACAATGGAAGTGGGGTAGGTCTATTGACCTTCCTATGAGATAGTGAGAAGAGAGAAATTTACAAATGAAAGGAGAATGAGAAAAAAAAGTGTACCTGGCTGACAGAGGGTTTTCTGTCTTGGGGAATCTGGGTCAGGGGCCTCATGGGGGCAGTTCTCCCTCACAGTTTCAGGTCCAAGGTGCAAAAAATGGGATTGGCGTGTCTGAAGGTCTAATGGCCATCCTGGCTGACACAGGTTTTTCTGGCATGGGGGTCCTGGGTCTGGGCCTTCAGGAGGCAGTCAACACTCACAGTTTCTGGCCCAGGGGGCGAACAATGTGAATGGAGTGTCTGTAGGGCTTATGGCCTTCCTATGAGATAGTGAGAAGAGAGGAATTTACAAATGAAAGAAGAGAAGAAGGAGAAAATAAAAAGTGTACCTGGCTGACTGGGTTTTCTGGCTTGGGGGACCTGGGTCTAGGGCTTCAGGGTGCAGTCCTCTCTCGAAGTTCCAGGCCCATAGGTTGAAAAATGGGAGTGGAGTGTCTGAAGGTCTAATGGCCTTCCTGGCTGACACAGAGTTTTCTGCCGAGGGGGCCCTGGGTCTGGGGCTTCAGGGGGCAGTCCTCTCTCACAGTTCCTGGCCCAGGAGGCGAACAATGGGAGTGGGGTGTCTGAATTTCTAATGGTCTTCCTGGCTGACACAGGGTTTTCTGGCATGGGGGTCCTGGGTCTGAGACTTCATGGGGCAGTCCTCCCTCGCAGTTCTGGATCCAGGGGGCGAAAAATAGGAGTGGGGTTTCTGTAGGTCTAATGGCCTTCCTGGCTAACAGAGGGTGTTCTGGCTTGGGAGTCCTTCATCTGGGGCTTCAAGGGAGCAGTCCTCCCTTGCAGTTTTTGGCCCAGGGTTCGAACAATGGGAGTGGGGGTATCTGTAGGCCTAATGGACTTCCTGGCTGACAGAGAGGTTTCTGGCTTGGGGGTCCTGGAACTGAGGCTTCAGGGGGCAATCCTCCCTTGCAGTTTCTGGCCCAGAGGGTAAAAAATGGTAATGTCATGTCTGTACCTCTTATGGCCATCCTGGCCAATAAGTGTTTTATAGCATGGGGGTCCTGGGTGTGGGCCTTCAGGGGGCAGTCTTCCCTCACAGTTCCTGGCCCAGGGGGCAAAATATGGGAGTGGTGTGTCTGAAGGTTTAATGACCTTTCTGGCAGACAGAGGGTTTTATGGCATGGGGGTCCTGGGTCTGGGGCTTCAGAGTGTAGTCCTCCCTCAGATTTACTGACCAGGGAGCAAAAAACTGGAGTGGGGTGTCTAAAGGTCTAATGGTTTTCCTGGCTGACACTGGGTTTTCTGGCATGGGTGTCCTGGGTCTGGGTCTTCAGGGGGCAGTCCACCCTTGGAGTTCCTGACCCAGTGGGAGAAAAATGGGAGTGGGGTATCTGTAGGTCTATTGGCCTTCCTATGAGATAGTGAGAAGAGAGGAATTTACAAATGAAAGAAGAGGAGAAGGAGAAAAAAAGTGTACCTGGCTGACAAAGGGTTTTCTGACTTGGGGGTCCTGGGTATGGGGCTTCAGGAGGCAGTCCTCCCTCACAGTTCCTGACCCAGGGGACAAAAAATAGGAATGGGGTGTCTGTAGGCCTAATGGCCTTCTTGGCTGACACAGGGTTTTTCTGGTATGGGAGTCCTGAGTCTGGGGTTTCATAGGGCAGTCCTCCCTCGCAGTTCCTGCCCCAGGGAGTGAAAATTTGGTGAAGGGTGTCTGTAGGTCTAATGGTCTTCCCATGAGATAGTGAGAAGAGAGGAATTTACAAATGAAAGAAGAGAAGAAGGAGAAAAAAAAAGTTTACCTGGCTGACAAAGATTTTCTGGCTTGGGGGTCCTGGGTCTGGGGCTTCAGGGGGCAGTCCTCCCTGGCAGTTCCTGGCCCAGGGGATGAAAAAGGAAATGTGGTGTCTGTAGGCCTAATAGACTTCCTGGCTGATAGAGAGTTTTCTAGCTGGGGGGGCCTGGGTTTGAGGCTTCAGGGGGGCAATCCTCCCTTGCAGTTCCTGACCCAGGGGGTGAAAAAAGGCAGTTGGGTGTCTGCAGTTTTAATGGCCTAAGGGAAAAAGGACCAAATAAGGGGGAGGAAAATAATAAAAAAAAAAAAAGAAAGAAAAGAAAGAAATTTTTCACCAGGGGGTGAAAAATGGGAGTGGGGTGTCTGTAGGTCTAATGGCCTTCCTATGAGATAGTGAGAAGAGAGGAATTTACAAATGAAAGAAGAGGAGAAGGAAAAAAAAAAGATACCTCTCTGGCAGAGGGTGTTCTGGCTTGGGGGTTCTGGGTCTGGGACTTCAGGGGGCAGTCCTCCCTCGCAGTTCCTGGCCCAGGGGGTGAAATATACCAGTGGGGTGTCTGTAGGCCTAATGGTCTTCTTGGCTGACAGAGGGTTTTTCTGGCATGGGAGTCCTGAGTCTGGGGCTTCAAGGGGGCAGTTTTCCTTTGCAGTTCCTGGCCCTGGGGGCAAAAAATGGGAGTGTGGTGTCTGTAGGTCTAATGGCCTTCCTATGAGATAGTGAGAAGAGAGGAATATACAAATGAAAGAAGAGAAGGAGAAAAAAAGAAGTGGACCTGGCTGAAAGAGAGTTTTCTGGCTTGGGGGACCTGGGTCTGGGGCCTCAAGGGGCAGTACTGCCTGGCAGTTCCTGGCCCAAAGTATGAAAAATGGGAGTGGGGTGTCTAAAGGTCTAATGGCCTTCCTGGCTGACACAGGGTTTTCTGGCATGGGGGTCCTGGGTCTGGGTCTCAGGGGGCAGTCCTCTCTCCCAGTTTCTGGCCCAGTGGGCGAAAAATGGGATTGGGATTTCTTTAGGTCTAATGGCCCTCCCATGAGATAGTGAGAAGAGAGGAATTTACAAAAGAAAGAAGAGGAGAAGGAGACAAATAAGTGTAGCTGGTTGACAAAGGGTTTTCCATCTTGGGGGTCCTGGGTGTCAGGCTTCAGGGGGCAGTCCACAGTCACAGTTCCTGACCCAGGGAGCAAAAAATAGGAGTAGAGTGTCTGTAGGTCTAATGGTCTTACTGGCTGACAGAGGGCTTTCTGGCATGGGGGTCCTGGGTCTGGGGGTTGAGGCGGCAGACCTCCCTCTCAGTTCTGGGCCCAGGGGGCAAACAATGGGAGTGGGGTGTCTGTAGGTCTAATGGTCTTACTGGCTGACAGAGGGCTTTCTGGCATCGGGGTCCTGGGTCTGGGGCTTTCTGGGGCAGTCCTCCCTAGCAGTTCCAGATCCAGGGGGTGAAAAATAGGAGTGGGGTTTCTGTAGGTCTACTGGCCTTCCTGGCTGACAGATAGTGTTCTGTCATTGGGGTCCTGGGTCTGGGGCTTCAGGGGGCAGTCCTCCCTCGCAGTTCCTGGCCTAGGGGATGAAAAATGGGAGTGGGGTGTCTGTAGGTCTAATGGCCTTCCCATGAGATAGTGAGAAGTGAGGAATTTACAAATGAAAGAAGAGGAGAAGGAGAAAAAAAAGTTTACCTGGCTGACAAAGGGTTTTCTGGCTTGGGGTTCCTGGGTCTGGGGCTTCAGGGAGTAGTCCTCCCTAGCAGTTCCTGTCCCAATGGGCTAAAAATGTTAGTGGGGTGTCTGTAGCTATAATAGCCTTCCTGGCTGACAGAGGGTTTTCTGGCATGGGGGTCCTGGGCCTGGGGCTTTAGGGGGCAGGCCTCCCTCATAGTTCTGGCCCAGAGGGGGAACAATGTGAGTGTGTTGTCTGTAGGACTAATGGCCTTCCTATGAGATAGTGATAAGAGAGGAATATATAAATGAAAGAAGGAGAAAATAAAGTGTACCTCGCTGACAGGGTTTTCTGGCTTGGGGGTCCTTGGTCTGTGGCTTCAGGGTGCAGTCCTGCCTGGCAGTTCCTGGCCCAGGGGGTGAAAAATGTGGGTGGGTTGTCTGTAGGTCTAATGGCCATCCTATGAGATTGTTAGAAAGGAATTTACAAATGAAAGAAGAGGAGAAGGAGAAACAAAAAGTGTACCTGGTTGACAAAGGGTTTTCTGGCTTCGCAGTCCTAGGTCCGGGGCTTTAGGTGGCAGTCCTCCCTCCCAGTTCCTGGCCCAGGGGTAGAAAAATGGGAGTGGTGTGTCTGTAGGTCTAATGTCCTTCCTGGCTGACAGAGGGTTTTCTGGCTTGGTGGTTCGGGTCTGGGTCTTCAGGGGGAAGTCCTCTTTCGCAGTTCCTGGCCCAGTGGGCAAAAAATGGGAGTTTTGTGTCTGTAGGTCTATTGGCCTTCCTGGCTGACAGAGGGTTTTCTGGCATGGGGGTCCTTGGTCTGGTGCTTCAGGGGACAGTCCTCCCTCGCAGTTCCTGGCCCAGGGTTCAAACTATGGCCTTCCGATGAGATAGTGAGAAGTGAGGAATTTACAAATGAAAGAAGAGGAGGAGAAAAAAAGTGTACATGGCTGACAGAGGGTTTTCTGGCTTGGGTGTCCTGGGTCTGGGACTTCAGGAGGGAGTCCCCCCCTGTAGTTCCTGGCCAAGGAGACATAAAAGAGGAGTGGGGTGTCTGTTGGTCTAATGGCCTCTCTGGCTGACAGAGGGTTTTCTGGCATGGGGCATCTGGGTCTGGGGCATCCAGGGGCACTCCTTCCTCAAAGTTCCTGGCCCCAAGGGGCTAACAATGGCAGTGGGGTATCTGTAGGTCTAATGTACTTTCTATGAAATAGTGAGAAGAGAAGAATTTACACATGAAAGAATAGGAGAAGGAGAAAAAAAAAAGTGTACCTGGATGACAGAGGGCTTTTTGGCTTGGGGGTCCTGGGTCTGGGGCTTCACGGGGTAGTCCTCCCTTGCAGTTCCTGGCACAGGGAATGAAAAACTACAGTGTCTGTAGTCCTAATGGACTTCCTGGCTGACAAAAGGCTTTCTGGCTTAGGGGGCCTGGGTCTGAGGCTTCAGGGGGCAATCCTCCCTTGCAGTTTCTGACCCAGGGCAGGGGAATAATGGGAGTTGGGTGTCTGTAGGTCTAATGACCTCCTAGCTGACAAAGGATTTTCTGACTTGGGGGTCTAATAGCCTTCCTATGAGATAGTGAGAAGAGAGAAATTTACAAATGAAAGAAGAGGAGGAGAAAAAAAAAAAGTACCTAACTGACAAAGGGTTTTCTGGATTGGGGATACTGGGTTTGGGGGTTCACAGGGCAGTCCTCTCTTGCAGTTCCTGGCCCAGGGGGTGAAAAATGGGAGTGGGTTGTCTGTTCGTCTAATGGCCTTCCTGGCTGACAGAGGGTTTACTGGCTTGGGAGTGCTAGGTCTGGGGCTTCAGGGGGCTGTCTTCTGTCACTGTTCCTGGCCCAGGGGGCGAAAAACGGGAGTGGGGTGTCTGTAGGTCTGTAAGAATAAAATTAGATTAGCCTGTCTTACAAAGATAAAGTCTAACCTTTGCCTCTTTCACTTCAGTAGTTGTGGAAACCTGGGGTAATTTGTTAACACCTTGCAGGGAGCCCGGAGCCATTTGCAAGCTAGTTTGGCAAGCTAGCCTGGACCTTTGTAGTGTAAAATTCCTCCCTTCTGCTAGCCCCAGAAACCCAGATCAAATGCTCCTGCAAGCCTGACCAAATGGTAGCCATAAGATTACCCTTGAAATCCCTTATCTTGCTTCCTCCCCTCACCCCATGGACTCATGTCTATATAACCTGAATACTCCTATGTTCGGGACTCCACTCGTTCTCATGTCATGCATGACTGAGAGTGGAGTCCACTCCACTCGTTCTCATGTCATGCATGACTGAGAGTGGAGTCCTAGAGCGCTAGCAATAAAGCCTCTTGTATTTTACATCAAAGACCGACTTTTGTGGTTGATTGGGGTCGCCATTGTTGTAACACTCCCTTGACAAGGAGGTTCAGGGGGATGCTGGTAAAAACCTTTCAGGTCTAATGGCCTTCCTATGAGATAGTATGAAGAGAGGAATTTACAAATGAAAGAAGAGGAGGAGGGACAAAATGTGTACCTGGCTGACAGAGGTTTTTCTGGCTTGGGGGTCCAACTAGAAGCCTCTGGTCAGCAAGGAACTCTGAGGTAGAGTCATCTCTGAACCCCACCCCACTTCCAGTTACTCCAGAGGAATTTACAAATGAAAGAAGAGGAGGAGGGACAAAATGTGTACCTGGCTGACAGAGGTTTTTCTGGCTTGGGGGTCCAACTAGAAGCCTCTGGTCAGCAAGGAACTCTGAGGTAGAGTCATCTCTGAACCCCACCCCACTTCCAGTTACTCCACCCTGACTCCACCTCCTTGGTAGGTAGATAGATATTTTCTGTGGCTTTTCTTCTTTTTTTTTGTCTTAGAGCCCATCTATTATATTGCTAATTCCTAGCTTTGCCTCTCTTCTCAGACTCTCCTTCCAGGCCTCAGGCAACAAATCCAACTAGAAACCTGTGGTCAGCAAGGGAGTCTGAGGAAGGATCATCTCTGACCCCCACCATACTTCCTGTCTTCTCTGCAGGACTCCACCTCCTTGGTAGGTAGATATCTATTTTCTGTGGCTCCCTCCCCCCACCGCCCCCCTCCCTTGGAGCCCATCTATTGTTTTTTTAATTACTAACTCTGCCACTCTTCACAGACTGTCCTTCCAGGCCACAGGCAACAGGTCCAACTAGAAGCCTCTGGTCAGCAAGGTACTCTGAGGAAGGGTCAACTCTGACCCCTTCTTACTTCCAGTCTCCCCAGCTCAACTCCAACTCCTTGGTAGGTAGATAGAAATTTTCTGTGGCTTTTTTCCCTATTTTTTCTCTTGGAGCCCAACTATTCTATTGCTAGTTCCTAGCTCTGCCTCTCTTAACAGACTGTCCTTCCAGGCTGCAGGCAACAGGTCCAACTAGAAGCCTCTGGACAGCCAGGGACTCTGTGGGAGCATCATCTGTGATCCCCACCCCACTTATAGTCTCCCCAGGTGAATCCACCTCCTTGGTAGGTAGATAGAGATTTTCTGGGGCTATTTTTTCATTTTATTTCCATTGGAGTCCATCTGTTTATAGCTAATTCCTAGCTCTGCTTCTAATCAAATACTGTCCTTCCAGAACTCAGGTAACAGATCAAACTAGAAGCCTCTGGTCAGCAAGGTATACTGAGGCAGGGTCATCTCTGAACCCTCCTTACTTCCAGTTTCTGCAGCCCGACTCCACCTCCTTGGTAGATAGATAGAAGTTTTCTGTGGCTTTTTTTAAAATTTTTTTTTTTTCTCTTGGAGCCGATATATTCTATTGCTAATTCCTAACTCTGTCTTTCTTCACAAACTGGACATCCAGGCCTCAGACAACACATCCAACTAGAAACCTCTGATCAGCAAGGGACTCTGAGGCAGGGTCATCTTTGACCCCCATGCCATTTCCAGTCTCCCCAGCCCCACTCCACCTCCTTGGTAGGTGGATAAAAATTTTCTGTGGCTTTTTATTTCTTTTATTTCCCTTGGATCCCATCTATTCTATTGCTAATTCCTACTTCTGCCTCTCTTCACAGATTGTCCTTCCAGGCTGCAGGCAACAGGTGCAAGTGGAATCATCTGGTCAGCAAGAGACTCTGAGGGAGGGTCATCTCTGATCCCCACCCCACTTCCAGTCTCCCCTGTCTGACTCCACCTCCTTGGTAAGTATATAGAAATTTTCTGTGACTTTTTAAACTTTTTTTTCCCCTGGAGCCCCTATTTTCTATTGCTAATTCCTAGCTCTGCCTCTCTTCACAGACACTCCTTCCAGGCCACAGGAAACAGGTCCAACTACAACCCTCTGGGCAGCAAGGGACTCTGAGGGAGGGTCATATCTGACCCCATCCCCCCAATTCCAGTCTCCCCAGCCAGAATCCACCTCCTTGGTAGGTAGATAGAAATTTCTGTGGCTTTTTTTTTTTTTAAATTTCCTTTAAGCCCATCTATTGTATTGCTAATTCCTAGCTCTGCCTCTCTTCACAGACACTCCTTCCAGGCCACAGGAAACAGGTCCAACTACAACCCTCTGGGCAGCAAGGGACTCTGAGGGAGGATTATTTTTTCCCCCCCACGCCACTTCCAGTCTCCCCAGCCTGACTCCACCTCCATAATAGATAGAAATTTTCTGTGGCTTTTTTCCTTTTATTTCCCTTGGAGCCAATCTATTCTATATCTAATTCCTACCTCTGCCTCTCTTCACAGATTGTCCTTCTAGGCCGCAGGCAACAGGTCCAACTTGAAGCCTGTATTCAGCAAGGAACACTGAGGAAGGGTCATCTTGGACCCCCACCCCACTTCCATCTCTTTCCCGCACCCCAAATCCAGTCTCCCCAACATGACCCAACCTACAGAAATTTTCTTTGGCTTTTTTTTCCTATTTTTTTTCTCTTGGAGCCTATCTATACTCTCTTGCTAATTCTTACCTCTGCCTCTCTTCACAGACTGTCCTTCCAGGCCGCAGGCAACAGGTCCAGCTAGAAGCCTCTGGTCAGAAAGGGACTCTGAGGAAGGGTCATCTTGGACCTCCACCCCACTTCCAGTCTCCCCAGCTTGACTCCACCTCCTTGGTAGGTAGATAGAAATTTTTTGAGACATTTTTTTTTCTTTCTTTTCCCTTGGAGCCCATCTATTCTATTGCATATTCCTAGCTCTGCCTCTTTTCGCAGACTGTCCTTCCAGGCCGCCGGCAACAGGTCCATCTAGAAGCCTCTGGTTAGCAAGGGAGTTTGAGGGTGCGTCATCTCTGACCCCTACCCCACTTCCAGTCTCCCCAGCCTGACACCACCTCCTTGGTAGGTAGATAGAAATTTTCTGTGGCTTTTTTTCTCTTTTTTTTTTTTCCTCTGGGAGCCCATCTATTCTGTTGCTAATTCCTAGCTCTGCCTGTCTTCACAGACCCTCCTTCCAGACCTCAGTCAACAGATCCAACTGGAAAATTGTGGTCAGCAAGGGACTCTGAGGAGGATCATCACTGACCCCCACCACACTTCCAGTCTCCCCAGCCGACTCTACCTCCTTGGTAGGTAGATAGAAATTTTCTGTGGCTTTTGTTTTCTTTATTTTCTTTGGAGCCCATCAATTCTATTGCTAATTCCTAGCTCTGCCTCTCTTAACAGACTGTCCTTCCAAGCCACAGGCAGCATGGACAACTAGAAGACTCTGGTCAGCAAGGAACTATGAGGGAGGGTCATCTCTGACCCCCCCCCCAATCTCCCCAACATGACTCCACCACCTCCTTGGTAGGTAGATAGACATTTTCTGTGCCTTCTCTTCCTTTTTTATTCCCTTGGAGCCCATCTATTCTATTGTTAATTCCTAGCTCTGCCTCTCTTCACCAACTGTCCTTTTTGGACGCAGGCAAAATGTCCAACTAGAAGCCTCTGGTCTACAGGGGACTCTGAGGGAGGGGCATCACTGACCCCCACCCCACATCCTGTCTCCCCAGCTCAACTCTACCTCCTTGGTAGGTAGATAAAAATTTTCTGTGGCTTATTTTTTCATTTTGTTCCCTTGGAGCCCATCTACTCTATTGCTAATTCCTAGCTCTGCCTCTCTTCACAGTCTGTCCTTACAGGTTTCAGGAACAGGTCCAACTAGAAACCTCTGGTCAGCAAGGGACATTGAGGGAGGGTCATCTCTGACACTCACCCCACTTCCAGTCTCCCCAACATGACTCCACCTCCTTGGTAGGTAGATAGAAATTTTCTGTGGCTTTTTTTTCTATTTTTTGTCTTGGAGCCCAACTATTCCATTGCTAATTCCTAGCTCTGCCTCTCTTCACAGGCTGTCTTTCCAGGCTGCAGGCAACAGTTCCAACTAGAAGACTCTGGTCAGCAAGGGTCTCTGAGGGAGGCTCATCCCTGACCCCCACCCAACTTCCAGTCTCCACAGCCCGACTTCACCTCCTTGGTAGGTAGTTAGAAATTTTCTGTGGCTTTTTTTTCTTTTTTGTCCCTTTTAGCCCATCTATTTTATTGTTAGTTCCTAGCTCTGCCTCTCTTCACAGACTGTCCTTCAGGCTGCAGGCAACAGGTCCAACAAGAAGCCTTTGGTCAGCGCAGGACTTGGAGGGAGAGTCATCTCTGTCCCCCCACCCCACTTCCAGTCTCCCCAGCCAAACTTAACCTCCTTCGTAGGTAGATAGAAATTTTCTGTTTCTTTCTTTCTTTCTTTTTTTTTTTCCTTGTTGCCCCTGTATTCTATTGCTAATTCCTAGCTCTGCTTCTCTTCACAGACTGTCCTTCCAGGCCACAAGAAACAGGTCCAACTAGAAGCCTCTGGTTAGCAAGGGAATCGGAGGGAGGGTCATCTCTGACCCCAAATCCACTTCCAGTCTCCCCAGTCTGACTCCACCTCCTTGGTACATGGATAGAAATTTTCTGTGGCATTTTTTCTCTTTTTTTTTCCATTGGAGCCCATCTACTCTAATGCTAATGCCTAGCTCTGCTTCTCTTCACAGACTGCCCTTCCA
>NW_006206086.1:164039-169878 GCF_000334495.1 Tupaia belangeri chinensis | reverse complement strand
GAACTATGAGGGAGGGTCATCCCTGACCCCCCCCCCAATCTCCCCAACATGACTCCACCACCTCCTTGGTAGGTAGATAGACATTTTCTGTGCCTTCTCTTCCTTTTTTATTCCCTTGGAGCCCATCTATTCTATTGTTAATTCCTAGCTCTGCCTCTCTTCACCAACTGTCCTTTTTGGACGCAGGCAAAATGTCCAACTAGAAGCCTCTGGTCTACAGGGGACTCTGAGGGAGGGGCATCACTGACCCCCACCCCACATCCTGTCTCCCCAGCTCAACTCTACCTCCTTGGTAGGTAGATAAAAATTTTCTGTGGCTTATTTTTTCATTTTGTTCCCTTGGAGCCCATCTACTCTATTGCTAATTCCTAGCTCTGCCTCTCTTCACAGTCTGTCCTTACAGGTTTCAGGAACAGGTCCAACTAGAAACCTCTGGTCAGCAAGGGACATTGAGGGAGGGTCATCTCTGACACTCACCCCACTTCCAGTCTCCCCAACATGACTCCACCTCCTTGGTAGGTAGATAGAAATTTTCTGTGGCTTTTTTTTCTATTTTTTGTCTTGGAGCCCAACTATTCCATTGCTAATTCCTAGCTCTGCCTCTCTTCACAGGCTGTCTTTCCAGGCTGCAGGCAACAGTTCCAACTAGAAGACTCTGGTCAGCAAGGGTCTCTGAGGGAGGCTCATCCCTGACCCCCACCCAACTTCCAGTCTCCACAGCCCGACTTCACCTCCTTGGTAGGTAGTTAGAAATTTTCTGTGGCTTTTTTTTCTTTTTTGTCCCTTTTAGCCCATCTATTTTATTGTTAGTTCCTAGCTCTGCCTCTCTTCACAGACTGTCCTTCAGGCTGCAGGCAACAGGTCCAACAAGAAGCCTTTGGTCAGCGCAGGACTTGGAGGGAGAGTCATCTCTGTCCCCCCACCCCACTTCCAGTCTCCCCAGCCAAACTTAACCTCCTTCGTAGGTAGATAGAAATTTTCTGTTTCTTTCTTTCTTTCTTTTTTTTTTTCCTTGTTGCCCCTGTATTCTATTGCTAATTCCTAGCTCTGCTTCTCTTCACAGACTGTCCTTCCAGGCCACAAGAAACAGGTCCAACTAGAAGCCTCTGGTTAGCAAGGGAATCGGAGGGAGGGTCATCTCTGACCCCAAATCCACTTCCAGTCTCCCCAGTCTGACTCCACCTCCTTGGTACATGGATAGAAATTTTCTGTGGCATTTTTTCTCTTTTTTTTTCCATTGGAGCCCATCTACTCTAATGCTAATGCCTAGCTCTGCTTCTCTTCACAGACTGCCCTTCCTGGCCAGAGGAAACAGGTCCAACTAGAAGCCTCTGATCAGCCAGGACTCTAAGGATGGTCATCTCTGACCCCCACCCCTCTTCCAGTCTCTCCAGCCCAATACCATGTCCTTGGTAGGTAGAAAAAAAATTTTTGTGAATTTTTTTCTTTTTTTTTTTTTTTCCTTTGGAGCCCACCTATTCTATTGCTAATTCCTGGCTCTGCCTCTCTTCAAGGACTGTCCTTCCAGGCCTCAGGCCACAGGTCCTACTAGAAGCCTTTGTACAGCAAGGGGCTGTGAAGGAGGGTCATCTCTGACCCCCAAACCACTTCCAGTCTCCCCAGTCTGACTCCACTAGCTTGGTAGGTTGATAGAAATTTTCTGTCCCTTTTTTTTCTTTTTTGTCTCTTAGAGCCCATTTATTTTATTGATAATTCCTAGCTCTGCCTCTCTGCACAGACAGCTTTTCCAGGCCGCAGGCCACAGGTCCAACTAGAAGCCTCAGTTGAGCAGGCACTCTGAGGGAGGGTCATCTCTGACCACCACCCCACATCCAGTCTCCCCAGCCGGACTACACCTCCTTGGTAGGTAGATAGAAATTTTCTGTGGCTTTCTTTACATATTTTTCACTTGGAGCCCATCTATTCAATTGCTAATTCATAGCTCTGACTCTCCTCAAAGACTAACTTTCCAGGCCACAGGCAACAGGTCCAACTAGAAGCCTCTGAACAGCAAAGGACTATGAGGGAGAGTCATCTCTGACCCACCGCATTTCCAGTCTCCCCAGCCTGACTACACCTCCTTGGTAGGTAGATAGACATTTTCTGTTGCTTTTTCTTTTTTTTTTTTTTTCCCCCTTGTTGACCCTCTATTCTTTTGCTAATTCATAGCTCTGCCTCTCTTCACAGACTGTCCTTCCAGGCCTCAGGCAACAGGTCCAACTAGAAGCCTCTGGCCAGCAAGGGACTCCGAGGGAGGGTCATCTCTAACCCCAACCCCACTTCCAGTCTTACCAGCCCAACTCCACCTCCTCTGTAGGTAAGAGAAATATTCTGCGGCTTTTTTATCTTTTTTTTTTCCCTTGGAGCCCATCTATTCTATTGCTAATTCCTAGCTCTGACTTTCTTCACAGACTGTCCTTCCAGGCCACAGGTAACAAGTCCAACTAGAAGCCTCTGGTCTGCAAGGGACTTAGAAAAGTTCATCTCTGACCCCCACCCCACTTCTAGTCTCCCCAGTCTGACTCCACTTCCTTGGTAAGTAGATAGAAATTTTCTGTGCCTTTTTTTTTTTTTTTCCCATTGTGCCCACCTATTCTATTGCTAATTATAAACTCTGCCTCTGGTCACACACACACTGTCCTTCTAGGCTACAGGCAACAGGTCCAACTAGAATCCTCTCATCAGCAAGGGACTTGAGGGTGGGTCAACTCTGACCCCCACCCGACTTCCAGTCTCCCCAGCACAACTCCTCTTTCTTGCTAGGTAAATAGAAATTTTCTGGGCTTCTTTTTCTTTTTTTTTTTCTTTCCCCCACTTGGAGCTTATCTATTCTATTCCTAATTCCTAGCTTTCCTCTCTTCACAGACTGCCCTTCCAGGCCACAGGCAACAGTTCCAAATAGAAGCCTTTTGTCTGCTGGGGAATCTGAGGGAGGGTTTTCTCTTACCCCCACCTCACTTCCAGTCTCCCCAGTCCAACTACATCTCCTTTGTAGGTAGATAGAAATTTTCTGTTCCTTTTTTTTCTTTCTTTTTTTTTTCTTGTAGCCCCTCTATTGCTATTCTATAGCTAATTCCTAGCTCTGCCTCTCTTCACAGACTGCCCTTCCAGGCCACAGGCAACAGGTCCCACTAGAAGTTTCTGGTCAGCAATGGAATCTGAGGGAGGGTCCACTCTGACCCCCACCCAAATTCCAGTCTCCCCAGCCTGACTCCACCTTGTTGGTAGGTAGATAGAAATTTTCTGTGTCTTTTCTTTTTTTTGCTTGTAGCCCCTCTATTCTATAGCTAATTTGTAACACTGCTTCTCTTCACAGACTGTCCTTCCAGGCCACAGGCAAGAGTTCCAACTAGAAGCCTCTGGTCATCAAGGGAACTTGAGGGAGGGTCATCTTTGACCCCCAACACCACTTCCAGTCTCCCCAGCCTGACTCCACCTCCTTGGTAGGTAGATATAAATTTTCTCTGGCTCTTTTCTCTCTTTTTTGTTTTTTTCCTTGGAGCCCATCTATTCTACTGCTAATTCCTAGCTCTGCCTCTCTTCACAGACTGTCCTTCCAGGCCACAGGCAAGAGTTCCAACTAGAAGCCTCTGGTCATCAAGGGAACTTGAGGGAGGGTCATCTTTGACCCCCAACACCACTTCCAGTCTCCCCAGCCTGACTCCACCTCCTTGGTAGGTAGATAGAAATTTTCTGTGCCCATCTATTCTATTGCTAAATTGTAGCTTTGCTTCTCTTTACAGATTGCCCTTCCAGGCCTCAGGAAACAGTTCCAACTAGAAGCCTCTGATCAGCAAGGGAATCTGAAAAAAGGTCATCTATGACATCCACTCCACTTCCAGTCTCCCAAGCCCGACTCCACCTCCTTGGTAGTTAGAAATTTTCTGTGCCTTTTTTTTTTTTTTTTTTGTCTCTTGGAGCCCATTTATTCTACTGCTAATTCCTAGCTCTGCCTCTCTGCACAGACATTTCCTCCAGGCTTCAAGCTACAGGTCCAACTAGAAGCCTCAGGTGAACATGGACTCTGAGGAAAGGTCATCTCTGATGCCTATGCCACTTCCAGTCTCCCCAGCCTGACTTCTCCACCTTGGTAGGTAGATAGAAATTTCATGTGACTTTCTTGTCCCTTGGAGCCCATATATTCTATTGCTAATTCCTAGTTCTGCCTCTCTTCAGACAGTGTCCTTCCGGGTTGCAGGCAAAAGGTCCAACTAGAAGCCTCTGGTCAGCAAGGGACTCTGAGGGAGGGTCATCTCTGACCCCTACCCAACTTCCAGTCTCCATAGCCCAACTCCACTTTTTGGTAGATAGTGATTTTCTATGGTTTTTTTTTTTTTTTTTTGGTCCCTTGGAGCCCATCTATTCTACTGCTAATTCCTAGCTCTGCCTCTGGTCACACACTGTCCTTCCAGGCCACAACCAACAGGTCTAACTAGAATCCTCTGGTCAGCAAAGGACTCTGAGGGAGGGCCATCTCCTACTCCCACCCCAGTTCCAGTCTCCCCAACCCGACTACACCTCCTTCATGGGTAGAGAGAAATTTTCTGTTTCTTCTTTTTTCCTATTTTTTTTTTTTGTGTGTATCCCCTCTATTCCATTGCTTATTCCTAGCTCTGCCTCTCTTCACAGACTGCCCTTCCAGGCTGCAGACAACAGGTCCCACTAGAAGCCTCTGGTCTGCAACGGAATCTGAGGGAGCATCCTCTCTGACCCCCACCCCAGTTCCAGTCTCCCCAACCTGACTCCACCTCCTTGGTAGGTAGATATAAATTTTCTGTGACTTTTTAAAAAATTTTCCTTTGGAACCCATCTATTCTATTGCTAATTCCTAGCTCTGCCTCTCTCCACACACTGTCCTTCCAGGCCACAGGCAACTGGTTCAAATAAAAGCCTCTGGTCAGCAAGACAAGAGCCTCTGAGGCATGGCCATCTCTGACCCCTCCCGCCACTTCCAGTCTCCCCAGCCAGACTCCACCTCCTTGGTAGGTAGAAATTTTCTGTGGCTTTTTTTCTTTTTTTCCCCTTGGAGCCTATCTATTCTATTGCTAATTCGTAGCTCCGCTTCTCTTCACAGACTGTCCTTCCAGGCAGCAGGCAACATGTCCAGGTAGAAGCCTCTAGTCAGCAACGGAATCGAGGGAGGGTCATTTCTGACCCAAACCCCACTTCCAGTCTCCCCTGCCCGACTCCACCTCCTTGGTAGGTAGATAGAAATTTTCTGTGGCTATTTTTCTCTTTTTCTTTTCCCTTGGAGCCCATCTATTCTATTGCTAATTCCTAGCTCTGCCTCTCTTCACAGACTGTCCTTCAAGGCCACAGGCCAAGAGGTCCATCTAGAAGCCTCTGGTCAGCTTGGGACTCTGTGGGAGGGTCATCTCTGACCCCCACCCCGCTTCGTGTCTCCGCAGCCTGACTCCACCTCCTTGGTAGGTAGATAGGAATTTTCTGTGGCTTTTCTTTTTTTTCCCTTGGAGCCCATGTATTCTATTGCGAATTCCTAGCTCTGCCTCTCTTCAGACTGTCCTTCCAGGCCACAGGCAACAGGTCCAACTTGAAGCCTCTGGTCACCAAAACAGGATTGCATCACCTCTTTTTTTTTATTTTACTACTTATCATTTTTTCTATATATTTATTTTTTACACTATTTATTTATTCATTTATTTATTTGTATATACTTTCAATCATATTGTCTGGCTTACAGTGAGACCATTTTGATAGAGATTCCTCAAAAATCTACTGATAGATCTGTCATATGATCCAGGGATCCCACTTGTAGGTATCTATCAAAAGGACATAAGAATTCTTCATTGGAAAAGTGCTTGCACATCAATGTTTATTG
>NW_006206086.1:159038-163913 GCF_000334495.1 Tupaia belangeri chinensis | reverse complement strand
CCTGGCTTTTGACAGAAAGTGGAAGAATATGGAAGATGTACTGCTGAGTGAGGCAAGCCAGGCTATGAAGGAGAGAGACTGTATGTCCCCACTTAACATATATCGTATGTCTGCATTCTATGACTGAAACTGATTGACTAATGGTTGAACAAACACAAGAGATGGGTATGAATTTCAGATGAGATGTATGTGGATGAGTAGGCCTAACGAAGGACATTTGGAGAAGGAATACAGAGGTAGAGTATTGACGGGTTGGGGAGTTGAGGTGTTATCTGTTAAAGATATTTTGATCAATGGGTCTGGGGAGAAATGTGCACATATCAAAATGGTCTCGTTGTAAGTCAAACAATATGATTTAAAGTATAAACAAAAACCAAATAAATAATGTGATACATATAAATGCCAAGAGAGCAAAAACAAAACAAAACAAAACAAAACAAAACAAAACAAAAACTAATAAAATGGTCAACTTAATGGTAGGAACAAATCTGGAATTGAATATTATATCCCAGGATTTAATCAGGAAAATCAAACCACAAGAGAAGATAGAATTTTATGATTTTTGGCTAAAACATTGCTGATTTTTCTTCTAGGCTTTGTTTTCCAGTTTTAAGGAGTTTTGTCCTGTCTTGAGCTGCCAATAGGTTCATGTACCTACTATTTGAACAAAACCCTAACCTCTTTCCTGGCTTTATGTTTTAAGCAAAGTTTCTTACCATTCGTTTGATTTAATAAAGCTAAAACTGCTTTTCTTGAAATAAAAAAAAAAAAAAGGAAGTTCTTTCAGGGTATGAAAGAAGAAATGGACACTATAAGAAAGAATCAGATGTAACTATTAGAGATGAAGTCTTTAATACAGGAAATCAAAAATGCTCTCAAAAGTATTAAAAGTAGATTAGACCAAGCTGAGGATCAACTGACAAAATAGATAAAACCTCTAACCTAGAAAAAAGTACCAAAAAGACAGCAAAAATAACAAAAAAAGGATAATATATGAGAAATATTAGACTCCATTAAATGTCCATATGTTGAAATAACTGGTATCTCAGAAAGTGTAGAAGATAGTAAGGGAATGGAAAATCTATTCCATGAAATCCTAGAAGAAAACTTAGTCTAAAGAAACAGTCACACATTCAGACCCAAGAAATACAAAGGACTCCAAAAAGAATCAGCCCAAGAAGATCTCCCCAAGGCACCTCTTAGCCAGCATGGCCAAGACCACAAAGACAAAATATTAAAATTACCAGAGAGTAATGGCAAGCAACTCACAAAGCAGGCTAACACTGGATCTTTTGATAGAAACAATGAAAGCAAAGAAAATGTGGGAAGATATATTGAAAGAGAGAAACAATTTCAACCAAGATTATTATATCAAGGAAGATAATCCTTCATATGGGAAAAAAAGATTAAAATCTTCTCAAACAAAACCCGAAAAAATTTGCCAACAAACACTGGCTCTTCAAGAAACTGAAGAGAGTCCTATTCAAGAAAAACTAAGGAATAAACAACCACAATTAAGAGAATAAAAAACAACCAAGACAACGGTCTATTTAAAGGTAGGGACAAGTCCAGAAATACTGATAATAACATTGAATGTTAATGAATTAAATTCTCCAATCAAGAGACACAGACTGGCTGAATGGATAAAAAAAACCAGAAACCCTCTATCTGTTGCCTACAGAAAACACATCTAATAGATAGACACAAATACTAAATGTGAAGGGTTGGAAAAAGGTTTTCCTACAAATGGGAACAACAACAACAAAAAAGGCTGGAGTCATGATATTAATTTCTGACAAAATATGCTTTAAAACCAAAACTATAAAGTGATAAAAACAGGCAATATATTATAGTGAAAGGGTTAAACCACCAAGAAGATATAATACTTACAAATACCTATGCACCTAATACAGGAGCTACCAAATATGTGAACGAAGGATGGTTTAGAGATCTAAAAGGATAAAGAGACTGCAACACACTAATATTAGAGACCTCACCATCCCCCATCTCCTCTGGACAGATCATCTAGACAAAAAATAAGTAAAGACATAAAGAATCTAAATGATACCATAAATCAAATGAACTTAACAGACATCTACATAACTTTACTTCCAAAAATCACAAGAAACATTTTTTTACACCCCAGTAGGGAAACTTTTTGAAGACTGAACACATGATAGGGCACAAACTTTTTGAAGAATTAACACATGAAGACTGAACACAAGCAAATTCAAAGGCATGGAAACTATATACAGCATCTTCTTTGACCATGATGGAATTAAATTTTATTTTAATTTCAAGAAAAGTCCTCAAAAATACTCAAATACATGGAAACTAAGTAACCTATTCCTGAATGACTTCACAACTACTGAAGAAATTAAGACTGAGATCAAAAGATTCATGGAAGCTAATGACATTGAGGACACAAGTTGCCATAATCTTTGGAAGTTGACCACAGTCAGAGTCCCAGACCTGGCTTAAGTCATGCTGTGTGTGTGTGTGTGTGTGTGTGTGTGTGCGCGCACGTGTGCCCAACATCCTGAGAGAATGGAGGAGAAAGGATTGCCGCATGGTCAGCCACCCTTGGGGTGATTTCTCACTTTCTTTCTGTTTTTCTGTGTCTTTCTGGCAAGATCATGTGCCCTGTAGTAAAGACCTCTCCAAAAGAAAAAGAGAAAGGAACCAGGTACATCAAATTTGCAATGCAGCTGGCAATATACCAACAGACATAAGAGAAGTATAAAACAGAGGATACTATGAACAAGTATATGCCAACAAACAAGAAAATCTGGATGCAATGGACTCCTGGATGCACATAATCTATCACTGAGCCAGGAGAATGTAGGCAGTCTGAATAGGTGGCATCAGTAATAAATAAGCTCCCAACAAAGAAAAGTCCTGGCCCTGATGGATTCACCTCTGAATTCTACAAAACTTTTAAAGAATTAACACCCATGCTACTCAAGTTATTTCCAAAGATCCAAAAGGGTGACATTCTCTCAAATTCATTCTATAAAGCCTCCATCACCCTTAACTTAAAAGAGACAAGGACAGGACAAGCAAGGAAAAACTACAGACCAGTATCTCTGATGAATATAGACACAAAGATTGTCAATAAAATACTAGCAAATCGTATCGAACAATGTATGAAAAAGAGTATACATAATGACCTTTATTCCAGGGATGCAAGGATGGTTCAACATACATAAAACCAAAAATGTAATATACCATATTAACAGAAAGAAAGAAAAAAGCCATATGATATCAATTGATGCAAAAAAAGCATTTGATGAGATATGATATAATAGAAGGGTCATTTCTCAACATAATCAAAGCTATCTAAGAAAAACTCATAAAGTAACATCATCCTGAATGGAAAAGGCTGAAAACTTTTCAACTAAAAACTTACAAGACAAGGATGCCCACTTTCTCCATTCCTTTTCAGTATAGTAATGGAAGTCCTTGCCAATGCAATCAGAAAAGAGAATAAAATAAAAGTCATTTAAAGAGGAAAAGAAGAGGTGAAACTCTATTTGCAGATGACAAAATAGTATACAGAGAAGCACCAATGGTATCCATGGAAAAATTTCTGGAAGTAACACATAAATACAGTAAAGTTGCAGTATACAAAATCAACATACAAAAACCTATAGCATTTCTAAATACAAACAGCAGGCAGAGAGAGATAGAATTGAAAAAAGCAATTTCATTTACCATAGCCACAAAAAGTTTAAGATACTTAGGAATAAATCTAACCAAAAAAATCAAAGACCTCCAAAGGGAAAACTATAAGAAAAAAAGAAATTGAAAATGACACACAAAAAATGGAAGAACACCTCATATGCCTGGATTGAAAAAAATAATATAATGAAAATGTCAATTCTATCCAAATTGATCTCCATATTTAACACAATCCTAATCAAAGTGCCAGAGACATTCTTCACATATCTATAAAAGACAGTCATACAATAGTATAAAATCATAAAAGACCTTGTATTGCCAAAGCAATCCTGCACAAGAGTGGGGTGAGTGGCATCTCATTCCCTAACCCAAAAACATACCACAAAGCTGTGGTAATAAAAACAGAATGGTATTGGCACACAAATAGGGAGGTGGAAAAACAGACCAGAATAGTCCTCAGAAATAAACTCCCAGACATACAGCCAACTGATTTGTGACAAAGGGTACCAGTCAATCCACTGGGGAAATGAGAACCTCTTTAGCAAATAGTTCTAAAAAAATGGATATTCACCTGTAGAAAGATGAATCTGAATCCTACCTCTCACTATTGACAAAAATCAACTCAAAGTGGATCAAAGATCTAAACCTAAGACCTCAAACTATAAAAGTGCTGCTGGAAAACACTGGGGAAACTGTGAGACACTGTGGTAGACAAAGAGTTCTTAAATAAGATCCCCAATGCAGTCAATAATACCAAAAATAGACAAGTGGAATTAATCAGATGAAGAATTACATCATTTCTGCATGGCAAAAAAACAGAGTAATTAACATGAATTGACAGCCCTCAGAATGGGAAAATATTTTCGTAAACTATGTGTCAGAGAACGGACTTATAACCAAAATACACAAGGAACTCAAGCAGCTGTCCCCAAATAAGATGACTAAACATGTTAAAAGATGGGAGAATTAGTTGAAAAAAACCACTCTCTGAGGATGACATACTAATAGCCAAAAGGCATATGAAAAAATGCTCAAGATCCCTCACTGTAAGGGACACAGATCAAAACCACTATGCAATACCAGCTAACCCCAGTCAGAATGACTACGATTAAAAAAAATAAAACAAGGGGGCCTGCGTGTGGCCGCCAGACCTGCGCGTGGCCCCAGGGTCTGCGTCTGGCCGCCGGGCCTGCG
>NW_006206086.1:157058-157341 GCF_000334495.1 Tupaia belangeri chinensis | reverse complement strand
TTTGAATGGAAAATTCATTTGTGTGTTGTGATGGTGTATAGTGAATTAATGTAGAAAATGAATAAATTTAAAATAAAAAACAAATAAAACAAAAAATGGTAAGTGTTGGTGGGGAGTATGTGAAAGAGGAATTCTCCTCCACTGCTAGTGGAAATGTAAATTGTTCCAGCCACTGTGTAGAACAATTTGGAGATTCCTCAAAGACCTACAAATAGGGAACCAGCAGTTAGCTATGTCACTGGATTCCCACGTAGTCAACTGCGGTTCATGTCCCGGACACGGA
>NW_006206086.1:130718-156936 GCF_000334495.1 Tupaia belangeri chinensis | reverse complement strand
GTGCAAGCACCCTATAGTGAAAACCTCTCTCAAAAAAAAAAAAAAAAAATTAAAGACCTACAAATAGAACACCATATGATCCAAAAATCCCACTCCTGGGTATGTACCCAAAGTACAGAATTCTTACTCAGGAGAGTGTTTGCACATTGACGTTTTTGCTACGACATGGAACCAAACCAAATGCCCACAAACAGATGAATGGATTGAAAAATTATGGCACTTATACTCTATGGAATCCTACTCAGCCATAAAAAAAAACAAGACACTGGCTTTTGAAATAAAATGGATAAATATGTAAGATTTACTGCTAAGTGAAGCAAGCCAGGCTATGAAGGAGAGACATTGTATGTCTCCATTTAATATATACTGACTGTCTGCACTCTATGGCTGAAACTAAATGTCTAAAGTTTATAGAAGCTTAGTAAATGGTTGTGAATACCTCGTACAGTGTGGAAGAGAGTGGGTGAAGTAGAGTCTAAGGAAGGACATTAATGAGAAAAATAGAGAAGAAAGACATGTATGGGACAAAGAAGAATTATTATCTATTGAAGATAACTTTATAGTATTGTCAACTGGACTGGTGAGAAATGAACATATGTTAGAATATTCACTTTGTAAGCTAAACAACTGAGATTGAATGTATATAAGAAACTGAAGTAAAAAGAAATTTTTAAAAAGCATATAAATGTAGTTCTAGAAGAAATAAAGATTACTAGACTGTCAATACTGCTG
The DNA here is from genome assembly GCF_000334495.1 of Tupaia belangeri chinensis. NCBI lineage: Eukaryota > Metazoa > Chordata > Mammalia > Scandentia > Tupaiidae > Tupaia > Tupaia belangeri. Next base: position 156,204 of record NW_006206086.1, on the reverse strand, counting down.
CTGTTATAGCTAGATAGATAGTGAAGTTTGAGAAACAAATTTTTCAGGGATCCTTGTTCAGCAAAGAACTATCAGTGGAAAAGGAGACACTGCTCTTCAGAAACTTGAATAGAAAATGCCTCTTGTGGGGTCCATACTGCTAACCACATCCAAAGAACGATTGTGGCACAGAAGCAATTCAAAGCTAAAGGGAAGCAAACTAGTTCCCAGTTGCAGAGATAGTCTCCAGGAGTTGGAACCGAAAAGACACAATGAACTTCAGAAGATGGGGAAGTCTTTCCAAAATATGAAAGAAATGGACACCATAAGAAATAATCAAATGAAACTGTTGGAAGACAAAACCTCTGACCTAGAAAAAACACCAAAAAATAGAGAACAAAGAAAAAAGAGAACAATGTATAATACTAGATTCCATTAAATGTCCAAACATACAAAAAACTGGTATCCCAGGAGATCAAGAAACTAATAATGGCATTGAAAATCTATTTCCATAAATTCCTGGAAGAAAACTTGCCAAGTCTAGAGAAGCATTAAAACATCCAGACACAAGACATACAAAAGACTCCAAATAGAATAAACCCAACCTCTTCTCCATGGTACATCATAACCAGCTTGGCAAAAACCACAGACAAGATACTAATGGCGAGAGAGAAATGTCTTACTTACAAAGATTATCACATCAGGTTAACAGGGGACCTCTCTTGGAAAACAATGCAAGCAAGAAAAGAATGGGAAAATATATTTAAAATATTAAATGAAAAACAATTTCAACCAAAATAACTAAACTTGGCTAAATTATCTTTCATATAGAAAGAAAAGATAAAAACATTCTTGGATAAAATAAACCTGAGAGAATTTACCATTGAACCAGCTATTCAAAAGTTCTAAAAGGAGTGCTATAGCTAGAAAACTCAAGTCAAACAGACATAAATAAGAGAACAAAAAACAATCAAGAAAATGGCCAACTTAACAGAGGGGAAAATTCCAGAAATAGTGATAATAAAATTGAATATGAATGGTTTAAATTCCCCAAGAGACACAGGCTGGCTGAATGTATAAAAAACAAACAAAAACAAAAACCTCTGTTGCCTATAAGGAATTCTTATTGAAAAAGACATATAAAGACTGAAGGTAAGGGCTGGAAAAGCTATTCCATGCAAACAGAGAGCAAAATAAAGTGGGAGCTGCAATACTGACTTTAGAGAAAATAGGCTTTAAGACAAAACTGGCTTCCTTTTGGCCGGAATTGGCATCTTCCAGTAGTTAACCAAAATAATGAAGTTTTTGGAAAGAGCAGATGTACCCAATATATGTTCCCTAGGCCTTTTAGAAAACATGGAGTTATTCCTCTGGTGACATATATGCGAATCTACAAGAAAGGCGATAGTGTAGACATTAAAGGAATGGGTACTTTTCAAAAAAGAATACCCCACAAATGTTACCATTGCAAAACTGGAAGAGTCTACAATGTTATCCAGCAAGTTGTTGGCACTGTTGTGAACAACAAATTAAAGGCAAGATTCTTGCCAAGAAGATTGAATGTGCGTATTGAGGATATTAAGCATTCTAAGAGCAGAGATAGCTTCCTAAAATGTGTGAAGGAAAATGACCAGAAAAAGAAGCCAAAGAGAAAAGTTCCTGGGTTCAACTAAAGCACCAGCCTGCTCCACCCAGAAAAACACACTTTGTGAGAACCAATGGAAAGGAGCCTACTAGAATTCCCTATGAATTCATGGCATGATGGGTGTTAAAAATAAACTCTGTGGTCTATAAATGTTTGCCTTCATCGAGTAGAAAAGAGAAAAGAAAAAAACTGTAAGATGAGAGAGCATCATATAATAGTAAAAAGCTAATTCATCAAAAAAAATACACTTATATGTATCTATACACCTAAGAGCACCCAAATATGTGAAGGAAAGACTACTAGATCTAAAGAGATGGACTGCAACACACTAATTGTTGGGGATTCAACATCCCATTATCTCCTTTAGGTAGATCAATGAGACAAAAAATAAACAAAAAAAAAATTAAGATCCTAAGTAATACCATAATGCAGAAGGACGTGACATCTACAGAACCTTTGACCCCCCAAAAAAACCCAAATATACTTTTTTTCTCACTCCTACATGGTATCTTCTTAAAGACCAATACAATATAGGACACAAAATAAGCCTTTCTAGAGTCAAAAGAATAGAAACTATATCCAGCATCTTCTCCAATCATGAAAAATTAAACATCAATTTCAGGAAGAATTCTCAAAAATACACAAATACAATGAAACTAAGTAACCTATTCCTGAATGACTTCACACCCACTGAAGAAATAAAGATGGAAATAAAAAGATTCATAGAAATCAATAATAATTTCAGTTTTCATAGTCCATGGAGCACAGCCAGTCATAAGAAGGAAGGTCATAGCAGTGTGATAATCAAAACAGCATGATATTGGCATAAAAACAAGTAATGTGGATTAGAGGTCCCAGAAATAAACCCAAAATATACAGTGAACTGATCTTTGGCAGTGGGTACCAGTCAATCCAGTTGGCTAAAAATAATTAGAATAATAATAATAATGATTGGGAAAAACATAGAAAAGATATTAAATGATGAAGTGGGGAGATTAATGTCTGTATTGACTGACATGTATGGCATTCCCTTTTGAAAAAGCAATGTAACACACTGTAAAGTTTTATTTAATCCAATGTAACAAAGAAGATTATGATGATAATAAAAATTAAAAAAAAAGATTTTAGCAAATGGTGCTGGAAAAACTGGGTACATACTTGCACAGAGATAATTCTGAATTCTTATCTCTCAGTGTCAATTAAAAATCAAGTCAAAATATATTAATGAACTAAACCCAAGTCCTCAAACCATAAAACTACCCGTGGAAAAAAAACTGGGGAAACTCTGGGAGACACTGGGGTAGGTAAAGACCTCTTAAGTAAGACCTAGAATGTAGGCAATAAATTCCAGAATATACCAGTGGGATTACACCACGTAAAGTTCTGGACAGCAAAAGACAGTAATTAGTGTGAATCAACCACTCTAGTAATTAATGGAAGAATATTTTTGTAAACTATGCCTCAGATAAGAGATTGGTAACCAGAACACAGGGAACTAAAATGGTTTATTCTTAAAAAAATGGCAAGCCCAATTAAAAGATTAAAAAATGAGCTGAATAAACTACTAAGGAAGACATACAGTCAACCAAAGAGTGTATGAAAAATGCTCAACATCAACATCCCTCATAAGAGAGATGTAGGTCAAAACCACAAGATACCACCTAGTCCTTGTAGAATGGTGAAGATTAAAAAAAAAAAAATGTAAGTGGGGCTGGGAGGTGGAGTGGTGGTTAAGGGCACTGGACTCCCACATAGTGGACCACAGTTCGAGTCCCGGACCTGGTGGCTTTCTCCCCCACCACTTCCCAAATTAAAATAAGCAAATCAAATAAAGTTAAATAAAATAATTCTTTAAAAAAATGGTAAGTGATTCTGGGAAAGTGGTGAAAGGGGAACTCCTCTACACTGCTGGTAGGAATGTATATTGGTCCAGTCACTGTGGAGAACTATATATAGACTCCTCAAAGACCTACTTACAGAATAACCATATGATCCAACAATTACACTCCTGAGTATCTACACAGAGGGTAGAATGATTAGCAGAAAAAGAAAAGTGCTTGTACATGTATATTTACTTGAGCATTATTCACCGTTGCTGAGACATGGAACCAATTCAAAGGTCCATGAACAGATGAATGGATTGAAAAATTGTGGCAGATAACTCTATGGAATACTGCTCCACCATATAAAATAAGACCCTTGCATTTTATAGAAAGTGTACAAATACAGAAGACTTACTGCTGAGTGAAGCAGGCCAGGCTATGAAGAGAGACACTGCTGTTTCCACTTAACATACAGAGCTTGTCTGCATTCTATGCTGGAAAGTGAAAGATTTGGGGACAAAGAAGCATTTGAAACAGTAATAGATACTGCAACAATATGGGAAAAGGGGAGAAGAAGGGGTAAGTGTTAAGTAAAGAAATAGAGGAAAATAAGCAAGGTAAGTATTTATGAGATACATAAAGGCATTATCTGTTAATGATAATGTGTCTTATATCCACAACTGAACTGATGTAAAGTGTATTCATTTTGGGAAAATTCAACTTAGAAAGTGATATACAAGGATTAAATTTTTTTAAAAAAAAAGTAAATAAATATACATAGATAAAAAAAAATAAAAACATGAAATACATAGATAAAAAAAAATAAAAACTTGAAGTATGTAATTTTCTTGCTTTTTCATGTGCAACATGTACTTTGAAAAACTAGATTGTGTTTTATATAGATACAATTAAATGTAAAAAATTGTTAGGACCAGCAGATGGCATAAGGATTACGACCCCTACACAGTTGACTATGTAGTAGTCCCAGTCCTAGTGCCTTGACCCTCATGCCAGACATGTATATATGTGTGTCCAAAATCCCAAGAGAAAAATGGAAAAGAGATTGCAGAGTGGCCATCCCTCAAAGGGGGTGAGTTCCTGCTTTCTATTTCTGTCTCTACAGCAAGCACACATGCCCGTATCACAAAAAATCTCCCTTAAAAAAATTGTAAAGAAAAAAAAGGACAGTCTTCAGAGGCTGGATGTTCAAGAATTAACAGACCCCAAATTAAATGTTGTTAATATTTTTCACAAATCCATGTTTCTTTATTTAATCACCTTAGTAATCAACATTATTTATACTTCAAATGAAATAAATGCATGAACAAGGCAAACATATATACCCTGTTGGCAGTGAAGTTTGTCAGGAATAATATAAATGCTATTTTCTTGATGCTTCAAATAGTTTTCCTTTAACATTTTATGTAAGGAAGTTATTACTCATAGTAAATCTTGTTTTCCTTTCTTTAAAATGCATTTTTTTTTTTTTTGGAGAGGTTTTTGCTATAGGGAGTGTGTGCTCGTCAGAAAGACAGACAGAGACAGAGAGAGAGAAAGCAAGAAATCACCCCTCCCCGGGGGGGTGCCCACACCACAATCCCTTCTCCTTTATTCTCCTCTCGGGATCTTGGGCACGCAAGCACACGTGTCCTGCATGAGTTTAAGTTACTCGATCCAAGACTCGAACCGCGGCTGGCTTTATGAGAGTTCAGCAACATAGCCATTATGCTAACTGCTGATCACAAAATACATTTATTTTTATTATTCTTATTTTTTTTAAACAACCAACTGCTATACTTCAGTTGGCTTGCAAAGAGAATTTACCCAACATGAAATAAGCCAGAAATCAGTCTAATTGAGAATACTATACATGTTATCTTTTTAAAGTTGTTTCCAGAGCATTAAAAGTTAGTCTTTCTCAAGACATATTCCACTTATACATTCAAGAGCTCCAGAGATTATAATTCAGATTATGACCCTATAGTTTTTATATTTAAAAAGTGAAATTTTGGCAAAATAGGAAAAAGCAGTATGAAGATTTAATACTGGAATCACATGAAGGTTTATTTCTATTAATTTTGTCAGAATATAAGGTTCATAAACTAAGGAATTGTTTAGATTAGAGGTAAGTTTTAACTGTTGCTATCTCAGTTTAACTACTTCATCTCTGACTTTACCATAAATAGTAACTTTCAAAACCCCCCACAAACCTTAAATATAATTAGTAACTTTCAAAACCTCCCACAAACCTTAAAGATCTAAATGCCTAATAAAATATACACCAAAAAATTGTTACACAAAACAATACATTAGTAATAAAAAGAACAAAATATTATCAACATACCACTTTATTATATCCACTTCATTGTTACAGATCTTTCATTCAGAAAATAGAAATAATCTTTCATTAAGTTGTGATTCCGTTCTCTTACCCCAGTACAGAGACAATTTAAGAAATGTTTACATTTTTATAATTTATTATGAAATTGGGTTTTCATTAATACATTGGAATTTAATTGTTAATTAGGCCCCAAACAGTGGCTTACAATGCATGACTTTTGAAAATAAAATAACATAGTTTAACAAAACCTATTTTGTATATTAAAAATTATTCATGTATCTTTTTTATCAAATTGAGTAATTTTTTTTTTGGAGAGGTTTTTGCTATAGGGTGTGTGGGCTTACCAGAAAGACAGAGAGAGGCAGAGAGACAGAAAGCAAGAACTCACCCCCTAGGGGGGCTGGCCAGGCTGCAATCTCCTCTCAGGATCTTGGACCCACACGCACATGCGCCCGGCGTGAGTTTAAGCCACCGGGTCCGGGACATGAACCATGGTTAGCGATATGGGAGTCCAGCGACATAGCCATTAGGCTAACTGCTGGTCCCCAAATTGAGTAACTGTCTATGTAAGGTAAAAATATTGTCAATTATTCCACTATTCAGATAATGGGTTATCATCTAGAGTTTAATTTCTGCAACTAACCTTACAAATTCAAAATTGCTACTAAAATTCATGTCGTAAAAGTTGCTATGGTGGAAATGCTAATTTAAAGTATGATAACCAACATCCAATGATGAGAAGAATGTACACAAAGACCATATAAAAATATTTATGGCTCCATAAATATGAAAAATAGCCTTATTAGTTTGTGTCTCCAAATGCTTTCTACATTCATGTAATTTTTTATAAAATTTCAAGAAACATGTAAATAACAAAATACACAGAAATATTATGTTGAATAAACAGTTGGAACTAGAGCTTATTATAATCTATTTGGATTATAAGGCAAACAATTTATTCTAAACATCCATTTTCTAGATGTGAAGATAGGTTTCTTTCTTTTGTATGTGGATATAATGATTTTCACATCAACATTCTATTACACAGAAATAACAAAGTGTTAACATTTCCCTTAACAGAATTTGGCATCATAAGCTTTAGAAAAAGTAAAATAAATATTTTTAAACAAATTAAACTATCCTCATGCCAAATAAAGTCTTCTTAATATATAAATGCCAAAATTTCAAATGTAGAACAAATCATCAGAAAACATGGAATATGAACACTGGGTTGAATTTAAATCTGTAAATGAAAAGAATATCCATGATAAAATAATTATTATAGCAATTCACTAAATATAATAATTCCCTTACAATTTATGCAAAAATAGCAAATCTTTTTTTCTTTTCTTTTTTTTTTACCTTTTTTTTTTTTGCCAATAGGTCATGTATGCTAACCAGAGATAAGAAAAACAATGAGCAATAAAGTGAGAAATCAACCCCAGGGGAGATAGTCATAATCCCTCCTCTCCTCTATTCTTCTGGGAGAGGAGCATATGCATGGCATGATTTTCAAGCTGCCAGATCTAGGATTCTAATCACGGTGGGCCATGTAGGAGTCCAGCACCTTAATCACTATAGTATCTCCTGGCCCCTTATCTTTTTATTTTTTTTATTGTCAAAGAACACATATGCTTACCAAAGAAAAATGAGAGAAAGGGAAGGGAAGCATCTACCGGGATGTGGTCACATCTTAATCTGTTTTCTCCATTTCTCCATCCTGTTGAAGTTCTGGGGACTCATACACATATCTACCAGGTGTTTTTTTTTTTTTCAAGTTTCCACAGGCTGGATTAAAACCAGGGTTGGCCATGTGGAATATAGATCCCTTAACCACTGATCTATGAGGTCAGCCCCAGAAATAAATACTTTTAAATTGACTAGTCAGTACATAAGATTTTTCTCAATTGCTGATTATTGCCAGTTAACAGTCTCACTTTTTCAACATTATGGATGCTATAGAGAATATCTTTAACAAATCTTAACAACAACTTTCTTTCTGCTAGTGATTTTATGTTTTGAGGGTAGACAAAGACATAAACAAGTATAATTCCTCTAAAGATGGGAGGGGTCAACAGATAGCATAATGGTTACATCACAGAACTCTCACATGACTGACCATGGTCTAGTCACAGACCCAGTGGTCTGAAAATCATGCTGGGCGCGTGTGTGTGTGTGTGTGTGTGTGTGTGTGTGTGTGTGTGTGCCCAAGATCTCAAAAGGAGAACGGAGGAGGAGAAGAAGGGATTGCAGCATGGTCATTATTCCAGAGTGATTTTACACTTTCCTTCTGTATGAGTCTCTGGTGAGCCCTAAGGCAAAAACTGCTTTAAAAACAAAACAAAACCAAAAAAAAAAGAAAAAGAAAAAAAATGGGGCCAGCAGGTGGTGGTGGTGAAGGAGCTAGACTCCCACATGACTGACCACAGTTCAGGTCCCATACCAGGCAGCTTGAAACTCATGCCAGGTGCATGTATGTATGTACATGCCAAAAAATCCCAGGAGAACAGAGAAAGCATTGTGGCATGGCCATCCTTTCTCAGGGATGACTTTTCACTATTTTTCTCTCTTTATCTGACTCTCTGGTGAGCACACGTACCCTATGGCAAAACCTAGGAAAAATAAAAAGAGACAGTATTATCCTAACCAAATTACTTTCTCTGTGCAAATTTAGTAACAGGAATAATTAGAACATATGTAAATCTTCAAGAAAAATTACATATGGTTCTAAAATAATAAGCAAAAAAAAAACTCCTACAAACACAAATGTCTTTAATAGCTATTCTCTTCACCACCATTTTTCCTACCTACCTACCAGGGCTGGAGCCAAAGAAAGTGTTGGCAAAGAATTCAGAAATTATTGGTGGATGTGAGTGTTCATGAAAAAAAGAGCGCAAGAAGAAACACTCATTCTTTGGCAATTTAAAAGAACGAAAGAAGAAAGACTGATTCTTTGGCAATTTAAAGTAAGAATTTCCACTATTTTCTGTACGAAGACCCTGAAGTCTTTTGTGTTGTGGTTTAAGAACAGATCCGGACATTTCAACCTAAGCTATGGTTGAATGTTTCTCTAGAAAATTAAGGGTTCTGGGTTGGCCTGGTGGCCAAGTGGTTAAGACAGATCCCACATGGTTGACTGCAGTTAAATTTTTTGCTTAAGAGAAACAGACTCCATATGGCCAACTGTGGTTGAAATTCTGAACCTGATGGTTTGAAAAACATGCCCTGTACATATTTTAGCAAGTCCAAAATCCCCACAGGATGAAGAAATGGAGAAGAGACTATGGTTCATACTCTCTTGGAGCTAGATTTTTCCATCCTTTTCTCTCTCTTACTGTCTATCTCTGATAACTGTACAAAATTACTGACAAATAAAAATATATTAGAATAAAATTTCTATTTCTCAACATTTTATTTTCTATTTCTGAGTATGTTTTAAAATGTTCATTATAGTACTATTATATGTTTAAAAACTTTTAAATGCAAAAGAATTTAAAATTTTATAAATGCATAAAGTAAATACATGAACATAATATTCCTCAATTCATGATGTAAGTAATTTCAGTTTTTTGGAAATGTATTTACATGTCATGTAGACTGAGAGATGAAAAGAGGAGGGGTATGAGATATCAAGTTAGAAAAAAACATAAATCATAGAATCTTGGAGCTGGATATACAGATGTTTTCTTAAATTTAAAATTCCCCCACTTCTCTGGACAGTTTGATAATGCTCTCAATAAAGTTGGTGAAGAATAAAAGATTTGATAATTCCTATCCTAGAACAATAGTTTCCAATGGGATATGAGCATCAGGGTCATTTATCCCCAACTTAGACCTTCTAAAGATTGTCCTTTGTGATTTTTAAAGCTTTCAAATTGTGCAGCACAAATCTCTTAGGTATAATTTCTTATATATTCTAAAATATCATTTTACCGTCATTATTTGGGAGGGCTTTTAACTTCATTTTTATTACAGAAAGATAAAAAGGTCAGTTCAGCTACAGTGTAAGATACAGCATTTCAATTACTTTTTAATAACATATATAGAGAGATAAATAACAGAGAAATGAAAGGTAAGTTTTATTTAAATATACTAGCTGACAAGGGAGAGCAATGAGACATTTATTACTCTTGTGAGTTTCACTTTTATTAATAGGATAAAAGGCCTATTTCCACAATGTAAGTATACTTCAACTCCCAGTTGGGAGTTAGGCTTTAGGCAATAATAATACCTGACAAGATAATATGTAAACCTTTATATATCTTAGTAACAACCCTTGATTTTAACAACACTTTTATAGTATGTTGCCTTATCAATGCTGTAAGCTGATTAAAACAAGCACATTCTTCTTTTAAAATACTAACATTTTAGAGAAGGTAAGCTCTCAAGATTGCTATCCCTAATACTTCTTAGTAGCTATCTCTGGATATTGTTATTTAAATATTTTACAACTATATGTACACCCAAAGCTAATATTAATTTCTGAAGGAAGAAATACTAAAAATGCAGTATCTCAATTTACAAAGTTCAACATGCTGGTTTCTAAATAATACTAACTATTTAAATTCATAGACCAAATACTCTCAAATATTTAACATTCTTAGATTAAAGAAAGTTTATAGAGGAAAGGGCTAATTTCTCTGTAGATAATTTGAACAAACAAAAACCTATAAAGGTAATCTACTTACATCAAAGATATCTTCATCATCATCTCCAATATCATCAAACTGGATTTCATCATCATCCCCAGGACCAAATGTATCTGTTTCATTGATCTTAGCTAAAGACAATGTAAATATATACACAATTAACAAGTTAAAATGAATTGTTCACTAAAAAAAATGGTTCTGAAACAACATACTGAACTATAAAATTCAATTAATGTTTTATTTCAAGATATAAATCGTTTTTTAATTATTTAGTTTATTCATTCATTTATTTTAATTTGACCAGAGAGACACACACAGAGGAAGAGAGAGAGGGAAAGGGAGAGAGAAAGCCGCCAGATCCCGGACTGGAATCGTGGTTGGCCATGTGGGAATGTCCAGCACCTTAACCACCACACGCCACCTGCTGGTCCCCAGTTTTTTAAAAATTATTATTTACTTAATTTGATATATTCATTCTCAAGATAAAAATCTTCCTAACTGCTGCCTAATTATTGCACAAAGAAAATTAACAGTATCAGTAATTTCCTCTGGATCTGTTTATGTAAATATTTTATTATTTTCATGACAAAAACAGGGGAATTATAAAAACTAAAATAACTATGAAGTAAACTATTAGACCTTAGAAATCAGTGCATTTTCCTCTTTGGCAGTGTTATAGGGACTTAAGTTTTCTGCAGTGAGATTGCATTATGTTTGTTTTTAATGAAATAAGTTTTAAGAAAATCCTAAAATGCATCTTTGCTAAAAAGATCAAAAAATTATTTTCCATAAAAACCAATATCAGTATTATAATTGTTTCATAATATCAACATTATTATTGTAAATGTGACATGGATGAAAATAACCAATCTCTTGAGATTTAACAGAAAAAAACTGTGATGGATATCTTTCTTTAATACATATTATATACAAATCCAGAGCCTCCAGAAGTTCCACCAAAATAATCAGGCATTCCACTGACCTTTCCTAAATTATTAGTATAAAGAAGTACAGGCATAACTTAAAACTGTAGAAGTACAAACTCAATTTGTGAAATACACACAATTCTATCAAAATGCTTTCAAAAAGTCACCAACAAATAGTATATGACAGAGTAACATAAATACTTATCCTTACCATGTTCTGGAAGCTCACCATATGCCTTCAGACTTCTAGCCTCATCTGCATTGTACTTTAATATTACATCTGCTTTGTTATCCTTAAAAATCAATACATAACTTTTAAAACTGGTTAATACCAAAACATCATCTATTCCACAAATTACTTTTAAATACAAACATTAAGAAAAAAACTCACTCACTGTTCAGTTACAAAACTCTCCTGATTTTCTTCACATACCTGCTAACCTCTATTAAAAAAAAAAAATCCATGGTTTTACAAAAGTAAGAAGGAAGAAACCAGCAGGTGCAATAATGGTTAAAGGATGGGTCTGCCATGTGGCTGACACTGGTTTAAGGCCGAGACCTGGAGGCTTGAAGATCATGTTAGATGTGTGCATGCATGCCGAGAATCCCAAGAGGAGGGTGAAGAAGAGATTGTTGTAGGGTCACAATCCCTCCTGGGGCAGGTGTGATTTATCACTTCTTCATTCTATCTAGGTCTCTCTCCAGCAAGTGCATGTGCTCTAGCAAAGGCATGTGCCTTATGGGAAAAAAAAAAAAAAAAAAAAAAAAAGAGAAGCAAACAAACAAACAAAAAGGCAAATCTAATCTTTATTTAGTACATCAAGTGTAAAATAAGGATGCCATGATCAAAGATTGTACACAGGACATTACTCCTGTGAGATTGCAATGATCCAATAACACTATAGCCATCTTATAGCATTATGCATTACTCATCTTCATGGTGATGACAATATACATAAACTTACTGGACCACCAGTTATATAAAAGTAACTACTGAAATATACAATTATTGGTTGTCAAGAAAATTATGCCACATTTTTGCATAGAAGAACATAGAAAAATACATCATGACTTTCCTAACATCCTAGTACATATAATAAATAATACTTTATAATATGTACCTAGTTTGTGTATTCCCTATGTTTTTCTTTTATTAGTGTGTACTTAGTACTTACATTTTTCCAAAAAGTTACTATAGTGTGCCCATGCATCCTAATAGCAATCTCATATATCTAATATTTACTGAGTCTCTAACTGCATCATTTTGTTTTGTCCTTGATATAACTGTTCATCATGGCCTTACAGGGGGACAAGATGGAGATAAGGAAAACAATGATATCAATGATGCTGATCATGCATAGACCTAGACTAATGTATGTTTGTATTTTTGCAAAATAATCTAAAAGTTTTAACAACCTGCTTTAAATAAAAAAGATTAAGAGAAATAAGTATTTTTAAGTAGACACTATTTTTATTACTTGAGCTAAGTATTATAAGAGAAATTTTAAGTTTACAGGATTAAAGTTACAGTAAGCAAAGGTTAACTTTTTATTGATGGCTAGATACACAAATACTTTTTATGCTATAATCAGTTATATTTAGTATTCAGTGTAATACAGTATTCATACAATGATGTGTTGTATATATAAGTTGCCTAGAAGTAACAAGATATATCATATAGTTGAAGTATATAGGCTATGTTATACAAGTCTGTTTAAGTACATGCTATAACAGTCACACAATGATGAAGTCATCTAATAATGTTATTTCTTAAGATATACAACCCATTAAATAACCTATGACTGCTGCCTTTTCATTAGAAGTCTCTTGAAAGGGCCAGGAGGTAGAATGTTGGTCAAGGTGCTAGACTCCCATTTGGCTGACTGCAATTTGAGTCCTGAACGTAGCAGCTTGAAAATAACACATAGGTGCATGTACCTATATGGTCAAAATTTCAAAAGGAAAATAGAGAAGGGATTATACAGGTTGGCCACTGACCTCTAAGGAATGACTTCTCACTTTCTCTCCCCTGCGTCTGACAAGTGCACATACCCCGATGGCTAAAACTGAAAATTTTTTTGAAATAAAAAAAATGTAAATGTGAAAAGAAAAAAGTTACAGTGTAAATTATCAATACTTTAGTTAGAACACTGCAATTTCACACTCAAAATAATGACCCAGGTAAAGCAATATACCTTTTATATTATCATTTAGTTCTTAGGACAAATTATCTAGCCAAATTAGCTATGTAACACTAAGAATAGATAACTACTTTCTGAAGATAGAATAGTTCAAAAATCAGTAATTTATTTCAAAAGAAAGCATATGCAATGAAAATGAGGGAGGGAGAGACGGGAGAATAGAGTGAGAGAGAAAGCATCCTTGATAGAATTTCATTATCATAAAACCTTTACCCTAGCACCTCTGGCTTCCTTAGGATCTTATGATCTGAAGGCTTTCAGGCTGATCCTGAGATCCAAACCTACAGGTGGCCATATGATTTTCAGCAATGCAGTATGCTACAAACTACGCATCCTAAGCTAGATAAAAATCTATTTTTTTTTAAGGTCTCTGCCATGGGGCACATATGCTTGCTGCAGACAGAGAAAGTGAATTCCCCCCCTTCCCCAGGGGATAGCCATACTACAATCCTTTCTCTTTCCTTCTCCTTCTGGAATTCTGGACACATATGTACACATCCCTGGAGAGATTTTCAAGTTGATAGGTCAAGGACTGAAACTGCAATCAGTCATGCAGGAGTTCAACACCTTAACCACCATGCCACCTGCTAGCCCCAAGAATGTGTATTTTTAAAGCTCTTTTGGGTGGTTACTTATGATGTAAACATTTCTGAATGTTCTAAAATGATCACATATACCCACTTTAGAGACTAATTTATCTTAGGGAGTGTGGGGAGAGAGTTTAAGTCAATGGCCTAAAATTAATCCAAGAAAGATCCACAGCAAAGCAACTGAAATGACCAGACTAATACAACAGTGATGTGAAATAAACCAGAGTATAAAGTACATACAAAACAAGTATTTCATGTAACCATGCAGATAAAGAACATAAAAATATAGAAACATAGATAATAACTTTTATTTCAGAATATAAAAATATTTATAAAAAGAGACACAAAGTATAGTGTAACAATATCACTGACAGAAAAAGTACCTTCTAAAATTTGCTCCTTCATAAAAGCAAAGAGGAAGATGACAAAAAATTGACAAAAATCAATTCTGTCAATTCTGGAAATTAATCATATACACAGAATAAACTGAGGAGTGTTTGCTTAAGAAAAATGAATTAATTCAGGTAAGAATAATCTCTGGGGTGTTTTGTTGCATTATTTCCTGTGACCCTCATTCCAGTTTTAGTAGCCACTAAAAACTAACAACCTACCCACTGAAGGGTGCAGAAAAATGTTTGCACTCCTATAAAACATAATTCCTTAGAGAACTACCTAGCAATTACTAGAATTAACCACCTAACAACCATGTACATACATTAACTTTCTTTCTAATGCCAGACTACAAACTTCTGGAGAATGACATTTGACTTATTCAACTATATCTTCTAAAGCAGTGGCTTCCTAGGCTAGAATTTTGAAAACAGGCTGGTATGTATACTTGCATACTCAAAAATCCTAAAAGAAGAAATGGTAAAGAAAGGATTATAGCATGGCTATCTCTGCTGGATCCCACATGGCCAACTGCATAGTTCAAGTCCTAGACCTGGTGGCTTGAAAAACATTCTGGCATGTGTGTATGCATTCCCAAAATCCTGAAAGGAGAAATGGAAGAGAAATTATGGCATGGTTATCCCCTCTAGAGGGGTGCTTTCTTACGTTCTTTCTCAGTCTCTCTCACTCTCTCAGGTAAGCATGTAAGACATACTGAGTATTAAAAAAAAAAAAAGAATTTTTTTTTTTAAAAAAACAATTTAGCTTTGAAACCAGCAGTTAGCATAATAGCTATGTCACTTGACTCCCATGTATTCAACCGTAGTTTGAGTACTGGACATGGTGGCTTAAACTCACGCTGGGTGTGTGTGTGTGTGCCTAAGATCGGAGGAGAAGGGATTGCGGTGTGGCCAGCCTCCTGGGGGGCATGATTTCTTGCTTTCTGTTTCTGTCTCTGTCTTTTTGGCAAGCACATGTGCCCTATAGCAAAAAACCTCTTCAAAAAAAAGAAAAAAAAGAAAAAAGAAAACAATTTAGCTTCATGAGAAACACCGCACCTCTGATCCAGTCAATGGTATGGCAGTTAAGGTGGATCACACAGGTGACTGAGTTTCAAGTCCTGACCTCAATGATATGAAAAACTTGTCATGCCTCAAATCCCAAGAACAGTGGAGAAAAAGTTGCAGTATAGCCATCATCCTTGAATTTTCTTTTTCCCTCTTTCTATTCCTCTGGTGAGCATATGTACTCCTTAGCAAAATAGGAAAAAATCTCAGTCATTAAAAAATAAAAATAAATGGGAACCAGCAGTTAGCGTAATGGCTATGTCGCTGGACTCCCACGTAGTCGACCACGGTTCGCATCCCAGATCCGGTGGCTTAAAACTCACGCCGGGCGCGTGTGAATGCATCCCCAAGATCCCGAGAGGAGAATGGAGGAGAAGGGACTGCAGTGTGACCCCCCCCCCCAGGGGGTGATTTCTCGCTTTCTTTCTCTATGTCTCTCTCTGTCTGTCTGGCGAGTGCATGCGCCTTATAGTGAAAAAACCTCTCAAAAAAAAAAAAAATACTAATTTGCGTATTTTTTAATTTATACTGAACACTTAAAAGTGTCATCTAACACCAATACTAATTCATAGATTAGCATTTGGAAATCATCCTTAGAAAACCTAGCAAAATGCCTATATTTGTCTATTGTGTTGGTTATTAAGTAAAATAAAACCTAACAGTCTGTGATATTTATACAAACACAGATATTTGTCTTATCTCACATGTAATATAAAAAACAATGTTGAGCCAAAGCCATTGTAGCACAGGTGGTAAGCAGTTGCTGTACAATAATGAAATCCAACAGGTAGCTAAGATTTGGATCCCAGGTAAAGTTGTAAGGCATGCCTACTGGTGCCTGTTAATTTGGCTGGCTAGAAGGCTAGGGAAACAAAGATCATGGTCAAGTGTACCCTCTCTTTTCAGAAATAAATAAACGAAAGGTAAGAAACAATAACAACAAAAATGATGAACCAGTCTATCTACAAAACACAGGTACCATTAATAAACTGTGAAAATTACTCTGATTTAGAAAAATTCTAGTCTGAAAACAAGCGGGTTATCCAGGGTGGGGGAGGGGTTGATTCATTCCTTTCCTATCCTCTTCCCTTCTTCCCTCTCCCCTCTCCTCTCCTTTTCACCGGTTTCCTTTCCTCTCCCCTTTCCTTTACTTCTATTTTTCTCTGACAGGCACATGCCCTCTGTGGCAAAAACCTACGTGATACTACTCAGTCATAAAAAACAAGAAGACCCTGGCATTTGATAGAAAGTGGACAAATACAGAAGATTCACTGCTGAGTGAAGCAAGTCAGGTTTTGAAGAGAGATGATGTATATTCCACTTAATATATACCAAATGTCTGCACTCTATGGTGAAAACTGAAAGATCAGAGAATACAAAAACAGGGGAAATGGTTGTGGATACTAGAGATAGTGTGGGAGAAGGGTGAGAAGGAGAGAATCATGAAGAAAATAGAGAGGCAAGACATTTAAGGGGCACAGTAATGAAGGATTGTGTGTTGATGATAACATGTACAATATCTTTAACTGGACTGGTGTGCAGTGTATTCATGTTGGGAGAATTCATTTTACAAGCTGTGGTGATATACAGTTATTGAATGTTTAGAATAAATTTTAAAAATTTATAATGACTATACGTAAATCATAAATTGTAATACATATTAAAAAAAGAAAAATAAAAAAAGAAACAAAAAACAAAACAAAACAAAAGGTTCTCAGTAAATGTTCAGGGCCGGGAACCAGCAGTTAGCATAATGGCTATGTCCCTGGACTCCCATGTAGTAGACTGAGGTTCGTGTCCCGGACCCGGTGGCTTAAAACTCACGTCGGGCATGCACACGTGCCCAAGATCCTGAGAAAAGAATGGACGAGAAGGGACTGCAACGTGACCATCCCCCCTGGGGGGTGATTTCTTGCTTTCTGTCTCTATGTCTCTCACTGTCCATCTGGTGGGCACACGCACCCTATAACGAAAACCTCTCCAAAAAAAAAAAAAAAAGTAAATGTTCAGGGCCAAATACATAGATGACAAACTGAGCTGAAACTGGTCAAAGGTGTTAATACTATGTCTTTTAAAATATTAGTTAAAAAAAACTATAAGAAGACAGTTTATTAAGTTAAATATAATATTTACCTGATATTTTCGCAGACCAATCAATATTATGTCTGAAGTATTTATCCAAACCTGTAAAACAAAAATTTACTGCATATTATTTAAAAATAAAAATAGGAATAAAGTGCAATATTAAATGAGTTATCCTACAAAAGACTAGTGGGATGTGCATGTGTGCAAAGAAAAACAGAAAATATCTTATGACTTTCTCCAACAAGTTCATATTCCTCTCTTGTGAGGAAGTTATCTCTGAAAAATTAAAGGGCTCAGCAGCAGTGGCACAGGCAATTGGGAGTTACTGTGCAATATTACAAACATAAAGGAATGACCTATTCTGGATTGTTGTGCCTGCAGGTGTGCCCATGGTCCTAGCTGGCTGGAAGACTTGTGGCATGATGACATGAAAAGACACCATACCAGCACTTAAGTCTCTCTTTCTCATAAAATAAGTATTTTTTTTAAAAGAAATTAGAAAAATTATCATATGTAAGTAGATTCTGTACTGTATTTTCCTTTTATGGAGCACATAATTAAGATACATTAAGAAAAATTATGGCACAAAACTGAGTTTGTTCGGTTTCTAACTTAGAATGTTATAAATTAGGCCATTTTCAGACCTGCAGTTGGCATAATGGTTATGTTGCTGGACTCCCATGTAGTCAACCACAGTTTGAGTCCTGGACCTGGTGACTTAAACTCATGCCGCAAGTGCGTGTGTGCCCACAATCCTAAGAGGAGAATGGAAGGGATTGCGGCATGGCCATCCCCTCCTCCGGGAGACGGTGATTTCTTACTTTTTGTCTCTCTCTGTCTTTCTGGTGAGGGCAGGTGCGCTATAGCAAAAACCTCTCAAAAAAAAAAAAGACCATTTTATTTCAACTACTCATAAATTTAAAATTCCAGAAGAATGATCATTTGTTATGAAAAATAAGACATTCAATCAGAAACCATTCTGGAGATATATAATTACGCAAAACTATTCATAAGAAATTAACCATCTATCCAAACATAGCCCCACTCTGCAACTAATCTATATATACAGTCCCTACAATTGTCTGAATGTCCGTTTTCCCAAAATATACCTTAAAATACTAACCCCAACTGACTTCACTTCTACTTTTTTTTTTTTAAGTTTTTTTGCCATAGGATGCATGCTCTCAGCAGAGAGAGACTGACAAACACAATGAGAAGGAAAAAAATCACTCCACAAGCGAGATGGTCACATTGCCATCTCTTCTCCTCCATTCTCCTCTCGGGATCTTGGGCACGCATGCACATGCGCCTGGCGGCTCTCGCCAGATAGAAAGCGACAAATCACCCCCCCCCCCAAGGGGAATGGCCATGCCGCAATCCCTTCTCCTCCATTCTCCTCTTGGGATCCTGGGCATGCTCGTACACTTGTCCGGCATGAGTTTTAAGCTACTGGGTCTGGTATGCAAACCATAGTCGAATACATGGGAGTCCAGTGACATACCATTATGCTACCTGCTGGTCCCTCCTCTAAGGGATTTTGAACATGTACACACACATGTCCAGCATGAATTTCAAGCTGGCAGAACCAGGACTTGAACCATGTGGGAGTCCTTCATCTTAACCAGTATCCTACCTGCTGGGCTCTCCATAACTACTTGTTAAATAAGTCAGTTCCCAAGAACAACCACAGTTCAAATCCCAGTGTCAATGGCTTGAAAAATATGCCAGGTCCATGTGTGTATATGTCTAGAGTCCCAACAGGATGAAAAGTGGAAAGGGAATGCAGAAGGGACTGGAGTACATCCACACCCCATATGGGGATGGTTTCTCTTTTCTTACAAGGTTTTCTGTCTCTGACAAGTGTACAGGATAGGGTAACTTAAAAAGGAAATCCTATACTAAAAAAAAGTATTAAAAGACGGAGACGTTGGAAAGTGATTTGGTCATAAAAACAGTCCTCATAAATGAATTAGTGCCCTTATTCAAGAGAATTAAGGGCTCTTACTCATCCCTTCTAATATAATGGACTCAGTAAGTACTGTCATCTTTTAATCAGGAAATGGACCCTCAGCAGACACCAAATGTATCTTGAGCTTACATTTTTCCAGTCTCCAGACTGTGAGAAATTTCTGTCTTTATAAGTCATCCAGCCAATTGTTATTTTTTTTTTTCTTTTTTTTTTGAGAAGTTTTTGCTATAGGGCACGTGCACTCGCCAGCCAGACAGAGACAGAGAGACAGAAAGTGAGAAATCACCCCCAGGGGGAATGGTCACGTCACAATCCCTTCTCCTCCATTCTCCTCTAGGGATCTTGGGCACGCACACATGCACACGCACCCGGCGTGAGTTTAAGCCACCGGGTCCAGGACTCAAACCGTGGTCGACTACGTGGGAGTCCAGTGACATAGCCAATATGCTAACTGCTGGTTCCAATGTTTTTTTTTTTTTTTATAGTGGCTCAGATGGACTGAGACTGTCCCAAAAAGTTCCATTAATTTGAAAAAGAGAACAGATGATGCCCCCTCCAAGAAATTTCTTAAATTATGAAATCAGATTTGAACAAACTTAACCAATGACTTACAAATCTTCCTGATGGGTTATGACAAGGAATATGTTAACTAACATGGACAAAATTTCCCTGATAATATTTATTAATATTCCTCTAATCCAAAATCTGGTTAATTAAGGAACATGTACTGCATTATCAGTCCCTTTAGTTGTTTTTAACCTAGAAGAATTTTGTTTCTTTTTTCATAGCACTGACATTTGATTACGTCCAGATCACCTGCTTTATAGATTCAATATAACTGTTTTCTCAACATAACTTACAGAATAAACATTTCCAGAAGGAGTACAGTAAGAGTGAAAACAAATGGTTCTTTAAAGAAATCTACTGGGGCAGGCAGGTAGTGTGGTGATTAAGGTGCTGGAGATATGGCTATCCACAGTTCGAGTACCATACCTGGTAGCTTGTTTTTATCACTTTCCCTCTCTCTGTTTCTCTCTGGTCAAATGAAAATAATAATAAAAAAAAATTTAAACTAAATATTAAAAGTTATCATCAATGTCTTTCTATTTACATTGTGATGTAAATCACTGTTCTGTTAAAATCTTTTAGGAAAAAAATCACAAAAACGAATCAATTTGCCAGAGGGTGTATATGCTGTATGACAAGCCATTCTCTTTCTAGGAACTCAATAGAAATAAAAGTATATATCCATACAAACGCTAACATATTAATGTTTATAGCAGTTTTATATGTAACGGTCCTCCCAAAAATAAAAATTAAAAAAATAAACCAATGTCCCTTAACACACACACACACACACACACACACACAGATAGTGGAATACTGCTCCGCAATCAAAGGGAATGACATATAAAAATGAACCATTTAGTCTTTTCTTATCTAAAGCAGTATTACTAGAAAGATTTCTAGAAAGATTTCTGCTTTAGGGCATGTGTGCTCGATGGAGACAGAGAAAGCAAGAAATCACACCTCAGGACTGATGGCCACTCCTCCATACTCCTCTCAGAATCTCGGGCATGCATACACACATGCCCGGCATGAATTTTAGGTGGTCAGGTCCAGGACTCAATCTACAGTCAACAATGTTGTAGCCCAGAGATATAACCAGTATGCCATCTGCTGGTCCCAGCAGAGTTATGTTTATAACAAATTTTAAAATTAAGAGAAAGCTATACGCATACCTTTTTTCTCAGTTTTCCTCTGATATGACAAAGCCTCTTTACACCATCAAAACACATTGCCTCTAATCGTCCATTTCCCAACATTTTGATTACCTGAGCATACTCTGAGAAAGAAAAAGAGTGTGTATGAGATATTGTTTGATATTTGTTAAAATACAGTAATGTCATATTGATATTTAGCTCTCTGTTCATAAAAGCTTCATTTTTATTTGGTCTCCAAATTTAGACCAAACTATATTATTTTTAAAGACTAAGACTTGAAGAAGAAAAGTCTTAGTAATTTATCCTGAGAACCTTCTTATGATGTGATGTTTCTAATTTTATCTATAACCACAGATCTTGTTATCAGTTGCTTTTACAACCTCTCCTAGGTATACTTATATACTTTATTTATTTACTTATTTAAGGTTCTTGCCATACAACACATGAAAGAAAGAGGGCCAAAAAGAGAGACTGGGAGGAAACATGAGAAATGTCCACTTCCATGGGAAATTGTCACTCCACAATCTCTTCTCTTCCATTCTTCTCACTAGATTTTGGGCACACATACACGTGTCAAGCATTTTAAAACCTTCAGGTCCAGAGACCAGCAGTTAGCATAATAGCTATGTTGCTGGACTCCCATGTAGTCAACTGTGGTTCAAGTCCCAGACCTGGTGGCTCAAACTCATGTATGTGTATGCATGCCCAAGATCCTGAGAGGAGAATGGAGGAGAAGAGATTGTGGTGTGACCATCCCTCCTGGGGGGTGATTTCTCGCTTTCTGTTTCTCTGTCTTTCTGGCAAGTGCATAGGCCATATACCAAAAACCTCTCCAAAAGAAAAAAATTAAAAAAAAAAACTTCAGGTCCAGTAATTGATCATGGTTGACCATATGCAAGTTCAGTGCCTTAATTATCTTACTGCCTGGTGGCCCCTTAGTATACTTACATACTTTTGCCTCTTTATGTCTAAAGTAAATAGAAGCCTAAGTCAATCAATCTGTCCAGGTTCAAAAATAACCATTTTCATGACATGCTGTCTCTGTTATTACCAATAATTACCTACTCATTTTGAGTTAGTCATAACTATTATTCTACTTGTAAACATATGGGTAATTCACCTCATAATGTATTCTATTATCCTGATTTGGACTTCAGTCCAATCTATTTCAGATTTGGGTATTAGTATTCCTTTTCCTCAGAAAATTGACAGACAATTAACACCTTAATCACTAATACTTCTGCTTACTTTAGAATACTCTAAAGTTACCCCCCATTAAAAGATTTTCCTAAGAAAAAGTAAAAAATTTAAAAAATTATCAGAAGGTACATACACTAGCCAGAGAGAGATAAGACAGAGAAAGAGTATACACAGAGAAAAACCATCACCCTCATGAGGCATGACTATGTTGAAATCCCTTCTTCTCCATTCTGTACCACACTAGTACATGTATGTGGTATTTATCTCAAACCACCAGGTCTGGGATTTGAACCATGTATTCAGCCATATGAAATTCAAGTCTCTTAATCACCAGGTCAAGAAGCCAGCCCCAAATGTTGAATTTACAAGAAGTGTTGTAATTCTAGTGCTGCAAGAAAAAACTGTTATGAATATGTCCATGAGCCACCATGATACAGTTTCTTCTAGAACTAAATGACAAACCTGGAGAGGCACAAGGAGAATGAAATAGACAATTATAAAATCCTTACGCTACCTAAAGTTTTTCACCAAGATTAATCTAAAAGATATAATTTGTATTTCTATTAAGAAATAAATTTGAATAGCTACATATGGGGATTGCATTCAGTGAACACATTTATCCTAGGTACTGAGCCTAGTTACCAGTCAGCACAATATCAACATGAGAAAAAAATAAGAAGGTAAAAACATTGGTGCCCTCCCCTCCAAATAATTAATATCTAATAGAAAAGAGGAAGATGAAGGCTAGGAAACTAAATGTCTTTAGCCAGAAAATGTGTTTTCATATCATTTAAGATGTTGACTTTTCAGTGACTTTCATTTACAATATAAATGACTGGCAATTATTCTATACAAAAAAACTGATAAAATTAAAATACCTAAGGAAATTTGAACATTGATTCATATTAAATTAGCAATCTTTTTTTTTTAAATCAGCAATATTTAAGGAAACTTTTCCTTATGAACAGGATCACTATATGCTACAAAGTAATCATTAACTGTAGTTTTAATTTAAATTTATCTATAAGTAGTCACATATAGTGAGTGGCTACCTATGCAGAAATGAATTCATTCAGACAATGTTATTTAGTAGCCTAAATAACAGAATTTTTCTAAAATTTTAATCTAGTTACAAATAGGAAAGTTCTTTATCATATTCAAAAAGTTTGTGGAAAAATGTAATTGAAATAAGTTTATCCTGGGGCAAAATATTTTTTAATATATGAAGTTAAGTAACATACACTTTCCACAAGCTTTTTAAAGTACCCTTCATATTAAAAGTGTACAATTTTATCTAACTAGATATCTGTACAAAAATGAAAAGTGATTAGAAAAATATATATACAAACATATATGTAAATATAAACAAATGACAAAGGTTAAAATGGTAAACCTTATGTAAAGAGCACATGAGTTTATTTCTCATTTCAAGCTTGCTGTGTTTTGAATTTTTTGTTGTTGTTGTTTGAGAGGATTTTGTTATAGGGCACGTGCGCTCGCCAGGCGGACAGAACAATAGAAAACAAGAAATCACCCCCTAGGGGAGATGGCCTCGCCACAATCCCTTCTCCTCCATTCTCCTCTCGAGATCTTGGGCACGCATGCACACGTGCCTGGCGTGAGTTTAAGCCACCAGGTCCGGAACCACAGTCGACTACGTGGGAGTCCAGTGACATAGCCATTACGCCAGCTGCTGGTCCCAAAGATCTTGATTCCTACACAGCTAACTACAGTTTGAGTACCAAATGAGATGGCACCCCTAGGTACATGCCTGCCCCAAATCCCAAAAGAAACGACTGCAGTGTGGCCAACCCCAAGAGGATGATTTGTCATTTTACCACTCCCTATCATTCTCTCTCTTTCGCCATGTGAGTACACATACCCTGTAGGGGAAAAAAAAAAATAGGCCTTACCTTGTCCATCTTCTTTAAACACCAACTCTCTTTTTTCAGATTCATTCTCATTTTTACCCCTGCGCCTGTTTTTACCTCCTTTACCTAATTAAAAAGGAAAATCTAAAATGTAATGTTCTGTAAAATCTTTTGTAAACACTATGCTATAAAGTAAACCAGATTAAAACTGGTTTAGGAAAAGTGTATTTCATTCATGAAAGAGAAAGAAAGATCAACCCATAACATGCAGTGATCTTTTCCCCAGCCCTATGACCAGCTATTAAGTACTGTGTGGGGACCCAGCACAAACCTTCTCATATGGCTTACAGAAACACACAGCAGTGCTTCCTAATGCCTATCTATGCTTGAACTTGAAGTAAACTTTTAAAGATTTTCTGTTTTTAAACCATTTGGGGAGAGGGGCATAATTTATAAATACTACTGTACTCCAGGATCCAGGAACCTTAACGGATCATGAACTACTGACCCTGAAGTGGAAGGAAACTTGAGAAACACTGCTTACTTGGCAAGAACTGAGGAAATACTGGCAGCAGAGTAAATAAAGCTCATGCCCCACTAGCTAGAATGAATCTTGCCATGAAAAAAGTACGTGATAAGCTGTCCAAATTATAAAAGTTAAGTTACATATGAATCTTGCCAGGAGCATATAATGGAGTTTACCAAAAGCCACATGACAGAAATATCACAGCAGACAGAATACAAGAAGCAAATATGAAAATCCAACTGTCTTGAAGAAGCCACGGGCCTTCAGGACAAGGTTCCACATGGCTACTGTGAACTAGATTTTTAAGGGAATGAAGGTTTTCTACTAATAATTCAGCCTCCAACAAATGAGCTAGTGGTAGGGAGCCCCCCTCTGAACCCCCAGCCTTCTCTGTCTCTCAGTTCCTGTCTCTCCCTGCTTCTGTTTTCCTTTTTTTTTGGGTAATATTTCCTTTTTACCTTTTTTTTTTTTTTTTTTAAAACAAAGCCCGGTTTTTTTTC
>NW_006206086.1:97041-129238 GCF_000334495.1 Tupaia belangeri chinensis | reverse complement strand
GGTTCTTTGATTTAAGTTAAAACTGGTTTTCTTAGTAGTAACGAGGGAACTCACCTTTGAAAGTAGTCAGGTTATGTAGGAAATTGTGTGATCAATGCAATGTGGGTGGGAAGGGAATGGAGGACAATTTTGGACACTGGAGGTGGTGTGAGAGGAGGGTGGGAAGGGACAGAGGGTCAGAAAAAGGGGTGGAAATAATTCTAACAACTAGAATTGGAAATTTATTTTTTTTGTAATGTGCATGATTGAGTCACTATGCAGTGTGTACTGGATGGGAGATCGCATTTTGTGTGCTGTGATGATGCCTAGAGAAGGAATGTAAATTGAGTTACAAAAAAAAGTTTCAGGAAAAAAAAATATATCTATTCAATGACTGCAGTAGGATATGTAGCCCCAGTTAGGTGCTACTTGATAGGATGCGTAAAGTTAGACTTGTGCTCATGGAAATGTGTCACATGTGTTTGCTAGGAGGGTATTTGGATTGATGAGGGTCTTTGGTGATTCAATAAAATGTGGGGGGAAAATGGTATAGAAAGCAAACATAGATAACAGAGAAAGTGTGGGAGGAGAACAGGAGGTGGCAGAGGGTAAGAGATAGGGAACCAAGGAGGTGGGGAAAAAAGCAAAACATACAGAAAACAAGAAATGGAAGATCATTTGCTAAGAATAACATGTTTGTTGATGTGCTTGATTGAGACAATATACAGTGTACTCTGTGTGGAAAATCTCATTTTGTGTGCTGTAATGATGTACAGTGAATGAATGCAAATAAATAAATTGGAAAAAAAAATCCAACTTTCTTTATTATACCAAACAATAAAAGATATGCAAAAAATGCAAAAAAATACCTGGAAAAAAATTAAAATAGCAACATACATACTACATCAACTGCATTAACATACTAACATAAATAATTTTTTTTTAATTTACAATATGGACACATGACTTGTTCAGGTGTGTTCACTGGAACTTGGAGAAGTCCATCTTGCCCCAACCCTGGTGTCATCCAGACATCAGCCCCCCAGAAGGCCTTGCTGCACTGTGAGCCATTTGCAGCTGTTAGGGGTGCCACAGACCATGGCTTATCCCCTCCCACACATGCCTAAGAATTCAGGTGAGTTCACTGGGACTTAGAGAAGATTGTCTTGCCCCAGCCTCCATACCATCAGAACATTTGCCACAGAAAGCCTTGCTGTACGTGCACAGTAAACTGTTTGTGTTGCAGAGGGGTGCTGAAGAGAGTAGCTCAACTCCTCCCCTACAAGCTTTGGCACCCTCAGGTGTGTACAATGGGATGTGTACATGGTACCTGTGCATTGGGACATCTGCCTAGTGATGAGCCTGGCTGCACTGAATGGCAGGGGCACTGAACTGCAGACAGACTGAAGTTTATCCCCTGCCACACATCTCTGAATGCTCAGACTTCAGTGATTGAGAAGCCCATGGTACGCAAGTCCCGTACTCTCTTCTTCAATTGAAACTCATCAATTGAATGCCCCTCATGCACCTGTTTTCTAGAAACTGGGAGGACACTGAATTGTCCAAATCCTAAGACATGTTGCTGAATGAGCATTAGGGAGGTAGAGCACATCAGAGAGGTTGCCAATCATGTCCTCCTACTCACACTGAACACTCAGAATTAACTTGAAGAATTTAGTAAGAAATGTATAATTCACCTGATGACTAGAAACCATCACAGAGGCCAAGAAATATGAGAAACAAACAAACAAAAAATCTCCCCCAAAGGAAAGTATCAATTCTTCATAATCCACAGGCAATACAATGGAACTCACAAAAATGTGAGATAAACAATTCAGTAAATTGATATTGACAAAAGTAAATGAGCGGCAAGAGAAAAGAGACAACTTCAGAAGACACAAGAGAAAAGTGACAATGAGCTCTAGGAGAGGAAGAAGTCCTTTCACAATTTCAAAGACCCAGACGTCATAAGAATGAATCAGAATGTTAGAGCTGAATACTGTAATAGAGGAAAATAAAACCCCCTTTGAAAGCAGATTAGACCACACAAAATACAGAATCTTGAATGTAGAAGGCAAATCTCTGACTTAGGAAAAAATGATCAAAAAGACTCTGAGAGAATAACTAGGAAGAATGAGGACAATATACAAGAAATACTACATACCATTCAGCGCCCAAATATCCAGATAATTGCTATCACAGAAGGTGACGAATACAATAAGGGTATCAATAATCTACTGCATTAAATCCTGGAAGAAAACATTCTAACTTTGAGAGACATTCAAAAATCCAGACCCATGAAATACAAAGGACCCCAAATAGAATCAATGGAAAAAAATCTTTTCCAAGCCACATCACAGCCAGATTGGCCAAAACCACAGACAAAGACACTAAGATTAACAAGAGAGAATCATCAGTAACTTACAAAGATTACCTGATATCACCTTAGTATCAGACATCTCATTGGAAATAATGCAGGCAAGGAAAGACTGGGGAAATAAATACAAAGTTTTTTTAAAGAATTATTTATTTAATTTTATTTATTTATTAGTTTAATTTGACCAGAGAGAGAGAGAGACATAGAGCAAGAGATGAGAAAGCAAGCCACCAGGTCTAAGACTTGAAGCATGGTCAGTCATGTGGGAGTGTCCCATGCCTTTAAGCACCTTGCTACCTGCTGGTCCCATAAATTCTAAGTTTTAAATGAAAACAATTTCAACCAAGATTACTATACCCAACAACATTAACCTTCACATGGGAAGAAATGATAACATTGTCAGGTTAAAAAATCCTGAAAGAATTTATCGACTCGAGGCCAGGCCTTCAAGAAGTTCTGAAGGGAATACTATACTAGGAAAAGTAAAGTTAAACAGACAGATATGACAGAATAAAAAACAACCAAGAAAATGACTAACTCAATAAGAAGAGGAAATCTGAAAAAAAATCAATAGTAAAACTGAATGTTAATATATTTTAAACTCTCTAATCAATAGACACAGACTGGCTGAATGTATTAAAAAAAAAAAAAAATGAAACCTTCTATTTTTGCCTACAAAGACAAGCATAGAGTAAAACTGAATGGATGTAAAAAGGTATTCCATGCAAACAAAAATTGAAAAACAGCTGGAGAGCTGGAGTCAAGATACTGATTTCAGTCAATGTAGACTTAAGACAAAAACTGTAAGAGACAAAGAAGGACATTATATAGTGTTCAAAGGGCTAATTGAAAAGAAAACATAATCTGTATAAACATCTATCTACCCATTCAGGTGCAGCCAAATACGTGAAGGAAAGACTACGGGATCTAAAAAGAGAGAGAGGTTGAAACACTAGATTGTGGGAGGTCTCACCATATTATCCCTTTTGGACAGGTCTTCTAGACAGAGTAAGCAAAGAGATACAGGAACAAAACAATAACTGGTAACATAAATCAAATAGAATTGACAGATATCTGTAAAGCTTTTTACCATAAAAGCACAAAGAAACATTTTTCACACCCCTGAATGGGACCTTTTCAAAGACTGCCTATGATAGGACATAAATCAAGCCTTTATAGATTCAAAGGCATAGAAACTATATCCAGGATCTTCTCTGACCATGAAGGAATTAATACTAATTTCAAGAAAAATATTCAAAAGTACACAAACTCATAAAAACTAAATAACCAGAAACAACAGATGGCATAATGGTTACATGACTCCCACAGAGTCAACTGTGGCTTGAGTCCTGAACCTGGCAGCTTAAGCTCAGGTCGGACATGTGTGTATGCATGGCCAAGATTCCAAGAGGAGAACAGAGAAGAAGAGATTACAGCATGGCCATCCCCTAAAGGGGATGATTTCTAGATTTGTCTTTCTGTCTCTGTCTCTCCAGTAAGTCTGCTACTCTAGAGCAAAAATCTCACTCTCTAAAAATAGACAACTATGGCCCTCCCCAAAAGAACTAAGAGGGAAATTCACAGCAATTAGTGTGCGTAAGAAAAAGATAAAATAGTGGCAAATGGACAAGCTATCATCATGCCTCAGAAAAATTGGAAAAAAATAAATAAATAAAATAAACAACAAAATGCCAAGAGACAAGAAATAATAAAAGATCTGAATAGAAATAAATGAAATATAAGATGAATGAGTTCTACAGAAAATAAACAAAAGCAAAAACTGGTTATTTGAAAAGATTAGCAAGACTGACACATTAGCTAGACTAATTAAGAAGAGACAAAGGCACCAAATTAATCAAATTAACAATGAAACTGGCAATGTTACAACAGACAAAACAGCAATACAAACCATCATAAGAAGATGAGTAACTATGAATGACTGTATGTCAACAAACAAGAGAACCTGAATGAAATGACAAATTCTTACCCACATGTACTCTACCAAGATTTAAAGAGGAGGACAGAGAAAACCTGAAAAAACCTGTTATCAAACAAAGAGACTGAGTCACTAACAAATAACCTCCCACAAAGAAAAGCCAAGGTCCTGAAGGCTTCACTTATGAATTCTACAAAACTTCTTTAAAGAGGAGTTAACCCCCAATCTACTCAAACTATTTCTAAAGATCCAAAAGGAAAAGTCCTCCCAAACTCATTTCATAAAGCCACTATCGTGCTTATTCCCAAAACAGATAAAGACATGACAAAAAAGGAAAACTACAGACCAGTATCTCTGATGAATAAAGACACAAAAATTCTCAACTAGAGACTAGCAAACAGTACCCAACAACATAAAAAAAGATTATTTCACACAAAAAGTAGGCTTTATTCAAGGGATGCATGGATGGTCCAACTTACGCAAGGCCATAACTATAATACACATTAAAAGAAAGATAAAAAAAAGTATAATCATTTCAAGTGATGCAGAGAAAGCATTTTATGAAACACAACATCCTTTCATGATTAAAACTCTCAGCAAGATTGGTATAGAAGGGTCATGTCTCAACAGAATAAAAAGCCATATATGAAAAACCCATAGCTAACATTCTACTGAATGGGAAAAACTGAAAGCTTTTCAACTAAAAACTGGTACAAGACAAAGCTGTCCTTTTTTTTACTCCTCTTCAACATAGTGCTGGAAGTCTTAGCCAACACCATCAGAAGAGAGAATACAAAAGGCATTCAAATAAGGAAGAGGAGTTGAAACTATCTCTATTTACATTTGATATGATGGCATACTTACAAGGCCCAAAGGTAACCATTTTAAAACCTCTCAAAGTAATAAAAGAATACAGTAAAGTGGCAGGATACAAAATCATCATTCAAAAATCCATAGTATTTTTATATATGAACAACAAGCTGACTGAGGTAGAAATAATCCCTTTACCATAGCCACAAAATGTATAAGATACCTAGGTATAAACCTAAATAAGGAAGTCAAAGACCACTACAAGGAGAATTATGAAAACCTTTAAAAAAATATTGAAAGTGACTTAAAAAAGTGGAAGGAGACCCCATGTTCCTGGACTGAGAATTAATATAATCAAAACAGCAATTCTGCCCAAATTTATCTGCACATTTAACACAATTCCAATCCAATTACCAGAGATAGTCTTCACAGATCTAGAAAAGATAATCGTAGAATTTGTGTGGCATCATAAGAAACCCTGTATTGCCAAAACAAACCTGCACAGGAGTGGAATGGGTGGCATCTCACTCTCTGACCCCAAAATATATCAAAAAGCTGAGATAATCAATACTGTATTGTATTGGCACAAAAACAGACAAGTAGGCCACTGGAACACAATACAGATTCCAGAAATAACCCCCAAAACATAGACCCAAATGATTTTTCACAAGAGATAATAGTCAATCCAGTGGGAAAAGAAAAACCTATTTAACAAATAGTGCTGGAAATATTAGGTATCCACCTACAGAAAGATGAAAACTGGACTCCCACCTTTCACCATTAACAAAAATCAACTTAAAGTGGATCAAAGATTTAAACCTAAGACCTCAAACTATAAAACTACTGTTGAAAAACACTAGGGAAGCTCTAGGAGACCCTGGAGTAGCCAAAGACTTCTAAAGTAAGACAGCACCCCCCCACCACCAAGTACAGGTAATACTCTCAAAAACAGACAGGTGGTATGACATCAGATTTCAAAGTTTCTGCACAGCAAAAGACACAGTAATTAGTGTGAATCATCAACCCTCAGAATGGGTGAATATTTTTGTAAACTATGCATCAGCTAAGGGACTGACAACCAGAATTCACAAGGACCGCAAGCAGCTGACCTGAAAAACAACAAAAAAAAATAAACTGTGAATTCAATTAAAAGATTAATAAAGGGATGAACAAAAAACTCTCTAAGGAAGACATATGAACACTCAAAAAGCGTATGAAAAATTCTCAACATCCCTCATCAAAAGTGAGATGCAAATCATAACCACAATGGAATACTTCCTAATCCTTGTCAAAATGGCAATGAAAAATGCAAAAAATGGTAAGTGTCAGCAGGGTGTTGTGAAAGGGGAACTTTCCTACACCACTCATGGGAATGTAAATCAGTCCAGCCACTGTGGAAAACAACATAAAATTTCTTCAAAGACCTACAAATAGAACTACCATATGATTCAGTAAATCCACTCCTGGGATCTACCAAAGAACAAAGAATGCTGAGAATAAACATCTTTATTACAGCATTACTCAACAATTGGTGAGACATGGAACCAGTCCAAATGTCCATGGACAGATGAATGGACTGAAAAAGTGTATGGCACATATACTCCATGGAATACTATTCAGCCATTAAAAAGAAGACCCAGGCATTTGATAGAAAATGGACAAATACCGCAGGCTATGAAAGAAAAACATAGTATGTATACACTTACCATATACCAACTGTCCACACTCTATGGAATAAACTTAAAGATAGAGGGCATAAAAGCACTGAAAATAGTTATAGTCTCTGAAGAAAGTGTGGAAGGAGGAGAGTAGGAAAAGGGAAGATTGTAGGAAGCAAATTAGGGATAAAAATAGAGAAGACATTTCTGAGACACAGAAATGGTTTATTACCTGCTGATAACTTATATAGTATCCTTAACTGGACTAGTGTGACGTGCATTTCATGTTGGGTAAATTTTCTCTACAAGCTAATTTATGTATAGCGATCGAATGTATTAAAAAAAATAATGAAACATTTACAATATTATGCAGTCAGATTACACTTCTAATTTATCAAAAGTTTTAAGTCTTTTATCACATTTATATAAGGATATATATTACATTAACATATATTACACATATAATATATGCAATACAATATATAGTCATATATAACTATAATTACAATGCATCGTACTATGATATATATTATATACACAATACAATATACATACAGTTATATTAATACATAGACACACACACATCCCTATATATACCACAAGTCCCCTATCTCTCTAATATATTTGTGTTTGGTTACTTCTGAAATAAAAGCATACAGATAACCATTCTATTACCTAGACAGATATACTTTTAACACCTGTCTGTGCTTTCCAAATATAAATAGTATTCCATCTATTCTCTTCTATAGTAGTATGTTGTCAGGACACTTGGGATATATTTTTCAATGCAAAACTGCATCATGACTTTCCAGACAACTCTATATATCATAACTTCACTCAGTAAATTCTCCTGAATATCTTATTCATGTCATTAACTATACATGTGGACCAACATTTCAACCATTAAAATACACACACTCGCTTAATTTAGTTTTCTGAAATATTTTTCACTACTGTTACATAAAACTTCATTAAAGGTTATTCTATGAACATTTCTATAGGGCAAATGTACAGATATAAAATTGCTACTTCTTTGACTTTCAATCAACTATCAGTTTAGGCACCCATGAGCAAAGAAAAAATGTATCTAGTTCTCCATCACCTTGCCAGTTTCACTCCAATCTTAACGATATTAAAGACTTAAAATCATACCTTACTCAATTTTTGAATTTTTGCTTACTATTAAAGTTGTACATATTAAGAGCTACTTACTAACTCTGATTAAAACTTGGGTAGTTCTTAACATTTTATTCTCATTCAAGAACTTAAAACTACAATAGCAGTCATTTCCTAAAGTAGGAGAAAGATTAGTAAGAGACCTATGAGAAGTGTCTGAAACAAAAAAATTTGCGCCCCAAATAAAAATAAATAAATAAATAATACACCTGGCTACTACACAGACATTTAATGAAGGCTCCCATTCCCTCTTCCAGCAGTGGCACACTGTTCTTTGCCACCATGAAAGACAAAGAAAGGATATTTGGAAGGGTATACAGAGGTCCTCAGAGAACACAGGTTCTAATTATTATGTTCTGATGTCACTTAAATTATCTATACTTTCCTGTGCCTCAAAAATTATGTAATGTATTGTCAATTTACCAGAAATAACCATACCCAAATCATTCTATTTTCCTGTCATGTTACAGAATCCACAGTGAATTCATAAGACAAAAAAATATTAAATATTATGCCAACTGCTGGTTCCTTTTTTTTTTTGAGAGGTTTTTGCTACAAGGTGCATGCACTTGTCAGAAAGAGACAGGGATAAAAATATTAAATATTAAATTCCTGTATGTGAAGAGACATTAGTGCATAATTTCTATTTTATCTTGCAAAAATTAGAGTAACTTAAGAGTTCACATATCCTTCTTTCTTAAAAGAGACTTGGCTGGAGTTGGAGGTGTATCATGGTGTGAAGATCCTGTTGTGGTGGTAGATCTCTGTCTCAGGGTAGAAATAATTTTTTTTAAGGTTAGAGTAAGATAATCTACAGAAATGGACCAACTACCACAAGAGAATAGATAAGGGATTATAAGGGCCGGCAATAAACTATTAGTCTTTTCTAATACATAGTTAGAAAGATGTTGCTCCCTATCACCCGTGGTTTCTAGAAAATCAGCAGTAAAAAAATTCTACGAAAATGGTATCAGTTAGTTTGGCAGACAGCAAAGTGGAGGACAGGGAGCACTGCATTGTGAAATGTGGTCTTCTGTAGAAAATACGTTGTTTCTATGAGCAGTTTTCTTTGAGAAATGATAAGGACATTAAAAATGCCAAAATGCTAGGTCTATCAAAAAAATATTTTGGTAGTACAGTAATGACTATACTACCGTGCTGCTTGTACTAGGGTTAGACCTGCCATTTTGGAGGTTCCAAGTAAAGTTATCTCAAGTTAATGTGTGAATGTATAGACAGAGTTAAGGGAACTCACAGGTAAAGGGGTTTACTATCACTATACCATCTGAAACTAATTTTAAACAAGCTACACATACAAGTCCTTTGGAAAAGGCTGTTAAACTGAATGAAGGTATAACATGTCGGTGGAAATAAACAATGTTTTAGAATTTCACCAACTATTTAAAAATATTCCTAAAAATTGTCTAAGACACCACGTGAGTGCCTTGAACTCACTAAAGCAGGAATTATCTCTCAAAGTTCAGAATTTCTTCCAAGACTTAACTTCCCAGGCCCAGGAAGGCCAAAGGGATCCATCTGAGGTCGTACAAGCCCTACCTCGAGAAGGGCTCGGGATCAGCGCAGCGAGAATTCGGAGCCAAAAAAGCCGCTCTCCTACATAAGGCCCTACAAAAATGGCGTCTACTCCACCCTAACGTGACCCAACTGGGAAACGCAAGTAACTCCCCAGCTAGCGTTCTAACCTGAGAGTAGCCCGCAGGATACTCGGCTGGAAAACAGTGAAGGAAGGAGAAGTCACTGCAGCCTCGGTGACCCAGAAGAGTCAGAAAGACCGAAGAAAGCAGAACTGGGGGCCGAGATTTAGAAGTATTACCTTTATTCTTGGGCATGGCGGCTACTGTGGCCTCTCAGAGCCTTCTATTTCTTACTGGTGGAAGCGGCTGATTGTTTCCTGGTAGCAGAACATCGACCTATTACGTTGCGTGAACACAACCGATTTTGTACTAAGCAGTTTAGTAGTAAACGCGTCCCCTCTTCGGAAAACAGTGAACCCAGTCTCAACGGCTTGCGTAGCTTTCCGCCACCCTACCCCCACTTCTTGTAGCCTGTGTGTTCCGCCCCCGTTGCCCACCCTACTGCGCAGGCGTGGCTGACTGACTGACACGTATTAGAACATACTCCCTCCATTGGCGAAAAGAGAAAAATCCGTTGGTCATAAAAAGTTACTTTCAACCTTTTTACATAATCAAACAGTTACAATCGATTGCATACGTGTCAAGGTAATTACGAGGCACCATTGTCACACCACTGACATCAACTTTTGTCCCATTGTAGCTTCTCTATGAAAATTGAGGAGAACAAAAAGTGTTAGTTAATTGGCTTTAACCAGAGGAAAACCAAACTCCCTATCTTTATGACAGCATGTAATGTTAACTTCAAGGAAACAAGGTTAGGTTTCTCACAGAAACTAAAGATAAAGCATATTCTCTTTTTCTATTGATGATCTTACATTTCAAAGACATTGGCTTTGAAGTCCTTGAGAAAGATAGATCTGTTTATTTTAATCTGTCTGTCTAGAGGTGGAGACTCTCCATTGTGAGACATTGACTGTCCTTGAGAACACAGGTGCAGAATCCCAGGGAATTTTGTTTTGTTATAGGACTAGCGTGCTCTCTAGAGAGAGAGAAGGAAACAGAAACAGAAGACAAGAAATCAGCCTCTGGTAGAGATGACCAGGCCAGGAATCCCAATTCCTCTGTCCTCCTAGGATCTTGAGCATTCTCAAACACAGGCCTGACATGATTGTCAAGCCTCGGTGTCTGAGACTCAAACTGTGGTCCACCACGTGGGAGTCCAGTGACATAATCATTATGCCATCTGCTGATCCTACTCAGGTTAACTTTTTTTTGCAGGTTATATAATTAGGGAGAATAGAGTCCCAGATGTCTCCCTGAAGGTTTCTATTGGTGTAGGAAATAGAAGGTTGTGAGATCATAGCAAGATATGGAGTTTTCTCAGTGTATGCATTTTCATTAATCACCTCTAACATTACCATCTAAAATCTCTATTTTAGTATTAGGAAGTGGCATAGTTCATACTTGGGTCAATAGTTGTCCTTCTTCTTGACTGTAACTAGAAACTTGGTTTACAACCAAGTCAGTACTGGTCCTTTTCTTTTTTTTTTTAAGAGGTTTTTGCTATAGGGCATGTGCACTCGCCAGAGAGACAGACAGAAAGTGAGAAATCACGCCCCAGGGTGGATGGCCACGCTGCAATCCCTTCTCCTCCATTCTCCTCTCGGGATCTTGGGCACGCACACACAGGCACCTGGCGTGAGTTTTAAGCCACCGGGTCTGGGACGCGATCAACTATGTGGGAGTCCAGCGACAGAGCCATTATGCTAACTGCTGGTCAGAGTAGTGGTCCTTGTTGACTATAAGTAAGTCAATTCTTGTTTTGCTTGTGGTCAGGCACATGATTACAGTTTGGTTATATCCAAAGAGACAGAGTTGAAAAAATATTTGTTTTACTTTTTTAAAGACTTATATTATTTAACTTTATTTATTATTAATATTTTTCAGTTCAATCAAAGAGAGTCAGAGAAAGTGAGAAAGCAAGCTGCCAGGTCCAGGACTTGAATCACAGCTGGCCATGTGGGAGTCCAGAGACTTTAACCACCACACTACTTGCAAGCCCTGAAACAATACTTAAGTTTTAACTCCCAAGGTACCCTTATTTTTCATCCATCTCATGCAAGTTATAGTTAATTTTTTAATTTTGTTAATCCTTTTAAAGAACAACTTGTTTAATTGTGTTTCTTTTTTCTATTTTATTTATTTTTCTTTCTAACATATTACTTAAAATGTTTTATTTCTATAACCAAACATGTTCTGTTTTGGTTACTATTTATATAGAGTATCTTCTATTCAAATAAATATATATTTTTTCATTCTATCTTTCTTTTTAGCTGACATTATTAATCTATTTGTAATTAGATAATTAAATTTTGATAAGATTGACTTTAATTTTTTTTTCAGAAGTTTTTGCTATAGGGCGTGTGCACTCTCCAGAGAGACAAAAGGAGAGAGAGAGACAGAAAGTGAGAAAGTACCCACGGTAGGGGGGTGGGGTGG
Source organism: Tupaia belangeri chinensis (assembly GCF_000334495.1). Classification (NCBI taxonomy): domain Eukaryota; kingdom Metazoa; phylum Chordata; class Mammalia; order Scandentia; family Tupaiidae; genus Tupaia; species Tupaia belangeri. The sequence continues at coordinate 117,208 of NW_006206086.1, read as the reverse complement.
GGTGATGGCCACGTTGCAATCCCTTCTCCTCCATTCACCTCTTGGGATCTTGGGCAGGCATGCATGCACACACCTGCCTGGCATGAGTTTAATTCACCAGTCCAGGTCTTGAACTGCAGTCAATTATGTGGGAATCCAGCGACTTAGCCATTACACCATCTGCTTATCCATGGACTTTAACTGTTTTATTGTTTCCTATTTTAAAAATCTTTTTGTCGTTGTTATTTCTTAATTCCACTTTGCCTATTCAATGTTTGATATTTTTTTCTTGTTTATCATTTTGGTTTCCTTCTGATTTTTTATTCAGATTTTTAGTTTTTCTTATTATTTGCCCTGAGGACTACTATTAAAATTTTAACTTGTAACAATTCAGTTTGATATAATACCAACTTTCTATGTGCTATATTAAAAAAATTATCCTTATATAGCTCCATTTTTCTTTTATATTAAAGTTGTCACAAAATACATCATTATCTATGCATGCATTAACAAGGATTACTTTTTTTTTTTTTTTTTGGCCATAAGGCAAGTGCACTCACAAGAGAGGAGTTGGGAAAGAGAAGAGAAAATGAGAAATCAGCTTCCCAGGGGAACGCCCACACCATAGTCCTTTTCTCATTTGTTCCTTGAAGATTTGGCCACATGATCATATGTGCCCAGCACGTTTTCAAGCTGCAAGGTATGAGACTTACTCCTGGCCCCTGCAATTATTTGTCTTTTAAATCATATTGTGAGGAAAAAATGAATTATCAAAAAAAAAATACTAGAGTTTATATTTAGTTATAGAGTTACTTTTATTGATGTTCTATACTTCTTCAAATGGATTTCTAGTGTTCTTTCATTACATAGCAATTTCAGGTGTAAGTACAACATTCAGCATTCCTGTTACTATATATTTACAACAGAACAATCCCTTTAACTTTTATTTACCATTTTTTTATTTGAAGAATAGTATAGCCAGATATAAAATACTGGATAGACTATTTATCTCACTGTTTTCTAACCTTCACAGGTTCTAGATTTTTATCTCTTTATGCTTATCCTACTTAGATTTTATTGAATGTTTGGGATGTGCTTAGTTCTCTTCTTAAATGCTCAAAAATTTTAAAATGTAAGCTTTTGTACTATTCAGGTTTAGTGTTTCTCTTTGGTTCATTCTTATACTTTTATCTCTCATTTTCAGTGGTAAGTGAAAGCACTTTTCGTATGTTTATTGGTTACTTGTATATTTTTTTGTTTGTTTTTCATTTTATCTATTTCTATATTTACATTTTTTTATACATTCAATCACATTATTTAGCTTACAACGTGAATATTTCAATATATGAACATTTCTCCCCGGTCCAGTTGATTGAAATATAACAACACTACCTCCTTGTCTCGACAATGTTCTGTCTCTATATCCCTGCTCCAAAAGTCCTTCCCCAGGCCCCACTTCTCCACGCACACCACATCTGGCATTCACATCCATCGCTTGTGTTTGTACATCCTTTAGCCCGTCCGTTTCAGTCATAGAGTGTGGACACTCGGTATATATTAAGTAGGGACATACAATGTCTCTTCTTCATAGCCTGGCTTGTTTCACTCAGCAATAAATCTCCAATATTCTGCCACTTTCTGTCAAAAGCCAGGGTTTTGTTGTTTTTTATGGCTGAATAGTATTCCATAGAGAATATATGCCACAGTTTTTCAATCCATTCATCTGTATGGGGACATTTGGGTTGGTTCTATGTCTTAGCAATCATGAAAAGTGCCGCAATAAACATCAATGTGCAAGCATTTTCCAATGAAGAATTCTTATGTCCTTTGGGTAGATTCCAAGGAGTGTAAATGCTGGATCATATGATAGTTCTATTTGTAGACTTTTGAGGAATCCCCAAATTGTTCTCCATAGTGGTTGGACTAATTTACATTCCCACCAGCAGTGTAAGAGGGTTCCCCTTTCACCACACACATGCCAATACTTATCATTTTTGTTCTTTTAGTCTTAGACATTCTGACTGGGGTTAGGTGGTATCTCATTGTTGTTTTGATCTGCATTTCCCTTATGATGAGGGATGTTGAACATTTTTTCATATGCCTTTTGGCTATTTGTATATCATCTTTAGTGAGTGTTTTTTTTTTTTTTCAACTCCTTCTTCCATCTTTTAATAGGGCAGATCAACTTTTTTCCAAATAACTTCTTTAATTCCTTGTATATTCTGGTTATCAACCCCTTATCTGATTCCTAATTTACAAAAATATTTTCTCATTCTGAAGGCGGTCAATTCACACTAATTTCTGTGTCTTTTGCCATGCAGAAACTTCTTAGTCTGATGTAATCCCACTTGTCTATTTTGGAAATTATTGACTGTGCTTTGGGGATCTTATGTAAGAAGTCCTTCCCTAGCCCAATGTTATATCTTCTTGATCTATTGATCTTTTTACTACAAAATAGTCTCTTTGAATAGTTTTTGTTTTAAAGTCTATTTTGTCAGAGACTAGTATCACATCTCCAGCTCTTTCTTGGTTCCAATTTGCATGGAAAGCCTTTTTCCAGCCCTTCACTTTCAGTCTCTGTATGTCTTTGTTGATGAGGTGTGTTTCTTGTAGGCAACAGATAGAGGGTCTCTATTTTTATATCCATTCAGTCAGTCTGTGTCTCTTGATTGGAGAATTTAATAGATTTACATTCAATGTTGTTATCGATGTAACTGGATTTGTCCCAGCATTTAAGTTGGCCATTGTCACAGTAGCCTTTTATTCCTTCATTTCTGTTTGTTACCTCTTTAGTTTTCCTGGAACAGTACTTTTCTCAGGGTTTCTTTAAGAGCTGGTCTGGTGCTGGCAAATTCTTTCAGGTCTTATTTGTCTAAGATTTTAATCTTTTTTTTTCCCATATAAAGTATAATCTTGCAGGATATAATAATCTTGGTTGCAATTGTTTCTCTCTTAGCACTTTCAGTACATCTTCCCATTCTTTCCTTGCTTGCATTGCTTCTGTTGAGAGGGCTGGTGTTAGCCTGATGGGATGACTTTTGTATGTCACTTCTCATTTCTCTCTTGCCAGTTTTAGAATCATGTCTTTATCTGTGGTCTTCAATAGCCTGGCTATGATGTGCCTTGGGGAAGATCTTCTGGGGTTGATTCTAACTGGGGTCCTTTGTATTTCTTGGGTCTTGATGTTTGAGGCCTCTCTACACTTGGGAAATTTTCTTCCAGGATTTTATGGAATAGATTTTCCATACTGCTATTAGTTTCTTCACCTTCTGAGATGCCAATTATTCTGGTATTTGGGTGTCTTATGGAGTCTAGCATTTCTTGTATATTATCCTCGTGCTTTTTTGTTATTTTCTGTATCTTTTTGGTGATTTTTTCTAGGTCAGAGATTTTATCTTGTACATCAGAGATTCAATCTTCAGCATGGTCTAATTGACTTTTAATACTTTCAAGGGAGTATTTTATTTCCTCTATTCCAGGCTTTATCTCTAATAGCTCCATCTGGTTCTTTCTCAGAGTGTCCAATTCTTCTTTCATGTCTTGGAATGACTTCCTAATCTCTTGTAGTTCATTGTCTCTTTTCTGTTCCAACTCAAAGAATTTGGTCACCATAAGTGTTCAGAATTCTTTGTCTGACATTTTAGTAATGTCTTCCATTTGTATGAAAGATGGAGGGGAGTTACTCTGTACCTTTGATGGAAATGTATTTCTTTGTTTATTCATACCTGAGGCTCTTCTTCTACTTCTAGCCATTGGAAGATGTACTAACTTTTAAGTACCACTTAGGAGAATGTTTAAATGGCTAGGAGTGTGTTTCCCCTTTGTTGTGAATTGATGTCTGCCTATGTCTCTGTTCTGTTGTTTTAGTAACGGGGTCTCAAGAAAAACACTATATTCAGGTGTCTCAAGAGCAGTATCTCCTTTTTCACAGCTGATTCCATAAAAGGGAGAAATCCATAGAACCTTATATGAGTAGAATATTTCTGATCTCTGATTCTAGACCTAGGTAGTCCCTTTGGCAAGATGAAAGAAGAGGAAGAAAAGATAATATAAGGGAAAAGAAAAAAGTAGAGATGGCGCAATTTCACCATATGCCTTCAGATGTACCTGGCTGCTAGCTGCTATAGTCAAAGGGGCAGTCTGTGGGGAAAGGGAGAGGAGAAAATTAACAATAGAATGGAGGACAGTAAAGGGAAAAAAAATGGAGAAACTGACTACTTGCCTATGGGTCTGGGTGGATCCTGGACTGGGGGGTCAGCAAGTGAGGTGGTGAAGACAGTTTTGCCCCTGCTCTTGTCCTTTGCTGCCCAGATGCCTTCAGATGGCTGCTGGCTGCTACAGCCAAAGGGGCAGTCTATAGGTCTGGGTGGATCCTGGAGTGGGGGATCAGGAGGTGAGGCAGTGGGGGCAGTGTTGCCCCTGCCTCTGTGTTCCTTACTGCCCAGATGCTTCAGATTTACCTGGCTGCTGGCTGCTACACCCAAAGGGGCAGTATATGGGTTTGGGTGGATCCTGGACTGGGGGGGGGGTCAGGAAGTGAGGCGTAGGGGTAGAGTTGCCCCTGCCTCTGTGTCCTTTGCTGCCCAGATGCCTTCAGATGTCCCTGGCTGCTGGTTGCTACAGCCAAAGGGGCAGTCTATGGGTCTGGTGGATCCTGGACTGGGAGTCACAGGGTGAGGTGGTGGAGGCAATGTTGCCCCTGTCTCTGTGTCCCTTACTGCCCAGATGCCTTCAGATGTACCTAGCTGCTAGCTTCTCCATTTGTATGTTTTTTATGAAAACTATTTTTTATTCTTTTTTTAAATTTTCACTCAAATATAAACGTATGTTATTTGTTTTGTTTTGTTTTTTTTATTTTGGACTGTTACTGAGTTGTTTGAGTTCCTTATATATTTTGGTTATTAAACCCTTGTCAGATATATAGTATGCAATATTGTCTTCCATGTGTAGGTTGTCTCCATTCAGTTGCTATTTTTTTTTTTATAATGGCTTGCAGAAATTTTTAAATTTGATATAGTGTCATTGGTCTAATTTTGTCCATGCTTTTGAGGTTTTTATAATTTATGAACTGTTTCCCCATATTAATTCATGAAGCGTTTCCATGTATTAATTTCCCAGGTATTTTTCTTATGTGTTCTTCTAGTACCTTCATAGTATCAGCTGTTATGTTTAAATGTTTTAATACATTTGTAGTTTTGTTTTGTTTTGTTTTGTTTTTTAGTAGGTGAGAGAAACACATAAAGCTTTACTCTTCTACATATGAATGTCCAGGTTTACCAGCACTATTTATTAAAAAGAATGTTTTGTATTAGAGATTTTTGCTATATGTGTGCATTTGCTAGAGAAACAGAAACAGACAGAGATAGTAGGCAAGAAATCATTCCCCAGGAGGATGGCCACACCAAAATCCCTTCTCTTGCAGGATTCTGTTCATGAATGCACATGTGCCTGATGTGAGTTTTAAGCATCAAAATCTAGAACATGAACCACAATTGACCATGTGGGAGTTAGTGACATAACCATTACACCATCTGTTGGTCATAAGACTGTCTTTTAATAGATGTCCTTAGGGTCTCATCTCCCTTCACTGCCCTGAGCCCTGGAACCTAGGCTACAGTCATGGAGCAGGGGCAGGCAGTGAGAACAACTGAGGCAGAAAGACTGCTTTGGACCTCTTGCTGCTTTTTACCTGCCTAGGAATATTTTCAGACTTCATAGTTCTCTTTTTTTTAAGATATTTTTGCCTTAGGGTGCATGTGCTCACCAGAGACAGACAGGAACAGTAAGATGAAATATGAGAAATCCATAGGATGAGGGAACCAGCAGTTAGTGTAATGGCTATGTCGCTAGACTCCCATGTAGTCGACTATGGTTCGTGTCCCAGACCCAGTGGCTTAAAACTCATGCTGGCCGTGTGTGCGTGAATCAACACAAAATCCCGAGAGGAGAATGGAGAAGGGATTGCAGTGTGACCATCCTCCCTGGGGGGTGATTTCTCACTTTCTGTCTCTATGTCTCTGTCTGTCTGGCAAGCGCACGGGCCCTAAAAAAAAAAAAAAAAAAAAAAGAAAGAAATCCACAGGATAGATGACTACACTACAATCCCTTCTCCTTCATTCTCCTCATAGGATTTTGGGCATGCATATACATGCACCTGGCATGAGTTTCAAGCCACCAAGTCTGGGACTCAAACCATGATTGGCCCTGCAGGAATCCAGTGATGTAAACATATGCCATCTGCTGGCCCCAGACTTCATAGTTTTCTAAAGTGCACTGTATGCACTGTGTTCCATGCCACTCCTACTTTCTTTCCCATGGGAAATCCTTCAGCTCAGCCCAAGTGTACCTGTTCTGAAAAAGCAATGGAAGTCAATGTAAAGTTATATGTAATCCAATGTAATATAAAGAAGATTATGATGATAATAAAAATAATTCTAAAATAAATATTAAAAAAGAGAGAGAAAACAGAGACAGAGACAGAGATAGAAAAAGACAATGACAGAGAATGAGAAAGCAGGCCTGTAAGGGGTATTCCTACCACACGAGTTTTGAATCATAAAGTTCGAATTATCAGTGGGAAGTCTTCATTTCTATGTTTCCCTCAACATGGCTAGATCACAGAAGCAATGAAGATTTCTCTTCAGGAAGGACAGTTCTGTTCCCTTCTGCCTCTCCTGGGTTGGGAGAGGGAGAAAGAATTATTAACAAGATAAAGGGATAGGAGGGACCAGAAGTCTCTGTAAGAAAAATGACTTGCCTTTAAAAACTCTAAAAAGCAAAAATTTAGAAAAAAAAAGAGAGAAGAGAGAGACAGAGAGAGAGGTAGAGAGAGACAAAGTCAGATACAGAGACAGGAGGCCTGCAAGGGGTCTTGCTGTCACACGAGCTTTGTATGTTGGAAGCCAAATTATCTGTGGAAAATCTTCATTTCTCTATTTCCCCCCAAGTGGCTAGATTGCTGGAGTGATGAAGATGTGTCTTCTAAAAGGCCTGTTCTGTTCCCTTCCACCTCTCCTGGGTTGGGAAGAGGAGAGAGAATTATTAACAAGATAAAGGTATAGGATGGACCAGAATGCCCTGAAAGAAAAATGCCTGACCTTAAAAAATTCTTAAAAGCTGGGAACCAGCAGTTAGCATAATGGCTATGTCGCTGGACTCTCATGTAGCTGAGTAGTTCATGGCCCAGACCCGGTGGCTTAAAGCTCACGCTGGGCATGTGTGTGTGCGTGCCCAAGATCTCAAGAGGAGAATGGAGGAGAAGGGATTGCGGCGTGACCATCCCCCCAGGGGGGTGATTTCTTGCTTTCTGCCTCTATGTCTCTCTCTGTCTCTCTGGTGAGTGCACGTGCCCTATAGTGAAAATCTCTCCAAAAAAAAAAAAAAAATTCTAAAAAGCAAAAATAAAAGAAATTGAGAGATGACCAAAAAAAGAGACAGAGGTAGAGAGAGCCAAAAGAGATACAGAGATAAGAGGCCTGCAAGGGATCTTCCTACCAGAGGAGCTTTGTATACTGGTGGCCAAAATATCAGTGGAAAGTTTTCATTTCTCGGATTCCCCCAAAATGCTTTAATCAAAGGATTTATGAAGATGTCTCTTCAAGAGAGTCAACTCTCTTCCCTTCCCCCTCTCCTGGGTTGGGAGATGAAGCAGGAATTTTTAACAAGATAAAGGAATAGAAATGAGCAGAAGGCCCTATAAGAACAATACCTCACCTTAAAAATTCTAAAAAGCAAAAATTTTAAAAAAGAAAGAGAGAAGACAGAGAGACAGATGTAGAGAGGGAAAAAAAAAAAAAAAGACAGATTCAGAGACAGTAGGCCCGCAATTGCTTTTCCCACCACACAAGATTTGTATGCTGGAGGCCGAATTATCAGTGAAAACACTTCATTTCTCTTTTTTCCCCTAAAATGGCTTGATTGCAGGAGCAACGATGTCTCTTCAAGAAAGCCTGTTCTGTTCCCTTCTGACTCTGCTGTGATGGGGGTGGGGGAAAAAGGAGGGAATTATTACAAGATAAAGGGATAGGAGGGACCAGAAGGCCCTGAAAGAAAAATGTGTCATTTAAAAAATTTTAAAAAGCAAAAATATGAAAAAGTAAAGACAAGATAGAGACAGAGATAGAGGTAGAGAGAGACAAAGTCAGATACAGGGAAAGGAGACCTTTCTCTGTAAGAGAGGTATTCCTACAATGCGAGTTTTGTATGCTGGAGGCCAAATTATCAGTGGAAAGTCTTCATTTCTCTGTTTCCCCCAAAATGGCTAGATCACAGGAATGATGAAGCTATCTCTTCAAGAAGGCCTGTTCTGTTCCCTTCTGCCTCTCCTGGCTTTGGAGGGGTACAGGGAAATATTAACAAGATAGTGGGATAGAAGGGACCAGAAGGCCCTGAAAGAAAAATATCTCACCTTTAAAAATTCTAAAAATCAAAAATGAAAAAAAGAGAGAGACAAAAGAGACAGAGACAGAGTTAGAGAGAGACAATGTACAATTCAGAGACCAAAGGCCTGCAAGGGGTCTTTCTACCATGTGAGCTTTGTATACTGGAGGCCGAATTATCAGTGCAAGTCTTCATATCTCTTTCACCCAAAATGGCTAGTCCGCAGGAGTCCTGAAGATGTCTCTTCAAGAGGGCCTGTTCTGTTACATTCTGCCTCCCCTGGGATGTGGGGGAGATGAAATTATTAATAAGATAAAGGGATAAAAGGGACAAGAAGGCCCTGAAAGAAAAATGGCTCACCTGAAAAATTTCGAATTATCAGTGCAAGTCTTCATATCTCTTTCACCCAAAATGGCTAGTCCGCAGGAGTCCTGAAGATGTCTCTTCAAGAGGGCCTGTTCTGTTACATTCTGCCTCCCCTGGGATGTGGGGGAGATGAAATTATTAATAAGATAAAGGGATAAAAGGGACAAGAAGGCCCTGAAAGAAAAATGCCTCACCTGAAAAATTCTAAAAGCAAAAATTGAAAAACAAAAAATAGGGATGGCAGAGACATAGACAGAGGTAGAGAAAGACAAAGAGTGATATAGAGACAGCAGGCCTGCAAGCAGTCTTCCTACCATGTGAGCTTTGTATCCTGGAGGCTGAATTATCAAAGTCTTCATTTCTCTGTTTCCCACAAAATGGCTAGAATTATCAGTGGAAAGTCTTCATTTCTCTGTTTCCCACAAAATGGCTAGAATGCGGGAGGTATAAGGAAGATGGCTCTTATAGGGGGTGGCTCTTATAGGGGGCCTGTTCTGTCCCCTTCCATTTCTTCTCATTGGGAGTAAAAGGTGGAATTATTAACAAGATAAAGGGGTAGGAGGGATCAGAAGGCCCTGAAAGAAAAATGCAACACCTTAAAAAATTCTAAAAAGCAAAAATTTTAAATCAAAAAGAGAAGACAGAGATAGAGACAGAGGTAGAGAGAGACAAAATGAGATAGAGACAGGAGGCCTGCAATGGGTCTTTCTACCATGTGAGTTTTGTATGTTGGAGGATGAATTATCAGTGTAAAGTCTTTATTTCTCTCTTTCCCCCAAAATAGCTAGATTGCTGGAGCAATGAAGATGTCTGTTCTAAAAGGCCTGTTTTGTTCCCTTCTGCCTCTCTGGGGTTGGAAAGGGAGAGGGAATTATTAACAAGATAAAGGGATGGGGGATCAGACGGCCCAGAGAGAAAAATACCTCACCTTAAAAACTTCTAAAAAGCAAAAATTAAAAAAAAGGAGAAGACAGAGACAGAGACAGAGGTAGAAAGAGACAAAGACAGATACTGAGACAGAAGTCCTGCAAGGTGTCTTCCTACCACACGACTATTTTTTGCTGGAGGCTGAATTATCAGTGGAAAGTATTCATTTCTCTGTTTTCCCCCAAATTACTAGATCATAAGAGACATGAAGATTTCTCTTCAAGAAGGCCTGCTCTCACCTTTTCTGCCTCTCCTGGGTTGGGAGAGGGAGAAAGAATTATTAACAAGATAAAGGGATAGGAGGAACCAAATAAGAAAATGCCTCACCTTAAAAAATTATAAAAAGGAAAAATTTTTCTAAAAAAAGAGAGAAGACAAAGAAAGAGACAGAGGTAGAGAGAGACAAAGACAGATACAGAGACAGGAAGCCTGCAAGGGGTCTTTCTATAATGCGAGCTTTGTATGTTGGAGGCCAAATTATCAATGGAAAGTCTTCATTTCTCTGTTTCCCCAAATGGCTAGATTGCAGGAGTGATGAAGATGTCTCTTCAAGAAGGACAGTTCTGTTCCCTTTTGCCTCTTCTGGGTTGAGAGGGGGACATAGAATTATTAACAAGATAAAAGGATAGGAGGGGCCAGAGGCCCTGAGAGAAAAATGACTCACCATAAATAATTCTAAAAAGCAAAAATTAATAAAAAGAAATGAGAGAAAACAGAGACAGAGACCAAGGTAGAGAGAGACAAAGAAAGATACAGAGACAGGAGGACTGCAAGTGGTCTTCCTACCTTGCAAATTTTGTATGTTGGAGGCCAAATTATCAGTGGAAAGTCTTCATTTCTCTGTTTCCCCAAAAAATGCCTAGATCGCAGGAGCAATGAAGATGTCTCTTACAGAGGCCTGTCTGTTCCCTTCTGCCTCTCCTGTGTTGGGAAGGGGAGAACGAATTATTAACAAGATAAATAACAAGGATAGGAGGGATCAGAACACCCTGAAAGAATAATGCCTCACCTTCAAAAATTAAAAAAAAAAAAGAAATTAAAAAAAAAGAGAGATGATATACACAGAGCAAGAGGTAGAGAGAGACAAAGTCAGATACAGAGACAGGAGGCCTGCAAGGGGTCTTCCTACAATGCTAGCTTTATATGCTGGAGGCTGAATTATCAGTGGAAAGTCTTCATTTCTCTGTTTACCCCAAAATGGCCTGATGGCAGAAACAATGAAGATGTCTCTTTAAGAAGGCCTATTCTGTTCCCTTTCCACTCTCCTTGGTTTGGAGGGGGAGAGGGAATTATTAACAAGATAAAGGGATAGGAGGGACAAGAAGGCTCTGAAAGAAAAATGCCTCACCTTTAAAAATTTAAAAGCAGAAATTCTAAAAAAGAGGGATGACAGAGACAGAGACAGAGGTTGTGAGAGAGAAAGACACATATAGAGACAGGAGGCCTGTAAGTGGTCCTCCTACCTTGTGAGATTTGTATGCTGGAGGTCGAATTGTCAAAGAAAAATCTTCATTTCTCTGTGTTCCCCAAAATGACTAGATCACAGGAGCAATACTGATGTTTCTTCAAGAAGACCTGTTCTGTTCCCTTCCCCTCTTCTGGGTTGGGTGATGGAGAGGGACTAATTAACAATATATAGGGATAGGAGAGACTAGAATGCCCTGATAGAAAAATGCCTCACCTTAAAAAATTCTAAAAAGCAAAAATGTTTTTTTCAAAAAAGAGAGAAGACAGAGAAAGGGACAGAGGTAGAGAGAGACAAATACAGATACAGAGACAGAAGACCTGCAAGGGGTCTTCCTAGCATGCTAGCTTTGTACACTGGAGACTGAGTTATCAGTAGAAAGTCTTCATTTTTCTGTTTCCCCCAAAATGCCCTGATGGCCGGAACAATAAAGATGTCTCTTCAAGAATGCCTGTTCTGTTCCCTTTCATCTCTTCTGGGTTTGTAGGGGGAGAGGGAATTATTAACAAGATAAAGGGATAGGAAGGACCAAATGTCCTTGAAAGAAAAATGCCTCACCTTAAAATTTTTTAAAAGCAAAAATTAAAAAAAAGGGATGACAACAACAGAGACAGAGGTTGAGTGAGACAAAGACAGATATAGAGACAGGAGGCCTGCAAGCAGCCTTCCTACCTTGTGAGCTTTGTATGCTGGAGGCCGAATTATCAGTGGAAAGTCATTTATCTGACTTGATCAAAGGTGGATGAAGATGTCTCTTCAAGAGGGTCTATTTTGTTCCCTTCTGCCTCTTCTGGGTTGGGAGATGTAGAGGGAATTATTAACAAGATGTAGGGATAGGAGAGACCAGAAGGCCCTGAAAGAAAAATGCAACACCATAAAAAATTCTAAAAAGTATTTTTTTCAATAAAGAGAGAAGACAGAGAAAGAGACAGAAGTAGAGAGAGACAAAGACAGATACAGAGACAAGAGTCCTGCAAGGGCACTTTGTACCACACAAGCTTTGTATGCTGGAGGCTGAATTGTCAGTGGAATATCTTCATTTCTCTGTTTTTCCAAAAATGGCTAGATCGCAGGAGCAATGGAGTTATCTCTCTCTCTCTCTCTCTTTTTTATTATATTTTAAGTTCCTTTTTGGAGAGATTTTTTTTCTTTTCTTTTTTTTTTTTTTTTTTTGCTATAGGGCACATGCACTCACCAGACAGACAGAGAGAGAGAGAGAGAGACAGAAAGCAAAAAATCCTCCCAAAGGGAATTGCCATGCTGCAATCCCTTTTCCTCCATTTTCCACTTGGGATCTTGGGCATGCACACACACGTGCCCGGCATGAGTTTAAGCCATTGCGTCCAGGACATGAACCACAGTCGACTAAATGGGAGTCTAGCAACATAGTCACTACACTAACTGCTGGTCCCCGAGTTGTCTCTTCAAGAAGTCCTGTTATTTTCCCTTCTGCCTCTTCTGAGTTTTGAGGGGAAGAGATAATTATTAATTAGATAATGGGATAGGAGGGACCAGAAGGAATTGAAAGAAAAATGTCTCACATTTAAAAATTTTAAAAAGCAAAAATTAAAAAAAGAGAGATGACAGAGACAGAGGTAGAGAGAGACAAAGTCAGATACAGAGACATGCAAGGCATCTTCGTACCACACAAGCTTTATATACTGGAGGGTGAATTATCAGTGGAAAGTCTTCATTTCTCTGTTTCCCCCAAAATGGCTTGATCACAGGAGCGATGAAGATGTCTCTTCAAGAGGGCCTATTGTGTTCCGTTCCACCTCTCCTGGGTTGGGAGATGGTGAGGGAATTATTAACAAGATAAAGGATTAGGAGAGACCTGAAGGACCTGAAAGTAAGAGGCCTCACCTTAAAAAATTCTAAAAACCAAAAATTTAAAAAAAGAAAGAGAGAAGACAGAGAAAGAGACAGAGGTAGAGACAAAAAAAGACTGATACAGAAACAGGAGGCCTGCAAGGGCTCTTCCAACCATGCAAGCTCTGTATGCTGGAGGCTGAATTATCAGTGAAAACTCTTCATTTCTCGGTTTCCCTTAAAATGGCTAGATTGCAGGAGTGATGAAGATGTTTCTTCAAGAGGGCCTGTTCTGTTCCCTTTCACTTCTCCTGGGTTGGGAGAGGGAGAGAGAATTATTAACAAAATAAAGGGATAGGAGGAACTAAAAGGCCCTCAAAGAAAAATGCCTTTGTCTAATAAATTCCAAAAAGCAAAAATTTAGAAAATAAAAAAGAGAGCAGATAGGGACAGAGACAGATGAACAAGGAGACAAAGTCAGATACAGAGACAGGAGGCCTGCAAGTAGAAAGTCTACATTTCTGTTTCCCCCAAAATGGCTAGAATGCAGGAGTGATACTGATGTCTCATCAAAAAAAAAAAAGGTCTGTTCTGTTTCCTTCTGCCTCTCCTGAGTTGGGAGAAGGAAATGAAAATTTTAACAATTTAAAGGGATGGAAGGGACCAGAAGGCCGTGAAAGAAAAATACCACACATTAAAAAATTCTAAAAAGCAAAATTTTTTAAAAAAGAGAGAAGATGGAGACAGAGACAGAAGTAGATAGAGACAAATTTAGATACAAAGGCAGGACACCTTCCTACCATGCTAGTTTGGTATGCTGGAGGCCCAATTAACAGTGAAATGTCTTCATTTCTCTGTTTCCCCCAAAATATCTAGATCATATGAGCAATGACGATGTCTCTTCAAGGAGCACTGTTCTGTTTCCTTCTGCATCTCCTGGGTCGGGAGGGGGAGAGGGAATTTTTAACAAGAGAAAGGAAGAGGAGGGACCAGAAGGCCCTGAAAAAAAAAACCTCAACTTAAAATATTTTAAAATGCAAGAATTTAAAAATATAAAGAGAAAATAGAGACAAAGACAGAGGTAGGGGAAAGAAAAAGACAGAGGCAGGAGGCCTGCAAGGGGTCTTTCCACCTTGCAAGCTTTGCATGTTAGAGGCCAAATTATCCATGGAAACTCTTCATTTCTCTGTTTCCCCCAAAATGTCTAGATTGCAGGAGTGATGATGATGTCTCTTCAAGAAGGTCTGTTCTGTTCCCTTTCTCCTCTCCTGGGTTGGGAAGGGGAGACAGAATTATTAACAAGATAAAGGGATAGGAGGGACCAGAAGGCCCTGAAAGAAAAATGCCTCACCTTAAAAAATTTTACAAGCAATAATATTTTAAAAAAGAGGGACAACTGAGATGCAGACAGAGGTAGAGAAAGACAAAGTCAGAGAGAGAGACAGGAGACCTGCTAGCGCTCTTCCTATGTGAACTTTGTGTACTGGAGGCCAAATTATCAGTGCAAAGTCTTCATTTCTCTGTTTCCTTCAAAATGACTAGATTGCAGGAGCGATGAGGATGTCTCTTCAAGAGGGCCTATTCTGTTCCCTTCTGTTTCTTCTCCTTGGGAGGGGGAGAGGGAAGTATTAAGAAGATAAAAATATAGCAGGGACCAAGAGGCCCTGAAAGAAAAATGCCTTACCTTAAAAAACTATAAAAACAAAAAAATTTTAAAAAGTGAGATGACAGAGATAGAGATAGAGGTAGAGTGAGACAAAGTCAGATACAGAATCAGGAGTACTGCAAGGGGTCTTTCTACCACAAGAGTTTTGTATGCTGGAGGCTGAATTATCTATGAAAAGTTTTCATTTCTCTTTTTCCCCCAAAATGACTAGGTCACAGGAGTGATGATGTCTCTTCCAGAAAGCATGTTCTCTTACCTTCTGCCTCTCCTCTGTTGGGAAGGGGAGAGGGAATTATTAACAAGACAAAGGGACAGGAGGGACCAAAATGCCCTGAAAAAAAATGAAAAAGCCTCCCATTAAAACATTCTAAAAAGCAAAAATTAAATAAAATAGAAGGATGACAGAGACAGAGACAGAGGTAGAGAGAGCCAAAGACAGATACAGAGACAGGAGGCCTGCAAGGCATCTTCCTACCATGCGGGCTTTGTATGCTGGAGGATGAATTATCAGTGGAAAGTCTTCATTTCTCTATTTCCCTCAAAATGACTTTATCAAAGGAGCAATGAAGATGTCTCTTTAAGAGTGCCTATTCTGTTTCCTTTCTTCTCTCCTGGGTTGGTCAATGGGGAGGGAATTATTAACAAGATACAGGGATAGGAAGGCCTAGAAGTCCCAGAAAAAAAAATGCAAAATTTAGAAAATAAAAATGAGAGAAGACAGGGACAGAGACAGAGATAGAGAGAGACAAAGTCAGATACAGAGACAGGAGTCCTGCAAGGGGCCTTCCTACCATGCGAGTTTTGTATGCTGTAGGACGAATTATCAGTGGAAAGTCTTCATTTCTCTGTTTCCCACCAAATGGCTAGATCTCATGAGCGATAAAGATGTCTCTTAAAGAAGGCCTGTTCTGTTCCTTTCCGCCTCTCCAGGGTTTGGAGGTGGAGAGAGAATTATTAACAAGATAACAGGATAGGAGAGACCAAGAGGCCCTGAAAGAAAAATACCTCACCTTAAAAAATTCTAAAAAGTAAAATATTTTTATAAAAGAGAGAAGATAGGGACAGAGACAAAGGTAGAGAGAGACAAAGACAGATACAGAGTCAGGAGGACTGCAAGGGGTTTTCCTACCTTGCACTTTTTGTATGTGGGAGGATGAATTATCAGTGGAAAGTCTACATTTCTCTCTTTCCCCAAAAATGGGTAGATCATAGGAACAATGAAGATGTCTCTTCATGAAGGTTTGTTCTGTTTCTTTCCACCTCTTCATGCAAGTTTTGTATGCTGGAGGCCGAATTATCAGTTGCAAGTCTTAATTTCTCTGTTTCTTCCAAAATGACCAGATGACTGGAGCAATGATGTCTCTTCAAGGCCTGTTCTTTTATCTTCCACCTCTTCTGGGTTGGGAGGGGGAGAAGGAATTAACAAGAAAAAGGGATAGAAGGGAAGAGAAGACCCTGAAATAAAAGTGCCTCACCTTAAAATGTTCTAAAAAGCAAAAATTTTACAAAAACAAAAAAAGAAATAAGACGAAGACAGAGGTAGAGAGAGACTAAGACATATATAGAGACAGGAGGCTTGCAAGGGATCTTCCAACAACACAAGTTTTGTTTGCTGGAGGCCACATTATCAGTGGAAAGTCTTCATTTCTTTGTTACCCCCAAAATGGCTAGATCACAGGAGCAATGATGATGTCTCTTCAAGAAAGCATGTTCTGTTCAGTTCTGCCTCTCCATGAGTGTTTTGTATGCTGTAGGCCTAATTATCAGTGGAATGTCTTCATTTCTTTGTTATCCCCAAAATGGCTAGTTTGGATGAGCAATTAATATGTCTCTTCAAGAATGCGTATTCTATTCCCTTCCCTCTCTCCTGGTTTAAGAGGGGAAGAGAAAATTATTAACAAGATAAAGGAATAGGAGGGACCAGAATGTCCTGAAAGAAAAATACCTCACTTTAAAAATTCTAAAAAGCAATAATTTTTAAAAAAGAGAAAAGACAGAGATAGAGGTAGAGAGAGAGACAAAGACAGATACAGAGACAGAATACCTTTAAGGGGTTTTCCTACCACACAAATTTTGGATGATGGAAGAAGAATTATCAGTGGAAAGTCTTCATTTCTCTGTTTCCCCCAAAATACATAGATGGCAGGAGCAATGAAGATGTTTCCTCAAGAAGGTCTGTTTTGTTTCCTTCCTCCTCTGTTGCGTTGGGAGGAAGAGAAGGAATTATTAAAAAGAAAAAGAGAAAGAACGGAATAGAAGACCCTGAAATAAAAATGCATAACCTTATAAATTTCTAAGAAGCAAAATTTAAAAAAAAATCGAGAAGACAGAGACAGAGATAGAATTAGAGAGATAAAGACAGATACAGAGATAGGAGGCCTTGAAGGGGTTTTCCTACCATCTGAGTTTTGTATGTAGAAGGCCAAATTATCAGTGGAAACTCTACATTTATTTCTTTCCCTTAAAATGACTATATCGCATGAGCAATGGAGATGTCGCTTCAAGTTCTGTTCTGTTCCCTTCTGTCTCTCCTGGGTTGTAAGGGGGAGAGGAAATTATTAATAAGATAAACACATGGGATGGACCAGAAGGCCCTGAAAGAAAAATGCCTCACCTTACAAAATTCTAAGAAGCAAATTTTTTTTTAAAAAAGAGAGAAGACAGAGACATAGACAAAGGTAGAGAGAGACAAAGGCAGATACAGAGACAGGAGGCCTGCAAGGAGTTTTCCTACCATGTAAGTTTTGTATGCAGGAGGATGAATTATCAGTGGAAAGTCTTCATTTCTCTCTTTCCCCTAAAATGGTTAGATTGCAGGAATGATGAAGATGTCTCTTCAAGAAGGTCTGTTCTGTTCCCTTCCACCTCTTCATGCGAGTTTTGTATGCTGGAGGCCGAATTATCGGTGAAAAGTCTTCATTTCTCTGTTTCCCCCCAAAATGGCTAGATCACAGGAGGAATGAAGATTTCTCTTCAAAAATGCCTAAGTAGTTTTTTTTCCCAAGAGATTTTTGCTATAGGGCATGGTGGTTAAAGGTGCTGGACTCCCACCCACATGGCTGACCACCGTTCAAGTCTCGGACCTGGTGGCTTGCTTTCTCACTTCCTCTCTCTCTCTGTGTGTCTCTCTGATCAAAATGGAAAATAATAATGATAATAATAATAAATAAAGTTAAATAAAATAATTCTTAAAAAAAAGACCTATTCTGTTTTATTTCACCTCTCCTGGGTTGGTAGAGAGAGAGGGAATTATTAATAGAGAGAGAGGGAATTATTAAAAGACTAAGGGTAGCAGGGAACAGAAAGCAATGAAAGAAAAATGCCTCACTTGAAAAAAATCTAAAAGTAAAAAATAAAAAAAGAGAAAAGAAAGAGACAAAGACTGAGGTAGAAAGAAGACAGATAACCTGTAAGGGTTCTTCCTACCATGCAAGTTTTGGATGATGGAGGCCGAATTATGAGTGGAAAAATCTTCATTTCTCTGTTTCCCCCAAAATGAGTAGATGGCAGGAGTGGTGAAGATGTCTCTTCGAGAAGGCCTTTTCTGTTCCCTTCCACCTCTCTTGGGTTGGGAGGGGGAGAGGAAATTTGAACAATATAAAGGGACAGGAGGGACCAGAAGGACCTGAGAGAAAAATGCCTCACCTTAAAAAATTATAAAAAGCAAAAGTTAAAAGAAAAGAGAGAAGAGAGAGAGATAGAGAGAGACAAAGACAGATACAGAGACAAGAGGCCAAGAAGGCCTCTTCCTATCATGCCAGTTTTGTATGATGGAGGCTGAATTATCAGTAGAAAGTCTTCATTTGTATGTTTCCTCCAAAATGGCTAGATCGCTGGGGCAGCGAAGATGTCTTTTCAAGTAAACTGTTCTATTCCCATCTGTGTCTCCACGTGAGTTTTGTATGTTGGAGTCTGAATTATCAATGCAAAGTCTTCATTTCTCTGTTTCCCCCAAAATGGCTAGATTGCAGGAGCTGTGAGGATTTCTCTTTAAAAAGTTCTGTTCTCTTCCCTTTTGCCTCTCCATGTGAGTTTTGTACTCTGGAGGCTGAATTATCAGGGGGAAAGTCTTCATTTCTCTGTTTCCTGCAACATGGTAGATCACAGGAGTTATGAAGATGTCTCTAAGAGAAGCCCTGTTCTGTTCCCTTCCACCTCTCCACACAATTTTTGTATGCTGGAGGCCAAATTACCAGTGGACAGTCTTCATAACTCTGCTTCCCCCAAAATGGCTAGATCTCAGGAGCAATGAAGATGTCTCTTCAAGAGGCCTGTTCTATTTCCCTTTGTCCCTCCTGGATTTGGAGTGGGAGAGGGAATTATTCACAAGATAATGGGATAGGAGGGACCAGAATGCCCTGAAAGAAAAATGGCTCACCTTAATAAATTCTGAAAAGCAAATATTAAAAACAAAGAGAGAAGACAGAGACAGAGACAGAGGTAGAGACACAGACAGATACAGATACAGGAGTCCTGCAAAGGGTCTTTCTACCATATGAGTTCTTCATGCTGAAGGCCAAATTATCAGTGGAAAGTGTTCATTTATCTGTTCGGAAAAGCCATGAAAATGTCTCTTCAAGAAGGCCTGTTCTGTTCCCTTCCACCTGTACACCCGAGTTTTGGATGTTGGAGGCAGAATTTTCAGTGGAAAGTCTTCATTTCTCAGTTTCTCCCAAAGTGGCTAGATCGCAATTATGAAGATGTGCCTTCAAGAAGGCCTGTTCTGTTTCCTTCCACCTCTTCTGGGTTGGGAGGGGGAGAGGGAATTATTCACAAGATAAAGGGATAAGAGGAACCAGAAGGCCCTGAAAGAAAAATGCCTCACCTAAAAATATTC
Source organism: Tupaia belangeri chinensis (assembly GCF_000334495.1). Classification (NCBI taxonomy): domain Eukaryota; kingdom Metazoa; phylum Chordata; class Mammalia; order Scandentia; family Tupaiidae; genus Tupaia; species Tupaia belangeri. The sequence goes on along the minus strand of NW_006206086.1, from coordinate 97,780 downwards.
TAAAAAGCAAAAATTTTTTAAAAAAGAGAGATAAGACAGAGACAGAGATAGAGACACAGACAGATACAGAGACAGGAGACCTGCAAGGGGTCTTCTTACCACTTGAGTTTCGTATGATGGATGCCGAATTATCAGTGGGAAGTCTTCATTTCTCTGTTTCCCCTAAAATGGCTAGATTGCAGGAGCAATGAAGATGTCTTTTCAAGAAGGCCTGTTCTGTTCTCTTCAGCCTCTCCACCTGATATTGGTATGCTGGAGGCCAAATTTTCTATTTGAGTCTTCATTTCTCTGCTTCCCTCAAAATGTGTAGATCACAGGAGCAATGAAGATTTCTCTTTGAAAGGCCTGTTTTGTTCCCTTCTGCCTCTCCATGTGGGTTTTGTATGCTGGAGACTGAATTATCAGTGGAAAATCTTCATTTCTCTGTTTCCCCCTAAAATGGCTACATCACAGGAGCTACAAGATGTCTCTTTAAGAAGGTGTGTTTTGTTTCCTTCTCTCTCTCCAGGTTTGGGAGGGGGGAAAAATTATTAACATGATAAATGGATAGGAGGGATCATAAGGCTCTGAAAGAAAAATACCGCACCTTAAAAAATTCTAAAAAGCAAAAATGAAAAAAGAAGAGAGAAGACAGATACAGAGACAGGAGACCTGTCAGTGGTCTTCGTACCACATGAGTTTTGTTTACGGGAGGCTGAATTTTAAGTGGAAAGTCTTCATTTCTCTATTTCCTTCAAAA
>NW_006206086.1:73027-82611 GCF_000334495.1 Tupaia belangeri chinensis | reverse complement strand
AGGGCCCTCTGTTCTGCTCATTCCTCAAGCCGAGACTTATGGCGGTTCTCTCTGATGGCACTTTCTCTGAGGCCTCCCCCTGCCCTGATCTGTGCCCCTTGGAGCACCTCCCCACAGGGGAACTAGCCTGTGGACCTCCTGCCTTCCAGGACCCAAAGCCTGCTTGGCCAGGTCTCTGACAGCTGCCCCTTGAAGTGTCCTGGCAGGGGTGGCCTTTCAGCCGGCTTTCACTAGACCCAGTCCAAGCTCAAGAGAGACCTTGGTCCTGGCACATGCTTGAGAGAAAGGGGAAGGCCAGCCCACTTGTGTTCTGAGCGCCTCTGCAGGATCCCCCATTTCATACAAGGGGCAAAGGGGTCAGGGCAGCCAGTGGCCTGGCGGTTAGGGCAGCAGCATCCCAGCGCCCTTAGCCACCACTGCAGCCCAGGTCCCAACCCTGGCAGCCCAAGAGACAGAGGCACATGTGCACGTGTGTGCGTGCCCAGGACCCTGAGGGGAGTGGAGGGGAAGGGTGTGGCATGGCCACTGAGCACGCCTGTCCCCCGAGCAGGCCGTTTTTACTCTCTTCCGTCTCTGCTGAATGCTTGTGCCTTCTAGCAATTTTTTAATGAGAGGGAAGAACAGAATCTTGGGGACCTGGCTCTGTACACAGTAGTTAAGTTCTGATCCCACCTGACCAATCGCAGTGTGAATCTTGGTCCTGGAGGCATCAAAATCCCGGCGTGCATGTGTGCTCAGAGCCCTAGTGGGACAGAGAAATGCCGGAGCAGAGGCTGGGCATGACCATACTCCACCGCGGTTGTTCGTTTTCTCTCTCAAGCGCACAATGCCCTCAGGCAGTAAGAAAGCATTTCTAGTGAAAAAAATAAAGGGGACCTTGAGGGTAACAAAAACCTGTTCTTTGGGGAAGCCTGACTTTTTTTTTTTTTGAGAGGTTTTCACTATAGGTCACGTGCGTGTGCTCGCCAGACAGAGAGGCAGAAAGCGAGAAATCACCCCCCAGTGGGGACGGCCATGCCGCAATCCCTTCTCCATTCTCCTCTCAGGATCTTGGGCACGCACGCACACGCGCCCGGCGTGAGTTTTAAGCCACCGGGTCCGGGACACGAACCGCGGTCAACTATGTGGGAGTCCAGCGACATAGCCATTACGCTAACTGCTAGTTCCCAAGCCTGACTTTTAAAAAATAAATAACTATTTTCAATTTGGCCAGAGAGGAACAGAATGAGAGAGGAGAAGTGAGAAAGTAAGTCACCAGGTCTGGGACTCGAACTGTGGTCAGCTGTATGGGAGTCCTTAGCCACCAAGCCACCTGCTGGCCTCCTTTTTCTGTTAGAGATTTTTGCGATAGGGCAGGTGCACTTGCTGTAGAGACACAGAATGCAAGGAACACCCCCCCTCCAGGAGGGATGGCCTCACCACAATCCCTTCTCCAGTCTCCTTTTGAGATTTTAGGCATGCATGCACATGTGCCCAGCGTGAGTTTCAAGCCACTGGATCTGGGACTCAAACCACAGCCGACTGCGTGGGAACCCAGCAACGTAACCATTACGCCATCAGCTGGTCCTGGAGGCATGACTCCTGATTTACACTAATGTCACTTGTGTGATAGTTTTGTGGCGGGTTTTGAGAGATTTTTTGTGATTGAGTACATGTGCTCACTGGAGAGACAGCAAGAAATCACCCCTGGGGGAAATGGCCACATCACAGTCCCTTTTCTGTTCTGGGATTTGGGGCATGCATGCACACATGCCCAGCATGAGTTTTATGCCACCCTATTCAACACAAAACAGCCAGCTGCGCGGGGGTCCTGCGCCTCAGTCACTATTCCACTGGCCCCATGTGATCCCAGTAGTTTTTTTTCCCAAGAGATTTTTGCTATAGGGCATGGTGGTTAAAGGTGCTGGACTCCCACCCACATGGCTGACCACCGTTCAAGTCTCGGACCTGGTGGCTTGCTTTCTCACTTCCTCTCTCTCTCTGTGTGTCTCTCTGATCAAAATGGAAAATAATAATGATAATAATAATAAATAAAGTTAAATAAAATAATTCTTAAAAAAAAGACCTATTCTGTTTTATTTCACCTCTCCTGGGTTGGTAGAGAGAGAGGGAATTATTAAAAGATAAAGGGTAGCAGGGAACAGAAAGCAATGAAAGAAAAATGCCTCACTTGAAAAAATTCTAAAAGTAAAAAATAAAAAAAGAGAAAAGAAAGAGACAAAGACTGAGGTAGAAAGAAGACAGATAACCTGTAAGGGTTCTTCCTACCATGCAAGTTTTGGATGATGGAGGCCGAATTATGAGTGGAAAAATCTTCATTTCTCTGTTTCCCCCAAAATGAGTAGATGGCAGGAGTGGTGAAGATGTCTCTTCGAGAAGGCCTTTTCTGTTCCCTTCCACCTCTCTTGGGTTGGGAGGGGGAGAGGAAATTTGAACAATATAAAGGGACAGGAGGGACCAGAAGGACCTGAGAGAAAAATGCCTCACCTTAAAAAATTATAAAAAGCAAAAGTTAAAAGAAAAGAGAGAAGAGAGAGAGATAGAGAGAGACAAAGACAGATACAGAGACAAGAGGCCAAGAAGGCCTCTTCCTATCATGCCAGTTTTGTATGATGGGAATTGAATTATCAGTAGAAAGTCTTCATTTGTATGTTTCCTCCAAAATGGCTAGATCGCTGGGGCAATGAAGATGTCTTTTCAACTGTTCTATTCCCATCTGTGTCTCCACGTGAGTTTTGTATGTTGGAGTCTGAATTATCAATGCAAAGTCTTCATTTCTCTGTTTCCCCCAAAATGGCTAGATTGCAGGAGCTGTGAGGATTTCTCTTTAAAAAGTTCTGTTCTCTTCCCTTTTGCCTCTCCATGTGAGTTTTGTACTCTGGAGGCTGAATTATCAGGGGGAAAGTCTTCATTTCTCTGTTTCCTGCAACATGGTAGATCACAGGAGTTATGAAGATGTCTCTAAGAGAAGCCCTGTTCTGTTCCCTTCCACCTCTCCACACAATTTTTGTATGCTGGAGGCCAAATTACCAGTGGACAGTCTTCATAACTCTGCTTCCCCCAAAATGGCTAGATCTCAGGAGCAATGAAGATGTCTCTTCAAGAGGCCTGTTCCCTTTCCCTTTGTCCCTCCTGGATTTGGAGTGGGAGAGGGAATTATTCACAAGATAATGGGATAGGAGGGACCAGAATGCCCTGAAAGAAAAATGGCTCACCTTAATAAATTCTGAAAAGCAAATATTAAAAACAAAGAAAGAAGACAGAGACAGAGACAGAGGTAGAGACACAGACAGATACAGATACAGGAGTCCTGCAAAGGGTCTTTCTACCATATGAGTTCTTCATGCTGAAGGCCAAATTATCAGTGGAAAGTGTTCATTTATCTGTTTCCCCCAAAATGGTTAGATCGGAAAAGCGATGAAAATGTCTCTTCAAGAAGGCCTGTTCTGTTCCCTTCCACCTGTACACCCGAGTTTTGGATGTTGGAGGCAGAATTTTCAGTGGAAAGTCTTCATTTCTCAGTTTCTCCCAAAGTGGCTAGATCGCAATTATGAAGATGTGCCTTCAAGAAGGCCTGTTCTGTTTCCTTCCACCTCTTCTGGGTTGGGAGGGGGAGAGGGAATTATTCACAAGATAAAGGGATAAGAGGAACCAGAAGGCCCTGAAAGAAAAATGCCTCACCTAAAAATATTCTAAAAAGCAAAAATTTTTTAAAAAAGAGAGATAAGACAGAGACAGAGATAGAGACACAGACAGATACAGAGACAGGAGACCTGCAAGGGGTCTTCTTACCACTTGAGTTTCGTATGATGGATGCCGAATTATCAGTGGGAAGTCTTCATTTCTCTGTTTCCCCTAAAATGGCTAGATTGCAGGAGCAATGAAGATGTCTTTTCAAGAAGGCCTGTTCTGTTCTCTTCAGCCTCTCCACCTGATATTGGTATGCTGGAGGCCAAATTTTCTATTTGAGTCTTCATTTCTCTGCTTCCCTCAAAATGTGTAGATCACAGGAGCAATGAAGATTTCTCTTTGAAAGGCCTGTTTTGTTCCCTTCTGCCTCTCCATGTGGGTTTTGTATGCTGGAGACTGAATTATCAGTGGAAAATCTTCATTTCTCTGTTTCCCCCTAAAATGGCTACATCACAGGAGCTACAAGATGTCTCTTTAAGAAGGTGTGTTTTGTTTCCTTCTCTCTCTCCAGGTTTGGGAGGGGGGAAAAATTATTAACATGATAAATGGATAGGAGGGATCATAAGGCTCTGAAAGAAAAATACCGCACCTTAAAAAATTCTAAAAAGCAAAAATGAAAAAAGAAGAGAGAAGACAGATACAGAGACAGGAGACCTGTCAGTGGTCTTCGTACCACATGAGTTTTGTTTACGGGAGGCTGAATTTTAAGTGGAAAGTCTTCATTTCTCTATTTCCTTCAAAATGGCTAGATCACAGGAGCAATGGAGATGTCTATTTAAGAATGCTGTTCTGTTCCCTTCTGTCTCTCCTGGGTTGGGAGGGGGAGAGGGAATTATTAACAAGAAAAAGTGATAGGAGGGACCAGAAGGCCCTGAAAGAAAAATGCCTCACCTTGAATAATTCTAAAAAGAAAAATTTAAAACAAGACAGATACAGAGACAGAGGTAGAGAGAGACAAAGACAGATACAGAAACAGAAGTCCTACATGGGGTCTTACTACCACATGAGTTTTGAATGCTGGAGGCTGAATTATCAGTGGAAACTCTTCATTTCTCTGTTTCCCCCAAAATGACTTGATGGCAGTAGCAATGAAATATTGCTGCTTTTCTTCTAAGCTTTGTAGTCTAGTTTTGAGGATTTTTATACTGTCTTCAGCTGTCAATAGATTCATGTACCTACTATTTGAACATAATACTAACCTGTTTCTAGGCTTTAAGTTTCAAGGAAATATCCTTACTAGTTCAAAACTGCTTTTCTTGAAACCATCAGCTGAACTTGCTATTGAAAGTAGTTAGATTACTTATTACATTGTGTAATCAAGGAAATGTTGGGGGAAAAGGAATTGAAGACAACTGTAGACAGCAGTGATAGTGTAATAAGAGAGTGGAATAGGGCAGAAGGTAAGATGTGGGGTAAAAAAATTATATATGAAAGTATAAATGGAATATTATGGATGATAACATGCATAATTAAGTCACTATGCAGTTTATTCTAGATGGGAAACCACAATTAATATGTTGTGATGATGCTCAGGGAATGAATGTAAATTAATTTAAAACAAAATTTCAGAAGAAAAAAAGTATTAAAAATATCTATTTTATGAAGTCAGTAAGCTATATAACTAGGTGCTACTTTATAGTATGTTCATTCTATTCACTGAGGTTTATGCCTAAAGTCAGACTTGTGTTCATGGATATGTATATATCAGCTGTGCTTGCTATTGAAAATGTTTAGATTTATTAAGATATTTAGTGAAACAAAAGGGGGAGGCATAGAAAGCAACAATAAATACTAGACACAGTGTGTGAGGAGGCTGGGAGATGGCAGAGGATGAGATAGGGAATCAAGGATGGGAAAACAGGCAAAATAACACAAGAAACAAGAAATGGAAAATTATTTGTTGACAATAACACACATGTTGATGTGCTTGATTGAGCCAACATACAGTGTATTCTGAATGGAAAAATCTCATTTTGTATGCTATAATGATGTGCAGTTAATGAATGTTAATAAATAAATAATTTTTTTTTAAGAAAAAAAAGATGTCTTTTCAAGAAGGCCAATTCTGTTACCTTCTACATCTGCATTGGGAGGGGGACAAGGAATTATTAACAAGAAAAAGGGATAGAAGGGAAGAGAAGAGTCTGAAATAAAAATGCCTCACCTTAAAAGATGCTAAGAAGCAAATTTTTTTTTAAAAATAAATAAGACTAATGAATGTTAATAAATAAATAATTTTTTTTTAAGAAAAAAAAGATGTCTTTTCAAGAAGCCCAATTCTGTTACCTTCTACATCTGAATTGGGAGGGGGACAAGGAATTTTAACAAGAAAAAGGGATAGAAGGGAAGAGAAGAGTCTGAAATAAAAATGCCTCACCTTAAAATATGCTAAGAAGCAAATTTTTTTTTAAAAATAAATAAGACAGAGACAGATACAGAGGTAGAGAGAGACAAAGACAGATACAGAGACAGGAGGCTTGCAAGGGGTCCTCTAACTACACGAGTTTTGTATGCTGGAGGCCAAATTATCAGTAGAAAGTCTTCATTTCTCTGTTTTTCCCACAATGGCTATATCGCAGGTATGATGAACATGCCTTTTTAAGAAGGCCTGTTCTGTTCCCTTTGACATCTTCACGTGAGTGAATTAATTCTATGAAGCCTCCATCACACTTATCCTCAAAACAGATAAGGACAGGACAAGGAAGGAAAACTATAGACCAATATCTCTAATGAATATAGACTTAAAGATTCTCAACAAAATACTAGCAAACCGTATCCAACAGCTTATAAAAAAGATTATACATCATGATCAGGTAGACTATATTCCAGGAATGCAATGTTGGTTCAACATATGCAAAAACATATATGTAATACACCATATTAAGAGGAAAAAAGACAAAAACCATATGGTCATATTGATTGATGCAGAAAAAGCATTTGATAAGATACAACATCCCTTTATGCCCAAGATGCTCAGTAAAATTGGCATACAAGGGTCATTTCTCAACAGAATAAAAGCTATCTATGAAAAACCCATCGAGAATATCATCCTGAATGGAGAAAAGCTGAAAGCTTTCCCACTAAAAATGGGTACAAGACAAGGATGCCCACTTTCTCCACTCCTTTTCAATATAGTACTGGAAATCCTCGCCAACACAATCAGAAAAGGTGAAAAAATTAAAGGCATCCCAATAGGAAAAGAAGAGGTGAAACTCCCTCTATTCACAGATTACATGATTGTGTACATAGGAGACCCAATGATTTCCATGAAGAAATTTCTAGAGGCTCAATTATCAGAGGAAAGTCTTCATTTCTTGGTTGCCCCCAAAATGGCTAGATCACAGGGGTGATGAAGATGTCTCTTCTAGAAGGCCTATTCTGTTCCCTTCCATCTCTCTGCCTGAGTTTTGTATGCTGGAGGCTGAATTATCAGTAGAAAGTCTCGAATTCTGTTTCCACCAAAATGGCTAGATCATAGGAACGATAAAGCTTCTCTTCAAGGAAGATTTCTCTTCCCTTCTGACTCTCCATTCAAGTTTTATATGCTTGAGGCTGAATTATCAGTGGAAAGTCTTCATTTCTTCATTTCCCCTAAAATTGTTAGATCGCAGGAGTGATGAAGATATGTCTTCAAGGAGGCCTGTTCTATTTTCTTCCATCTCCCCTGGGTTTGGAGGAGAGGGAATTATGCACAAGATAAAGGGAGAGGAGGGAACAAAAGGCTATGAAAGAAAAATGCCTCACCTTAATAAATTCTAAAAAGGAAAAATTAAAAAAAAGAGAGAAGACAGAGACAGAGTTAGAAAGGAACAGAGACAGATACAGAAGGAGGAAGCCTGCAAGGGGTCTTTCTATCTACCACATGAGTTTTGTTTTGTATGGAGGCAGAATTATCTGTGGAAAGTTTTCATTTCTTTGTTTCCCCCAAAATGACTAGTTCACAGGGGTGATGAAGATGTCTCTTCAAAAAGGCCAAACCTGTTTCCTTCATCCTCTCCACATGAGTTTTGAATGCTGGAGACTGAATTATCAGTGGAAAATTGTCATTTCTCAGTTTTCCCCAAAATGGCTAGATCGCAGGAGCAATGAATTTGTTTCTTCAAGAAAGTATGTTCTATTTCCTTTTGACTTTCCTGGGTTTGGAGTGAGTGAGGAAATTATTCACATGATAAAGGGTAAGGAGGGACTAGAAGGCCTTGATAGAAAAATGCCTCACCTTAATATAGTATACAAAGCAAAAATTGAAAAAATATAACAAGACAATACAGAAACAGAGACAGAGGTAGAGAGAGACAAAGACAGATATAGAGATAGGATGCCTGCCAGGGGTCTTCCTACCATGCAAGTTTTGTATGCTGGTTGCCAAATTATCAGTGGAAAGTGTTTATTTCTCTGTTTCCCCCAAAATGGATAGATTGCAGGAGCGATGAAGATATCTTTTGAAGAAGTCCTGTTCTGTTTTCTTCCGCCTCTCCACCTGAGTTTTGTATGCTGGCACCCAAATTATCAGTGGAAAGTCTTCATTTCTCTGTTTCCCCCCAAATAACATGATAGCTGGGGCAATGAAGATGTCTCTTAAAGGAGTCCTTTTCTGTTCCCTTTCACCTCTCCATGAGAGTTTTGTATGCTGGAGGTAGAATTCTCAGTGGAAAGTCTTCATTTCTTTGTTTCCCCCAAAATGACTAGTTCACAGGGGTGATGAAGATGTCTCTTCAAGAAGGCATGGTCTGTTCCCTTCCTTCTCTTCACGCAAGATTTGTATGCTGAAGGTTGAATTACCAGTGGAAAGTCTTCATTTCTCTGTTTCCCCCAAAATGACTAGATTGCAAGAGGGATGGACATGTCTCTTCAAGAAGACCTGTTCTGTTCCCTTTTGCCTCTCTATGTGAGTTTTGTATGCTGGAGGCCGAACTATCAGTGGACAGTCTTCATTTCTCCATTTCTCCCAAAAAGGTTTGATCACAGGAGTGATGAATATGTCTCTTTAAGAAAGCCTGTTCTGTTCTTCTCTGCCTCTCCAGGGTATGCAGGGGAGAGGGAGTTATTAACATGATAAATAGATATCAGGTACCAAAAGACCCTGAATTTAAAATGCCTAACCTTAAATAATTCTAAAATGCAAAAATTAAAAAAAGAGAGAGAAGACAGAGACAGAAAGAGAGGTAGACAGAGACAAAGAGGCCTGTAAAGGTTCTGTTCCCTTCTGCCTCTCCTGGGTTTGCAGGGGGAGAGGAACTTATTTAAAAGATAAAAGGATAGGAGGCATCAGAAGACCCTGAAAGAATAATGCCTCACCTTCAAATATTCTAAAAAGCAAACATTAAAAAAAAAAGAGAGAGAGAGAGAAAATACAGAGACAGAGACAGAGGTAGAGAGAGAAAAAGACAGATACAAAAACAGGAGGCCTAAAAAGGGTCTTCCTACCATGTGAGTTTTGTATACTGGAATTCGAATTATCAGTGGAAACTTCATTTCTCTGTTTTCCCCAAAATGGATAGATTGCTGGAGCTATGAAGATGTCTCTTAAGGAAGGCCTGTTCTGTTCCCTTCCACTACTCCACACGAGTTTTGTGTAATGGAGGCCGAAATATCAGATACGAGTTTTGTGTAATGGAGGCCGAAATATCAGGTGGAAATCTTCATTTCTCTCTTTCCTTCAAAATGGCTACATGGAAGGAGCGAAGATGTCTGTTCAAGAAGGCTTGTTCTGTTCTTCTTCCACCTCTCCTGGGTTGGTAGTGGGAGAGGGAATTATTTAGAAGATAAAGGGATAGGAGGGAACAAAAGCCCCTGAAAGAAAAATGCCTCACCTTTAAAAATTCTAAATATAGACTGGGGGGGGGAACGCCCAGCGCAGCCACGTGCCGGAACGGCCTGGCCGGCGCCCCTCCACT
>NW_006206086.1:66197-71860 GCF_000334495.1 Tupaia belangeri chinensis | reverse complement strand
AAAAAAAAAAGAGAAGAGGATAGAGAAAGATAGCAAGTGAACAATAGAGGGGATGTTAGTGAGAAACAGATATGGTTTATTATCTGTTGAAGATGACGTGTATAGTATTCTCAACTGGACTGGTCTGGGAAGTATTTCATGATGGGTGAAGTCTTTTAACAAGCAAAATGAGAAATAGTGATTGACTGTTTTAAAAAATTATAATAATAATAATTATTGGGAAATGCATGAAAAAGACTTTGAATGATAAAGCGGGGAGATCGATGCCTCTGTATTGACTGGCATGCATGGCATTCCCTTTTGAAAAAGCAATGGAAGTCAATGTAAAGTTATATGTAATCCAATGTAATATAAAGAAGATTATGATAATAATAAAAAAAAGAGGAGAATGAAAAAAAAAATTCTAAATATAAAAAATTTAAAAAAATAAAAAGACAGAAGACAGAGATAGAGGAAAAGAGAGAGACAGACAGGCACAGAGACTGGAGGCCTGAAAGGAGTTTTTCTACCATGAGATTTGTATAATGGAGGCTGAATTATCAGTGGAAAGGCTTTATTTCTCTGTTTCCTCCAAAATGGCTAGATTGGAGGAGTGATGAAGATGTTTCTTCAAGAAGTCCTGTTCTCTTCCCTTCCACCTCTCCACACGAGATACAGAAACAGGAGGTCTGCAAGGGGTCTTCCTACCATGTGAGGTTTGTATGCTGGAGGCTGAATTATCAGTGGAAAGTCTTCATTTCTCTGTTTTTCATAAAATGTCTAGATCACAGGTGCGATGAAGATGTCTATTTAAGAAGGCCTGTTCTGTTCCTTTCTGCCTCTCTTGGGTTGGTATTGGGAAAAGGAATTATTAAAAAGATAAATGGATAGGAGAGACCAGAAGGCCCTGAAAGGAAAATGTGTCAACTTAACACATTCTAAAAAGCAAAAATTAAATAAAAAAGAGAGAAGACAGAGACAGAGAGAGACAAAAACACATACAGAGACAGAAGGTCTACAAGGGGTCTTCCTACTACATGAGTTTTGTATACTGTAGGCTGAATTATCAGTGGAAAGTCTTCATTTCTGTTTTCTGCAAAATGACTACATTGCATGTGTGATGAGGGTGTCACTTGAAGAAGACCTGTTCTGTTAGCTTTCACCTCTCCACATGAGTTTTGTATGCTGGAGGTTGAATTATCACAGGAAAATCTTCATTTCTTTTTTTTTTTAAGAGGTTTTTGCTATAGAGCACGTGTGCTCGCCAGACAGACAGAGAGAGACATAGAGACAGAAAGCGAGAAATCACCCCCCAGAGGGGATGGTCACGCCGCAATCCCTTCTCCTCCATTCTCCTCTCAGGATCTTGGGCATGCATATACATGCGTCTGGCATGAGTTTTAAGCCACCGAGTGCAGGACCCAAACTGCGGTCGACTACGTGGGAGTCCAGCGACATAGCCATTATGCTAACTGCTGGTTCCTGGAAAATCTTCATTTCTTGATTACCCCCAAAATGGCTAGATCACAGGAGTGATGAAGATGTCTGTTCAAGAAGTCCTTTTCTGTTGTCTTCGGCCTCTACACATGAGTTTGTTATGCTAAGGGCCAAATTATCAGTGCAAAGACTACATTTCTCTGTTTCCCCCAAAGTGACTAGATTGCAGGAGAAATAAAAATGTCTCTTCAAGAAAGTCTGTTCTATTCCCTTCAATCTCTCCTGTGTAGGGAGGGGGAGAGGGAATTATTAACAAGATAAAGGGATAAGAGGGACCAGGAGGCCCTGAAAGGAAAATGCCTACTTTTAAAAAATACTAAAAAGCAAAAATTAAATAAAAAATAGAGAAGATAGAGACAGAGACAGAGATAGAGAGAGACAAAGACAGATACAGAGACAGGCGGCCTGCAAGGGTTGTTCCTACCACGCAAGTTTTGTTAGTTTGAGACCGAATTATCACTGGAAAGTCTTCATTTCTCTGTTTTTCAAAAGTGAATGCTGGAGCTATGAAGATGTCTCTTGAAGAAGGCCTGTTCTGTTCCTTTCCATCTCTCCATGTGAGTTTTGGATGCCGGAGGCCAAATTATCAGTGGAAAGTCTTCATTTATCTGTTTCCTGAATATGGCTAGGTTGGAGGAACGTCAAAGATGTCTTTTCAGGAAGACCTGTTCTGTTCCCCTCTGCCTCTCCTGGGTTTGGAGTGGGGAGAGAATTATTAACAAGATAAAGGGAAAGGAGGGACCAGAAGGCCCTGAAAGAAAAATGGCTCACCTTAAAAAATTCTAAAGAGCAAAAATTTTAAAAAAGTGAGGGAACCCAGAGACAGAGGTAGAGAGAGAAAAGAACAGTTACAGAGACAGATGGCCTGCAAGTGATTCTCCTACCATGAGATTTTGTTTGTTGGAGGCCAAATTATCAGTGGAGAAACTTCATTTCTTTGTTTCCTTCAAAATGATTAGGTTGCTGGAGCGATGAAGATATGTCTTCAAGAAGGCCTATTCTGTTCCCTTTTGTCTCTCCATGTGAGTTTTGTATCCTGGAGGCCAAATCATCAGTGAAGGCTTTTAATTTCTCTGTTTCCCCCAAAATGAGTAGATCACAGAAGCAATGAAAATGTCTCTTCAAGAAGGCCTGTTCAGTTCCCTTCCACCTCTTCTGGGTTTGGATTGGAGAGGGAATTATTATCAAGATAAAGGGATAGTAAGAACCAGAAGGCCCTGAAAGAAAAATGCCTCACCTTAAAAAATTCTAAAAAGCTAAAATTAAAAAAAAAATGTCTAAAAACAGAGACAAAAGTAAAGAGAGACAAATTCAGATACAGAGACAGGAGACCTGCAAGTGCTCTTCCTACCACACAAGTTTTGTATTGGGGAGGCCGAATTATAAGTGAAAAGTCTTCATTTCTCCGCTTCCCCCAAAATGGCTAGATAGCAGGAGTGATGAAAATGTATCTTCAAGAAGGCCTGTTCTGTTCCAATCTGCCTCTCCACGTGAAATTTTGATGCTGCAAGCTGAATTATCACTGGAAATTCTTCATTTCTCTGTTTCCCTAAATGGGTAGATCACAGGAGCAGTGAAGATGTCTTTTCAAGAAGGAGTATTCTGTCCCATTCTGCTTCTCCACACGAGTTTTGTATGTTGGAGACTGAATTATCTGTGAAAAGTCTTGATTTCTCTGTTTCCTCCAAAATGGCTACATCACAGGAGAAAGGAAGACATCTCTTCAAGAAGGCCTGTTCTGTTGCCTTCCACCTCTCCATGTGAGTTTTGTATTCTGGAGGCTGAATTATGAGTGGAAAAGCTTCATTTCTCTGTTTCCTTTAAATGGCTAGATCACAGGAGCTACGAAGATGTCTCTTCAAGAAGACCTGTTCTGGGACCAGCACTTAATGTAATGGCTATGTCACTGGACTCCCATGTAGTCAACCACAGTTCACGTACCAGACCTGGTGGCTTAAAACTCATTCCAGGTGCATATGCATGTGAGTTCAAGATCCCGAGAGGAGAAAGGAGGAGAAGGGATGTGGTGTGGCCATCCCCCATGGGAGTTGATTCTCACTTTCTGTTTCTCTGGCTCTGTCTGAAAAAAATAATAATGGGAACCAGCAGTTAGCATAATGGCTATGTCCCTGGACTCCCACGAAGTCAACCACAGTTCGTGTCCCAGACCCGGTGACTTAGAACTCATGCTGGGCACATGTGCGTGTGTGTCCAAGACCCCGAGAGGAGAATGGAGGAGAAGGGATTGCGGCATGACCATCACCCCGGGGGGGGTGTGTGATTTCTCACTTTCTGTCTCTATGTCTCTCTCTGTCTGTCTGGTGAGTGCACATGCCCTATAACAAAAAATCCTCTCCAAAAAAAAAAAAGAAGACCTGTTCTGTTTCCTTCCACCTCTCCATGCTAGTTTTGTATACTGGAGGCCAAATTATGAGTGGGAAGTCTACATTTCTCTGTTTCCCCCAATATCGCTAGATGGCAGGAGAGATGAAGATGTGTCTTCAAGAAGGACTGTTCTGTTCCCTTCTGCCTCCCCACTCGAGTTTTGTATGCTGTAGGCCGAATTATCAGTGGAGAGTCTTAATTTCTCTGTTTCCCCCAAATTGGCTAGATTGCAGGAGTGATTAAAATATCTCTTCAGAAGGCCTGTTCTGTTCCAGTCCACCTCTCCACGCAATTTTTTTATTCTGGAGGCCGAATTATCACTGGAAAGTCTTCATTTCTCTTTTTTTTTAAATGGTTAGATTGCAGGAGCTATGAAAATATCTCTTAGAGAAGGCCTATTATGCTCCCTTCCACCTATCCATGAGAGTGTTGTATGCTGGAGGCCGAATTTTCAGAGAAAAGTCTTCATTTCTCTGTTTCTCCCCAAAACAGCTAGATCACAGTACGCTGAAAATGTCTCTGCAAGAAGGCCTGTTCTCTTCCCTTCTGCCTCTCCTGGGTTTGGATTGGAGAGGGAATTATTAACAAGATAAAGGGATATTACAAACCAGAATGCTATGAAAAAAAAAATGCCTCACCTTAAAAAATTCTAAAAAAAAAAAAATTAAAAAAAAGAGAGAAGAGAGACAAAAGTAGAGAGAGACAAAGACAGATACAGAGAGAGGAGGCCTGCATCTGTTCTTTCTACCATGAAAGTTTTGTATGCGGAAGACCGTATTATCAGTGAAAAGTCTTCATTTCTCTGTTTACTCCAAAATGGCTAGATTGCCAGAGCAAAGAAGATGTCTCTTGACGAAGGCCTGTCATGCTCCCTTCTGCCTTCTACGTGAGTGTTTTTATGCTGGAGGCCAAATTATCAGTGAAAATTCTTCATTTCTCTATTTCCCCCAAAATGGCTAGATCTCAGGAACAATGAAGATGTTTCTTCAAGAAGGCCTGTTCTGTTCCTTTACACCTCTCCTGGGTTTAGAGTGGGAGAGGGAATTATGAACAATATAAAGAAATAGGAGGGACCAGGAGACCCTGAAAAAAAAAAATGCCTCACGTGAAAAATATTCTAAAAAGCAAAAAATAAGAAAAAAGACTGAAGAGTGAGACAGAGGTAGAGAGAGACAAAGTCAGATACAGAGACAGGAAGCCTGAAAGTGTTCTTCCTACCATGCAAGTTTTGTATCTGAAAGGTCAAATTATCAGTTGAAAGTCTTCATTTCTCTGCTTCCCTAAATTTCTAGGTCACAGGAGCTATGAAGATGTTTTTTAAAGAAGGTCTCTTCTGTTCACTTTCACCCTTCCATGCTTGTTTTGTTTGCTGGAGGATGGATTATCAGTGGAAATTCTCCACTTCTCTGTTTTCCTAAAATGGCTAGATTGCTGGATCTATGAAGATGTCTCTTAAAGTTGGCTTCTTCTCTTTCCTTTCGCTGCTCCATGTGAGTTTTGTATGCTGGAAGCCGAATTATCAGTGACAAGTCTTCATTTGTCTGTTTATCTCAAAGTGGCTAGATCACATGAGCGAAAATACACTGTGCATTGGCTCAATCAAGCACATCGACATACATGTTCTCAGCAAATAATTTTCCAATTCTTATGTCCTGCATAACTTGCCTTTTGTCTTGCCATCCCTGATTCCCCATCCCCCACCCTCTGCTAGTCCCATCTTCCTCCCCCATTGTCCCTGGCATCCATGGTTGCCCTCCATACCTTCCTCCCCCCCCCCATTCCATTTTTCTTCCAATGAACCT
>NW_006206086.1:61638-65483 GCF_000334495.1 Tupaia belangeri chinensis | reverse complement strand
CGGCCCCTGGCAGGCCCAGCCCCGCCAGCCACGCACAGGCCCGGCGACCACACGCCAGCCCCGAGCACGCGATTGCATGTGCGGGACCCAGCGCCCCCTACCGTTCGGCTGCCTGGTCGGAGAAAGGAAGAATGGCGACCTCAGCTGGTCTGCGCAGCCGGCCCGCGTCAGCGCCCACTGCAAGACACACCCAGCGCTGGAGAGGCAGCGGGGGCCAGGCGGCCTGGGCCCCGGAACACGGAGCAGAGCCCCGGCCATGCAGGCCTGCTGCCGCGCTGGCCCCAAGATGTCTCTTCAAGAAGGCCTGTCCTGTTCCCCTCCACCTCTACTGGGTTTGGATTGGAGAGGGAATTATTAACAAGATAAAGGGATAGTATGAACCAGAAGGCCCTGAAAGAAAAATGCCTCACCTTTAAAATTCTACAAATCAAAAATTAAAAGAAAAAGAGAGAAGAGAGAGACAGAAGTAGAGAGAGACAAAGACAGATATAGACAGAGGGGGCTTGCATGTGCTTTTTCTACCACACAAGTTTTGTATGCGGGAGACCAAATTATCACTGGAAAGTATTCCTTTCCCTGTTTTCCCCAAAATAGCTAGATCACCAGACTGATGAAGATGTCTCCTGAAGAAGGCCTGTGGTGTTCCCTTCTGCCTCTCCACGTGAGTTTTTTTTATGCTGGAGGCCAAATTATCATTGAAAAGTCTTCTTTTCTTGGTTTCCCTAAATTGCTAGATCACAGAAACTATGAAGATGTTTCTTTAAAAAGGCCTATACTGTTTTCTTCCACCCCTTCATGTGTGTTTTGTTTGCTGGAATCCAAAGTATGAGTGGAAAGTCTTCATTTCTCTATTTCCCCCAAATTGGATAGATCGCAAGAGGAATGAAAATATCTCTTCAAGAAGGTCTGTTCTGCTCCAGTCCACCTCTCCATGGGAGATTTTTATGCTGGAGACGGAATTACACTGGAAATTCTACATTTCTCTGTTTTGCAAAATGGCTAGATCACAGGAGCAATGAAGATGTCTCTTCAAGAAGTCCTGCTCTGTTTCCTTCCACTTCTCCAAGCCAGTTTTGTATGCTAGAGTCCAAATTATCAGTGGAAACTTTATTTCTCTGTTTCCCCTAAAAAGGTTAGATCACCGGAGGGATGAAGATGTATCTTTAAGAAGGCGTGTTCTGTCTCATTCCACCTCACCATACGAGTTTTGTATGTTGGAGGCCAAATTATCAGTGAAAAGTCTTGATTTCTCTGTTTCCCCAAAATGGCTAGATCACAGGAGCAAGGAAGAAGTCTCTTCAAGAAAGCCTGTTCTGTTCCTCTCCACACGAGTTTTGTATGCTGGAGGCCGAATTATGAGTGGAAAATCTTCATTTCTCTGTTTCTTTAAATGGCTAGGTTGAAGGAGCTGTGAATATGCCTCTTTAAAAAGACCTCTTCTGTTCCCATTCATCTCTCCACACTAGTTTTGTATGCTGGAGGCTGAATTATGAGTGTAAAGTCTACATTTCTCTGTTTCCCCACAAATTCCTAGATCATAGGAGGGACGAATATGTCTCTTCAAGAAGGCCTGTTCTGTTCCCTTCTGCCTCTCCACTCGAGATTTGTATGCTGGAGGCCGAATTATCACTGTAAAGTCTTCATTTCTCTGTTTCCCCCAAATGGCTACATTGCCGGAGTGATGAAGGCCTTGAACAAGGCCTGTTGTGTTCTCTTCTGCCTCTCCATGACAGTTTTTTATGCTGGATGCCGAATTATCAGTGAAAAGTCTTCATTTTTCTGTTTTCCCCAAAATGTCTAGATCACAGGAATAGGAGGCCGAATTATCACTGTAAAGTCTTCATTTCTCTGTTTCCCCCAAATGGCTACATTGCCGGAGTGATGAAGGCCTTGAACAAGGCCTGTTGTGTTCTCTTCTGCCTCTCCATGACAGTTTTTTATGCTGGATGCCGAATTATCAGTGAAAAGTCTTCATTTTTCTGTTTTCCCCAAAATGGCTAGATCACAGGAATGATGACGATGTCTATTTAAGATGGCCTGTTCTGTTCCCTCATGACTTTCCATGTGAAGTGTGTATGCTGGAGGCCAAATTATGAGTTAAAAGTCTTCATTTCTCTGTTTCCTTTAAATGGTTAGATTGCAGGAGATATGAAGAGGTCTCTTCAAGAAGTCCTGTTCTCTTCCCTTCTGCCTCTCAAAGCATGTTTTGCATGCTGAAGGCTGCATTATCAGTGGAAACTCTTCATTTCTCTGTTTCCCCCAAAATGGATAGATCACCAGAGTGATGAAGATGTCTCTTCAAGAAGGCGTGTTCTGTCTCATTCCACCTCTCCACGTGAGTTTTGTATGTTGGAGGCTGAATTATCAGTGTAAAGTCTTGATTTCTCTGTTTCATCCAAAATGGCTAGGTCACAAGAGCAAGGAAGAAGTCTCTTCAAGAAGGCCTGTTCTGGGGAACCAGCAGTCAGCATAATGGCTATGTCACTGGACTCCCACATAGTCAACCATGGTTCTTGTTCCAGATCCGGTGGCTTAAAACTCATGCCATGCTCATGTGCATGTGGGCCCAAGATCCCGAGATGAGAATGGAGGAGAAGGGATTGCAGTGTGACCATCCCACCTCGGGGGCGATTTCTAACTTTTTGTCTCTATGTCTCTCTCTCTCTTTGTCTGGCAAGCACATGCACCCTATAGAGAAAACCTAACCCCCCCCAAAAAAAAGAAAAGAAAAAAATAAAAAGAAGATTTGTTATGTTTCAGTCTGCCTCTCCACACGAGTTTAGTATGCTAAAGGCCAAATTATGAGTGGAAAGTCTTCATTTCTCTGTTTCCTTTAAATGGCTAGATTGCAGGAGCTATGAATATGTCTCTTCAAGAAGGTCTGCCCTGTTCCCTTCTGCCTCTTCACACAAGATTTGTATACTGGAGGCCAAATTATCACTGGAAATTCTTCATTTCTCTGTTTCCCTAAATGGCTAGATCGCAGGAGGCATGAATTTGTCTCTTAAAGAAGGTCTATTTTGTTCCCTTCCACCTCTCCACAAGAGTTTTGTATGCTGGAGGCTGAATTATCAGTAAAAGTCTTCATTTCTTTTCTTCCCCCAAAATGACTAGATCATAGTATGATGAAAATGTCTCTTCAAGAAGGCCTGTTCTCTTCCCTTCCACCTCTCCGAGGCTTGGATTGGAGAGGGAATTTTTAATAAGATAAAGAGATAGTACAAACCAGAAGGCCCTGAAAGAAAAATTCCTCATCTTAAAAAACTTCTGAAAAGCTAAAATTTAAAAAAAGTCTCAAGACAGAGAAAGAGGTAGAGAGAGACAAAGTCAGATACAGAGACAGGAGGCCTGCAAGTGCTCTTCCTACCACACACATTTTGTATTCGGGAGGTTGAATTATCAGTGGAAATTCTTCATTTTTTCCTAAATTGCTAGGTCACAGGAGTTATGAAGATGTTTCTTAAAGAAGGCCTATTCTCTTTGCATTCGCCACTCTATATGAGTTTTGTTTGCTGGAGGCCGAATTATCAGTGAAAAGTCTTAATTTTGGGCCTGCGCGGCTGGGCCTCTTCTCCGTGTGCCACGCAGACGGGCCTCTGCTCCGTGTGCCACAACCCACCCCGGCTGCCCAGCCCCGCTGCCTCTCCGGCACTGGGTGCGTCCCGCGCTCAGTGCTGACATGGGCAGGTGGCGTGGACCAGCTGAGGTCACCGTCCTTCCTTTCTCTGGCTGGGCGAGCAAACAGGAGGTGGTGCAGGACACCTGCGTGTGGCATCTGGGCCTGCGCGTGGCCGCTGGGCCTGCACGTGGCTGCCGGGCCTGCGTGTGGACCCCGGGCCTGCACG
>NW_006206086.1:52070-61095 GCF_000334495.1 Tupaia belangeri chinensis | reverse complement strand
TACAATTGCGGAACTGCACGAGACCCACCCTTAATCCAACCCTGAATAGAATCTATGTTCCCTATTGTTAAAAAACTTTATGAGCTGATAATTGAAACTCGTGGCCCCTCTCCCTTTACTTGCATGTATCACATTTTCAATAACTCTTCTGGAAGACAACTGTATAAGGCAGAGATAGTGTAGTGGGAGAGTGGGAAAGGGCAGAGGGTCAAACATAGGATAAAAAAACATATATAAAAAAAGAAAGGTCTTAATTTCTCTATTTCCCCCAAAATGGCTAGATTGCTGGAGTGATAAAAATGTCTCTTCAAGAAGGCTTGATCTGTTCCCTTCTGCCTGTCCTGCGTTTGGAGGGGGATAGAGAATTATTAACTCGATAAAGAGATAGAAGAGACCAGATAGCCCTGAAAGAAAAATGACTCACTTTAAAAAATTCTAAAAAGCAAAAATTATAAAAAAGACAGAAGGCAGAGACATAGGTCGAGAGAGACAAAGACAGATACAGAGACAGGAGGCCTGCAAGTGCTCTTCCTAAAACTCAAATTTAGTATGATGGAGGCCAAATTGTCAGTGGAAAGTCTTCATTTCTCTGTTTCCTCCCAAATGGCTATATAGCAGAAGTGATGAAGATGTCTCTTTAGGAAGGACTGTTCTGTTCCCTTCTGCCTTTTCATACGTTATTTGTATTCTGGCAGCCAAATTATCAGTGGAAAGTCTTCATTTCTGTTTCTCTCAAAATGGCTAGATCACAGGAGTGAAGAAGATACTTCTTCAAGAAGACCTGATCTGTTTTGTTCTGCCTCACTATGCAAGTATTTTATGCTGGAGGTAGAATTATCAGTGGAAATTCTTTATTTCTCTGTTTACCTAAAATGGCTAGATTGCTGGATCTATGAAGATGTCTCTTAAAGAAGGCCTGTTCTGTTTCCTTTCACCTCTCCACATGAGTTTTGTATGCTGGAGGCTGAATTATCAGTGAAAAGTCTCCATTTCTCTGTACCCCTCCAAATGGCTGGAACACATATGCGATGAAGATGTCTCTTCAAGAAGGCCCATTCTGTTCCCTTCCACCTCTTCTGGTTTTTGATTGGAGAGGGATTTATTAACAAGATAAAAAGATAGTACAAACCAGAAGGCCCTGAAAGAAAAATACCTCACCTTAAAATAATTCTAAAAAGCGAAAATAAAAAAAGAGAGAAGAGAGAGACATAAATAGAGAGAGACAAAGTCAGATACAGAGACAGGAGGCCTTCAAGTGCTCTTCCTACAATGCAAGTTTTGTATTCAGGAGACTGAAATATCAGTGGAAAATCTTCATTTCTCTGTTTTCCTAAATTGCTAGATCACAGGAGCTATGAAGATGTTTCTTAAAGAAGACCAATTCTGTTCCTTCTGGCTCTCCATGCGAGTTTTGTTTGCTGGAGGCTGAATTATCTGTAGAAAGTCTTCATTTCTCTGTTTTCCCCAAAATGGCTAGCTCTCAGGATGAATGAAAATGTTTGTTCAAGAATGCCTGTTCAGTTCCAGTCTGCCTCTCCACGTGAGATTTTTATGCTGGACGCTGAATTACACTGAAAATTCTTCATTTCTCTGTTTCCCTAAATGGCTAGATCACAGGAGCGATGAAGATGTCTCTTCAAGAAGTCATGTTCTGTTCCCTTCCACCTCTTTTTGCAAATTTTGTATGCTGGCATCCGAATTATCAGTGGAAACTCTTCATTACTCTGTGTCCCCCAAAATGGCTCAATTGTAGGAGCAATGAAGATGTCTCTTCAAGAAGGCGTGTTCTACCCCATTCTGCCTCTCCATGTGAGTTTTGTATGTTAGAATCCGAATTATCAGTGACAAATCTTGATTCCACTGTTTCCTCCAAAATGGCTCACAGGAGCAAGGAAGATGCTTTTTCAAGAAGGCCTGTTCTATTGCATTCTGTCTCTCCATGTGAATTTTGTATGCAGGTGGCCAGATTATGAGTTTAAAGTCTTCATTTCTATGTTTCCTTTAAATGGCTAGATCACAGGAGATATGAAGAGGTCTCTTGAATAAGGCCTGTTTTGTTCCCTTCTGCCTCTCCAGGCAAATTTTGTAAGCTTGAGGTTGTATTATGAATGGAAAGTCTTCATTTCTCTTTTTCACAAAAATGGCTAGATCACAGGAGCTATGAAGATGTCTCTTAAAGAAGGCCTATTCTGTTCCTTTTCACCTCTCCACGTAAGTTTTGTATGCTGGAGGCCAAATTATCAGTGAAAAGCCTTCATTTCTCTGTTTCCCCCAAAATGGCTAGATCACAACAGTGATTAAAATGTCTTTTGAAGAAGGCCTGTTGTGTTCCCTTCTACCACTCTACACGAGTTTTTTATGCTGGAGGCCAAAGTAGCAGTGAAAATTCTACATTTCTGTTTTCCCAAAAATCACTAGATTACAGGAGCGATGAAGTTGTCTCTTCCAAAGGCCTGTTCTATTCCTTTCTGCCTCTCCACTCGAGTTCTGTATGCTGGAGGCCGAATTGTCAGTGGAAAGTCTTCATTTCTCTGTTTCCTCCAAATTGGCTACTTTGCAGGAGTGAAAAAATGTCTCTTCAAGAAGGCCTCTTCTGTTCCAGTCCACCTCTCCAGGCAAGTATTTTATGCTGGAGGGTAAATTATCACTGGAAAGTCTTCATTTCTCTGTTTTCCTAAATAGCTAGACCACAGAAGCTATGAAGATGTCTCTTAAAGAAGGCCTATTCTGCTTCCTTCCTCCTGTCCATGCAGGTTTGGTATGCAGGAGGCCGAATTATAAGTTAAAAGTCTTCTTTTCTCTGTTTCCAAAAAAAAAAAAAAAAATGACTAGATTGCAGTAGCTCTGAAGACGTCTCTTTAAGGAAGCCTGTTCTGTTCCCTTCCACCTCTTCACGTGAGTTTTAGATGCTAGAGTCCTTATTTTTAGTAGACAGAATTAATATTTCTGTTTACCCCTAAAGGCTATATCACAGGAGTGATGAAAATGTCTCTTCAAGAAGGCCTGTTCTATTTTCTTCCATCTATTCTGGGTTCAGAGAGGAAGAGGGAATTATTCATAAGATAATGAGATAGGAGAAACCAGAATGCCCTGAAAGAAAAATGTCTGACCTTAATAAATTCTAAAAAGCAAAAATAAAAAAAAAATGAGAGAGGACAGAGACAGAGACAGAGGTAGATAGAGACACAGATGGATATAGAAACAGGAGGGCTTCAAGGGGTCTTCCTACCACGTGAGTTTTGTATGCTTTAGGCTGAATTATCAGTGGAAAGGTTTCATTTGTTTCTCCAAAAATGACTAGATCACTGAGGTGTTGAAGATGTCTTTTCAAGGACTGTTCTGTTCCCTTCAGTCTCCCCACTGGAGTTTTGTATGCTGGAAGCCAAATTATCAGTGGAAACTCTTCATTTCTCTGTTTCCCCCAAAGGGCTAGATATCATTCACGATAAAGATGTCTCTTCAAGAAGGTCTGTTTTGTTTCCTTTCACCTCTCCAAGTGACTTTTGTATGCTGGAGGCCAAATTATCAGTGAAAATTCTTCATTTCTCTGTTTCCCAAAAATGGCTATATCACAGGAGTAATGAAGACGTTGCTTCAAGAAGGCCTGTTCTGTTTCCTTTCATCTCTCCACGTGAGTTTTGTATGCTGGGTGCAGAAATGACAGTTAAAATTTCACATTTCTCTGTTTCCCTCAAAATGACTAGATTGCAGGAGCAATGAAAATGTCTCTTCAAGAAGGCCTGTCCTGTTCCCTTCCACCTGTTTTTGGGTTTGGAGGAGGAGAGGGAATCATTAACACAATAAAGGGACAGAAGAGAACAGAAAGCACTGAAAGAAAAATGCCTCTCCTTAAAAAAAAAATTAAAAAGCAAAAGTTATAAAAAAGAGAGAAAACAGAGACAGAGGTCAAGAGAGACATAGACAGATACAGAGACAAGAGGCCTGCAAGTGCTCTTCTACGATGCGAATTTAGTATGTTGGATGCCGAATTATCAGTGGAAATTCTTCATTTCTCTTTTTCCCTAAAATGTCTAGACCACTGGATCTATGAAAATGTCTCTTAAAGAAGGCTTGTTCTGTTATCATTTGCCTCTCCATGCAAGTTTTGTATGCTGGAGGCAGAATTATCAGTGAAAAGTCTTCATTCTCTCTTGCCCTCAAAATGGCTAAATTGCATGAACAATGAAGATGTCTCCTCAAGAAGGCCTCTTCTGTTCCCTTCTGCCTCTCCTGGGTTTGGATTGGAGAAGGAATTATTAACAAGATAAAGAATAGTACAAACCAGAAGGCCCTGAAAGAAAAATGCCTCACCTTAAAAAATTCTAAAAACCAAGAATTAAAAAAAAGAGAGAAGAGAGAGACAGAAGTAGAGAGAGACAAAGACAGATACAGAGACAGGAGGCATGCAAGTGCTGTTTTTACCATGTAAATTTTGTATGCAGGAGACCAAATTATCAGTGGAAGCTCTTCATTACTCTGTTTACTCCAAAATGGCTAGATCGCCAGAGCAATGAAGATGTCTCCTGAAGAAGGCCTGTCATGTTCCCTCTGCCTCTCCACATGAGTATTTTATGCTGAAGTCCAAATTATCAGTGAAAAGTCTTAATTTCTTTGTTTCTCCGATAATGGCTAGATCAGCGGAGTGATGAAGATGTTTCTTCAAGAAGGCATGTTCTGTTCCTTTACCTCTCCCCTGGGTTTAGAGTGGGAGAGGTAATTATGAACAATATAAAGAAATAGGAGGGACCAGAAGGCCCTGAAAGAAATATGCCTCAACTTAAAAAAATTCTAAAAAGCAAAAATTAAAAAAAGACTGAAGACAGAGATAGAGGTAGAGAGAGACAAAGTCAAATATAGAGACAGGAGCCCTGCAAGTACTCTTCCTACCACACAACTTTTGTATTCGGGGGGCCAAGTTATCAGTGGAAAGTCTTCATTTCTCTGTTTCCATAAATTGCTAGATCACAGGAGCACTGAAGGTTTTTCATAAAGAAGGTCTATTCTGTTCCCTTTCACCTCTCCATGTGAGTTTTGTTTACTGGAGGCTGAATTATCAGTGGAAAGTCTTCATTTCTTTATTTCCCTTATATGGTTAGATCTCTGGATCTATGAGGATGTCTCTTAAAGAAATCCTGTTCTGTTTCCTTTCACCTCTATACATGAGTTTTGTATGCTGGAGGCCAAATTATCAGTGAAAAGTCTTCAATGATCTGTTTCCTTCAAAATGGCTAGATCACATGAGCAATGAAGATGTCTCTTCAAGAAGGCCTGGTCTTTTCCCTTCTGCCTCTACTGGGTTTGGAATGGAGAGGAAAATATTAACAAGATAAAGGGATAATATGAACCAGAAGGCCCTGAAAGAAAAATGCCTCATCTTAATAAATTATACAAAGCAAAAATTAAAAAAAAGAGAGATACAGTAGAGAGAGACAAAGACAGATACAGAGACAGGAGGCCTGCAAGTTCTCTTCCTACTATGCAAGTTTTGTATGCAGGAGAATGAATTATCAGTGGAAAGTCTTCATTTCTCCGTTTCCTCCAAAATAGCTAGATTGCCAGAGCGATGAAGATGTCTCTTGAAGAAGGCCTTTCATGTTCCATTCTGCCTCTCCACATGAGTTTTTTATGCTGGAGGCCGAATTATTAATGAAAAGTCTTCATTTCTCTGTTTCTCCCAAAATGGCTAGGTTGCAGGAGCAATGAAGATGTCTCTTCAAGAATTCAAGAATTCAAGGCCCGTTCTGTTCCTTTATCCCTCTTCTGGGATTAGAGTCAGATAGGTAATTATGAACAATATAAAGAAATAGGAGGAATCAGAACTCCCTGAAACAAAAATGCCTCACCTTAAAAAAAATTCTAAAAAGCAAAATTAAAATAAAGACTGAAAAGAGAGACAGAGGTAAAGAGAGAAAAAGTCAGATAAAGAGACAGGAGGCCTTCAAATGCTCTTCCTACCACGCAAGTTTTTTATTCAGGAGGCTGAATTATCAGTGGAAAGTATTCTTTTGTTTCCCTAAATTTCTAGATCACAGGATCTATGAAGATGTTTCTTAAGGAAGACCTATTCTGTTCCCTTCTGACTCTCCATGCGAGTTTGGTTTGCTGGTGGCTGAATTATCAGTGGAAAATCTTCATTTCTGTTTTCCACAAAATGGCTAGTTCACAGGAGCGATGAAAATGTCTCTTCAAGAAGGCCTGTTCTGTTCCAGTCCATGTCTCCACGCGAGATTTTTATGCTGGAGGCTGAAAAACACTGGAAATTATTCATTTCTTTGTTTCCCTAAATGGCTAGATCACAGGAGTGATGAAGATGTCTCTTCAAGAATTCCTTTTCTTTTCTCATCCGCCTCTCCATGCGAGGCGGATGTTTCCCCCAAATGGCTAGATAGTCAGAGTGATGAACATGTCTCTTCAAGAAGACGTGTTTTGGGAATCAACAGTTAGCATAATGGCTATGTCGCTGGACTCCCACGTAGTCTACTGCAATTCGTGTCCTGGACCCGGTGGCTTAAAACTCACGCTGGGTGCACGTGTGTGTGTGCCCAAGATCCCAGAGGAGAATTGAAGAGAAGAGATTGTGGAGTGACCATCCCCTCTGGGGGGTGATTTCTCACTTTCTGTCTCTCTCTGTCTGTCTGGCAAGTGCAAGTGAAGTCCAAGGGCCCAATACGAAAAAAAAACACCCAAAAAAAAAAAAAAAAAAAAAGAAAGAAAGAAAGAAAGAAGGTGTGTTTTGTCCCATTCCGCCTCTCCACCTGAGTTTTGTATGTTGGAGTCCTAATTAACAGTGAAAAGTCTTGATTGCTCTGTTTTCCCAAAATGGCTAGATCACAGGAGCAAAGAGGATGTCTCTCCAAGAAGGCCTCTTCTGTTGCCTTCCTACTCTCCACATGAGTTTTGTATGCTGGAGGTTGAATTATGAGTGGAAAGTCTTCATTTCTATGTTTCCTTTAAAGGGCTAGGTCGCAGGGGATATGAAGGGGTCTCTTTAAGAAGGCCTGTTTTATTCCCTTCCACCTCTCCAGGTGAATTTTGTATGCTGGAAGCCACATTATTAATGGAAATTCTTCATTTCTCTTTTTCCCAAAAATGGCTAGATTGCAGGAGCTATGAAGATGTCTCTAAAAGAAGGCCTGTTCTGTTCCCTTTTACCTCTCCACACAAGTTTCTTATACTGGAGCCCGAATTATGAGTGGAAAGTCTTCATATCTCTGTTTCAGTTAAATGGCTACATGTCAGGAGTTATGAAGATGTCTCTTCAAGAAGGCCTGTTCTTTTCATTTCTGCCTGTCCAGTCAAGTTTTTATGCTGGAGGCTGAATTATCAGTGGAAAGTCTTCATTTCTCTGTTTCCCCCAAAATGGCTACATCGCAAGAGCAATGAAGATGTCATTTCAAGAAGGCCTGGTCTGTTCCTTTAGGCTTCTTCTGGGTTTGTAGACAAAGAGGGAATTATTAACAATATAAAGGGATAGGAGGGACCAGAAGGCCCTGAAATTAATTGGGTCACTTTAAAAAATTCTCAAGAGCAAAAATTAAAAATAAAAAGAGAAGACAGAGACAGAGGTAGAGAGAGACATAGACAGATACAGAGACAGGAGGCTTGCAATGGCTCTCCCTACCATGCAAGTTTTGTATGCTGAATGCCAAATTATCAGTGGAAAGTCTTCATTTCTCTGTTTTTCAAAAATGCCTAGATCACAGGAGCAATGAACATGTCACTTCAAGAAGACCTGTTCAGTTCCCTTCTGCCTCTGCATGTGAGTTTTGTATGCTGATGCTGAATTATCACTGGAAAGTCTTCATTTCTCTGTTTTCCCCAAAATGGCTAGATTGCAGAAGCGATGAAGATGTCTCTTAAAGAATGCCTGTTCTCGGGCGACCCGGACTTCTGTGAAACATGGCGGTCGGCTGGGACCATAGCACAAGCATGACCATATGAAGGAAAAGGAAGGTTTTCCTGAAGATGAGGCGACTGAATTGGAAAAAAACTTTAAGTCTGGTGAAAGAATTGGATG
Source organism: Tupaia belangeri chinensis (assembly GCF_000334495.1). Classification (NCBI taxonomy): domain Eukaryota; kingdom Metazoa; phylum Chordata; class Mammalia; order Scandentia; family Tupaiidae; genus Tupaia; species Tupaia belangeri. The sequence goes on along the minus strand of NW_006206086.1, from coordinate 53,078 downwards.
CTTTTCCAAAGGTTCCTAAAAGCTATGTAGAGACTTCAGCCAGTGGGGGTACAGTTTCTTTAATAGCATTTACTACTATGGCTTTATTAACCATAATGGAATTCTCAGTATATCAAGATACATGGATGAAATATGAATATGAAGTAGACAAGGATTTTTCTAGTGAATTGAGAATCAATATAGAGATTACTGTTGCCATGAAATGTCAATATGTTGGAGCAGATGTACTGGATTTAGCAGAAACAATGGTTGCATCTGCAGATGGTCTAGTTTATGAACCAGAAATATTTGATCTTTCACCACAGCAAAAAGAGTGGCAAAGGATACTTCAAGTGATTCAGAGTAGGCTGCAAGAAGAGCACTCACTTCAAGACGTGATATTTAAAAGTGCTTTTAAAGGTACAGCCGCACTTCCCCCCAAGAGAAGATGGTTCATTACGGCCTCCAGATGCAGGCAGAATTCATGGTCATCTGTATGTCAATAAAGTAGCAGGGAATTTTCACATTACTGTGGGCAAGGCAACTCCACATCGTTGTGGTCACACACACCTGGCAACACTCGTCAAACATGACTCTTACAACTTTTCCCACAGAATGGATCATTTGTCTTTTTGCAAGCTTTTCCAGGAATTATTAAACCTTTACTTGGAACTGAAAAAATTGCTGTAGATCACAACCAGATGTTCCAATATTTTATTACAGTTGTGCCAACAAAACTACATACATATAAAATTTCAGCAGACAACTATCAGTTTCCTGTGACAGAACGGGAACGTATTATTAACCATGCTGCAGGCAGCAATGGAGTCTCTGGGATATTTATGAAATATGATCTCAGTTCTCTTATGGTGACAGTTACTGAGGAGCACATGCCATTCTGGCAGTTTTTTGTAAGACTCTGTGGTATTGTTGGAGGAATCTTTTCAACAACAGGCATGTTACATGGAATTGGAAAATTTATAGTCAAAATAATTTGCTGCCGTTTCAGACTCGGATCCTACAAGCCTT
>NW_006206086.1:43535-51977 GCF_000334495.1 Tupaia belangeri chinensis | reverse complement strand
AAAAAAAAATTTATAATAAAAAACAAAGTATAAAAAAAAAAAAAGGAGGGAGAAGAGGATAAAGACAGCAGTGAACAATAGAGAGGCAGGATGTTAATGAGAAATAGATATGGTTTATTACCTGTTGATGATGACATGTATAGTATTCTCAACTGAACCGGTCTGGAAAGTATTTCATGATGGGTGAAGTCTTTTTAATAAGCAAAATGAGAAATAGTGATTGACTGTTTAAAAAAATTATAATAATAATTATTGGGAAAAGCATGGAAAAGATATTGAATGATAAAGCGGGGAGATTGATATCTCTGTATTGACTGACATGCATGGCATTCCCTTTTGAAAAAGCAATGGAAGTCAATGTAAAGTTATATGTAATCTAGTGTAGTAGAAAGAAGATTATGATGATAATAAAATTAAAAAAAATAAAATAAAAGACATTAAAAAAAAAAAAGAAGGCCTCTTCTGTTCCAGTTCGCCACTCCCCACAAGTTTTTTTTTTTTATGCTGGAGGCCCAATTATCAGTGAAAAGTCTTCATTTATCTGTTTTTCTAAATGCCTAGATCACAGGAGTTATGCAGATGTCTCATAAAGAAGGTCTATTCTGCTCCCTTCCTCCTCTTCACGCGAGTTTGGTATGTAGAAGGCCAAATTATCAGTCTGAAGCCTTCATTTCTCTGTTTCTCAAAAATTGACTATATTGCAGGAGCTCTGAAGATGTATGTCTCTTTAAGAACTCCTGTTCTGTTCCCTTCTGCCTCTCCACACAAGTTTTGTATGCTGGAGGCCAAATAATCAGTGGACATACTTGATATCTCTGTTTCCCCCAAAATGGCTATATCACAGGAGTGATGAAAATGTCTCTTCAAGAAGGTCTGTTTTATTTACTTCCATCTCTCCTGGGTTTGGATAGGGAGAGGGAATTATTCAAAAGATAGTATGACAGACAGAGAGAAGACAGAGACAGAGACAGAGGTAGATAGAGACACAGACAGATAGAAAGACATGAGTCCTTATGGGTTCTTCCTACCATGCAAGTTTTGAATGCTTTAGGCTGAATTATCAATGGAAAGTTTTTATTACTTTGTTTCTCACAAGATAGCTAGATCATGGGGGTGATGAAGATGTCTTTTTAAGAAGGCCTGTTCTGAGGGACCAGCAAGACAGAGACAGAGGTAGATAGAGACACAGACAGATAGAAAGACATGAGTCCTTATGGGTTCTTCCTACCATGCAAGTTTTGAATGCTTTAGGCTGAATTATCAATGGAAAGTTTTTATTACTTTGTTTCTCACAAGATAGCTAGATCATGGGGGTGATGAAGATGTCTTTTTAAGAAGGCCTGTTCTGAGGGACCAGCAGTTAGTGTAATGGCTATTTCGCTGGACTCCCACGTAGTAAACTGCGGTTCGCGTCCCGAACCTGGTGGCTTAAAACTCACACCAGGCGTGTGTGCATGTGTTCCCAAGATCCCGAGAGGAGAATGGAGGAGAAGGGATTGTGGCATGGCCATCCCCCCTGGTGGGTGATTTCTCACTTTCTATCTCTCTGTCTCTCTCTGTCTGTATGGTGAGCACACGCACCCTATAGCAAAAACTCTCCAAAAATAATTTAAAAAAAAAGGCCTGTTCTGTTCCCTTCAGCCTCCCCACCTGAGTTTTGTATGCTGCACGCCAAATTACCAGGGAAAAATCTTCATTTCTCTGTTTCCCCCAAAATGGCTAGATGGCAGGGGCAATGAATATGTCTCTTCAAGAGGGCCTGTTCTGTTCCCTTCTGCATCTCCATGTCAGTTTTGTATGCTGGATGCTGAATTGTCCATGGAAAGTCTTCATTTCTCTGTTTCCCTAAAATGGCTAAAGTGCTGGAGATATGAAGATGTCTCTTCCAGAAGGCCTGATCTGTTCCATTCTGCCTCTCCATGCAAGCTTTTTATGCTGGAGGTTGAATTATCATGGAAATTCTTCATTTCTGTTTCCCAAAAATGGCTAGATCAAAGGAGCAATGAAGATGTTTCTTAAAGAAGGCCTATTCTATTGCTTTAGGCTTCTCCATGCGAGTTTTGTATGCTGGAGGCCTAATTATCAGTGAAAAGTCTACATTTCTCTGTTTCACTGAAAAAGGCTAGATCACAGGAGTGACGAAGATGTCTCTTCAAGAAGGCCTGTTCTGTTCCCTTCTGCCTCTCCTGTGTTTGGAGTGGGAGAGGAAATTATTTAAAAAAAATAAAGAGTAGAAGAGAAGAGAAGGCACTGAAAGAAAAATGGCTCACCTTTAAAAATCCTAAAAAGCAATAATTTTAAAAAAGAGAGAAGACAGAGACAGAGGTAGAGTATGATAAAGACAGATAAAGAGACAGGAGGCCTGTAAGTGCTCTTCCTATCATGCAAGTTTTATATGCTGGAAGATGAATTATCAGTGGAAAGTCTTCATTTCCTTGTTTTCCAAAAAATGTCTTGAAAGAAAAAGTGATGAAGATGTCTCTTTACAAAAGTCTGTTCTGTTCCCTTCTGCCTCTCCATTAGAGTTTTATATACTGGAGGCTGAATTATCAGTGAAAAGTCTTTATTTATCTGTTTCCTCCAAAATGGCTAGATTGCAGGACTTATGAATATGTCTCTTCAAGAGGGCCTGTTCTGTTACCTTCTGTCTATCCTGGGTTTGGAGGGGGAGATTTTTATTATTATTATTATTTTTAAAATAAAAGGATAGAAGAAACCTGAAGGCCCTGAAGAAAAATGACAAACCATAACATATTCTAAAAAGCAAAAATCAAAAAAAGAGAGAAGATAGAGACAGAGGTAAGTGTTCTTCCTACCACATGAGTTTTGTAGGCTGGAGGCCAAATTATCAGTGGAAAGTCTTCATTTCTTATTTTCCACAAAATGACTTGATTGCTGAAGGAATGAGGATGTTTCTTTAAGAAGGCCTGTTTTGTTCTCTTCTGCCTCTCCATGCAAGTTTTGTATGCTGGAGGCCAAATTATTAGTGGAAAATCTTCATTTCTCAGTTTCTCCCAAAATGGCTCATAGGAGGGGTAAAGATGTGTCTTCAGGAAGGACTTTTCTATTCCCTTTTGCCTCTCCATGTGAGTATTCTATGCGGGAGGCCAAGTTATTAGTGGAAAGTCTACATTTCCCTCTTTCCCCAAAAATGGCTAGAACGCAAGAGCGATGAAGTTGCCTCTTTAAGATGGCCTGTTCTGTTATCTTCCTTCTCTCCTGCGGTTGGAGGGTGACAGGGAATTATTAGCTATATAAAAGGAGAGGAGGGACCAGAGGGCCCTGAAAGAAAAATGATTCACCTTAAAAAATTCTCAAAAGCAAAAATATAAAAAAAGAGAGAAGATAGTAACAGAGGTAGAGAGAGACAGATATAGAGACAGGAGGCCTGAAAGTGCTATTCCTACCACCCGAGTTTTGTATGCTGGAGGCTGAATTATGAACTGAAAGTCTTCATTTCTCTTTTTGCCCCAAAATAACTAGATCGCTGGAGCAATCTTGATGTCCCTTCAAGAAGGCCTGTTCTGTTCCCCTTGCCTCAGCACGTGAGTTTTGTATGCTGGATGCCGAATTATCAGTGGAAAGTCTTCATTTCTTTGTTTCCCTAAAATGGCTAGATCACAGAAGCAATGAAGATGTCTCTTCAAGAAGGCCTGTTCTATTTTATTCCATCTCTCCTGGGTTCGGACAGGGAGAGGGAATTACTCACAAGATAAAGGAGTAAGAGGGACAAGAAGGCCCTGAAAGAAAAATGGCTCAACTTAAAAAACTCTAAAAAGAAAAAATTAAAAAAAACAGAGAGAAGACACAATAGTAGAGAGGGAAAAAGACAGATACAGAGACAGCAGGCCTGCAAGGGCTCCTCCTACCATACGAGTTTTGTATGCTGGAGGCCAAATTATCAGTGGAGTCTTCATTACTCTGTTTCCCAAAAAATGGCTGGATTGAAGAAGCGATGTTGTCTCTTCAGGAAGGCCTGATCTGTTCTGATATGCCTCTCCATGCAAGTTTTTTATGCTGGAGGCTGAATTATCAGTGGAAATTATTCATTTCTCTGTTTCCCTAAAATGGCTAGATTGCAAGAGCAATGAAGATGTCACTTCAAGAAGCCCTGTTCTTTTCCTTTACTCCTCTCCTGGGTTTAGAGTTGGAGAAAGAATTATGAACAATATAAAGAAATAGGAGAGACTAGAAGGCCCTGAAAGAAAAATACCTCACCTTAAAAAATTCTAAAAAGCAAAAATTAAAAATAAGAGTGAAGACAGAGACATAAGTAGAGAGAGACAAAGTCAGATACAGAGACAGGAGGCCTGCAAGTGATCTTCCTATCACGCAAATTTTGTGGAAAATTCAGTGGAAAGTCTTCATTTCTCTGTTTCCCTAAATTGCTGGATCACAGGAGCTATGAAGATGTCTCCTAAAGAAGGCCTGTTCTGTTCCCTTCCACCTCTCCATGCAAGTTTTGTTTGCTGGAAGCCAAATTATCAGTGGAAAGTCTTCATTTCTCTGTTTCCCTAAATTGCTGGATCACAGGAGCTATGAAGATGTCTCCTAAAGAAGGCCTGTTCTGTTCCCTTCCACCTCTCCATGCAAGTTTTGTTTGCTGGAAGCCAAATTATCAGTGGAAAGTCTTCATTTCTCTGTTTCCCCCAAAATGGCTAGATTTCAGGAGTGATGAAGATGTCTCTTCAAGAAGTGCTGTTCTGTTCCCTTCCACCTCTCCATGCTAGTTTGTATGTGGGAGTCCAAATTATCAGTGGAAACTCTTCATTTCTCTGTTTCCTCCAAAATGGCTAGGTCGCCGGAGTAAAGAAGATGTCTCTTCAAGAAGGTGTGTTCTGTCCCATTCTGCCTCTCTACGTGAGTTTCTTATGCTGGAGGTCAAATTATCAGTGAACAGTCTACTTTTGTCTGTTTTACTCAAAATCACTAGTCTCTTCAAGAAGGCCTCTTCTATTCCCTTCCACTTCTCCATCCGAGTTTTTTTTTTGTTTTTTTTTTTTTTTTTTTTTTGTTTTTGTTTTTTTTTTTCTGGAGGATAAATTATTTCTGGAAAGTCTTTATTTCTATGTTTCCTTAAATGGCTAGACCGCAGGAGATATGAAGAGGTCTCTTGAAGAGGGTCTGTTTTGTTCCCTTCTGCCACTCCAGGTGAGTTTTGTATGCTGGGGCCACATTATCAATGGAAAGTCTTCATTTCTCTATTTTCCCAAAATGGCTAGATTGCAGGAGCTATGAAGATGTCTCTTAAAGAAGGTCTGTTCTGTTCTCTTTCACCTTTCCATGTGAATTTTGTATGCTGAAGGCTGAATTTTCAGTGAAAAGCCTTAAATTCTCAATTTCTCCCAATATGGCTAGATTGCAGCAGTGATGAAGAAGTCTCTTCAAGGAGACCTGTTCTGTTCCCTTAAGCCTCTCCACACAAGTTTTGTATGCTGGGGGCTGAATTTTCAGTTGAAAGTCTTCATTTCTCTGTTTCCCCCAAAATGGGTAGATCACCGGAGTAATGAAGATGTCTCTTGAAGAATGTCTGTTGTATTTCCTTTTGCCTCTATATGAGAGTTTCTTATGCTGGAGGCTGAATTATCAGTGAAGAGTCTACATTTCTCTGTTTTCCCCAAAATCACTGGATCACAGGAGTGATGAAGATGTCTCTTCCTTTTTTTTGGAGAGATATTCACTATAGAGCACATGCGCTTGCCAGACAGACAGAGACATAGAAACAGAAAGCGAGACATCACCCTCCAGGTAGTCATGCCACAATCCCTTCTCCGCCATTCTCCTCTCGGGATCTTGGGCACGCACGTACACGTGCCCGGGCGTGAGTTTCAAGCAACTGGGACATGAACCATGGTCGACTATGTGGGAGTCTAGCGACAGAGCCATTATGCTAACTGCTGGTTCCCAAGATGTCTCTTCAAAAAGGCCCATTCTATTCACTTCTGCCTCTCCATGTGAGGTTTTTATGCTGGAGGCCAAATTATGAGTGGAAAGTGTTCATTTCTCTGTTTCCTTTAAATGGTTAGATTGCAGGAGATATGAAGCTGTCTCTTCTAGAAGGCCTGTTCTGTTCCCTTCTGCCTCATCACTCGAATTTTGTATGCTTGAGGCCAAGGCCGAATTATCAGTGGAAAGTCTTCATTTTTCTGTTCTTCTCAAAATGGCTAGATCACTGGAGTGATAAAAATGTCTCTTCAAGAAGACCTGTTCTGTTCCAGTCTGCCTTTCCATGCGAGTTTTTTTTATGCTGGAGGTCTAATTATCACTGGAAAGTCTTCATTTATCTGTTTCCCTAAAATGGCTAGATCACTAGCGCTATGAAGATGTCTTTTCAAGGACTATCCTGTTCCCTTGCACCTCTCCATGCGAGTTTTGTATTCTGGACACCGAATTATGTGAGGAAAGTCTTCATTTCTCTGTTTCCTTTTAATATCTATATCCCAGGAGCTATGAAGATATTTCTTCAAGAAAGCCTGTTATCTTCTCTACCACCTCTCCAAGCATTTTTTTTTTTTTTTTTTTTACTGAAGGTCAAATTATCACTGGAAAGTCTTAATTTCTCTGTTTCCCACAAAATGGCTAGATCACCGGAGTGATGAAGATGTCTCTTGAACAAGGCCTGTTGTGTCCCCTTCTGCTTCTCTATGATAGTTTTTTAAGTAGGAAGCCTAAATATCAGTGAAAAGTCTTGATTTCTCGGTTTCCCCCAAAATGGCTAGATAGCATTGGCAATGAAGATGTCTCTTCAAGATGTATCTTATGTTACTTTTCACCTCTCCATGGGTGTTTTGTATGCTGGAGGCTTAATTGTCACTGAAAAGTTTACATTTTTCTATTTCCCTCAAAATGGCTAGATCGCAGGAGTGATGAAGTTGTCTCTTCAAGAAGGCCTGTTCCCTCCCCTTCTGCTTCTCTTGTGTTTGGAGGGGGAGAGGGATTATTAACAATATAAAGAGATAGATGGATACAGAAGGCCCTGAAAGAAAAATATCTCACCTTAAATAATTCTAAAAAGCAAACATTTCAAAAAAGAAAGAAGAAAGAGACAGCGGTAGAGAGAGACAAAGACAGATACACAGACAGGAGGCCTGCAAGTGTTCTTTCTACCACAAGAGTTTTGTATGTTGGAGGCCGAATTATTAGCGGAAAGTCTTCATTTCTCTGTTTCCCCAAAAATGGCTAGATCTCCAAAGCAATGAAGATGTCTCTTGAAGAAGGACTGATCTGTTCCATTCTGCCTTTCCACATGAGTTTTGTATGCTGGAGGACAAATTATCAGTGGAAAGTCTTCATTTCTGTTTCTCAAAAATTCCTAGATTGCAGGAGCCATGAACAAGAAGGCCTGCTCTGTTCCCTTCTGCCTCTCTCATGAGATTTTTATTCTGGAGGCTGAATTATGAGTGGAAAGTCTTCATTTCTCTGTTTCCCAAAAATGTCTTAATTGCAGGCATGATGAAGCTGTCTCTTCAATAATGCCTGTCCTGTTGCTTTCTGCCTCTCCTGGGTTTGTAGGAGTACAGGGAATTATTAACAATATAAAGGGATAGGAGAGACCAGAAGGACTTCAAAAAAAAAAAAAAAAAAAAAAAAAAAAAAAAAAAAAAAAAAAAAACAATGCCTCACCTTAAAAAAATTCTAAAAAGCAAAAATTTAAAAAAATACAGAAGAGAGAGACAGAGGTAGAGAGAGACAAAGACAGATACAGAGACAGGAGGCCTGCAAGTGCTCTTCCTACCATGCAAGTTTTTGTATGCTGGAAGCCAACTTATCAGTGGAATGTCGTCATTTCTCCCCCCAAAATGACTTGACTTGATCGCCGGAGTGATGAAGATGTCTCTTCAAGAAGTCCAGTTCAGGGAACCAGCAGTTAGCGTAATGGCTATGTCACTGGATTCCCATATAGTCGACCACAGTTCACTTCCCAGACCCAGTAGCTTAAAACTCATTCTGGGCGCAAGTGAGTGCGTGCCCAAGATCCCAAGAGGAGAATGGAGGAGAAGGGATTGCGGTGTGACCATTACCCCTGGGGGGTGATTTCTTGCTTTCTGTCTTTATGTCTCTCTCTGTCTGTCTGGTGAGCGCACACGCCCTATAGTGAAAAACCTCTCCAAAAAAAAAAAAAAAAAAGAAGTCCTGTTCATTTCCCTTCCAAATCTCCATGCTAGTTTTGTATATGAGAACCCAAATTATTAGTGGTAAGTCTTCATTTCTATTTTCCCCCAAATTGCTAGATCACAGGAGTGATGAAGATATCTCTTCCAGAAGGCTTCTTCTGTTCCCTTCTGGCTCTCCACGTGAGTTTCATATGTTGGAGTCCAAATTATCACTGAAAAGTCATTTCTCTGTTTCTCCCAAAATAGCTAGATCACAGCCTGTTCTCGGGTGTGTGTGTGTGCATGCCCAAGATCCCGAGCGGAGAATGGAGAAGGGATTGTGGCGTGG
>NW_006206086.1:42052-43176 GCF_000334495.1 Tupaia belangeri chinensis | reverse complement strand
AAAAAAAAAAAAAAGAATGCCTGTTCTGTTCCCTTTTGCCTCTCCACTTGAGTTTTGTATGCTGGAGTCCAAATTATCAGTAGAAAGTCTTCATTTCTCTTTTTTTTCCCCAAATATGCTTAGTTTGCAGAAGCTACATAGATGTCTCATAAAGAAGGCCTGTTATGTTCCCTTTCACCTTTCCACGTGAGTTATGTATGCTGAAGGCTGAATTATCAGTAAAAAGTCTCCATTTATTTGTTTTGCCCAAAATGGCTTGATTGTAGCAACAATGAAGATGTCTCTTCATGAAGGCCTGTTCTGTTTTCTTTTGCCTCTCCATGCAGGTTTTGTATGCTAGAAGTTGAATAGTCACTGGAAAGTCTTCATTTCTCTGATTCCCCAAAAATGGCTAGATTGCAGGAGTGATGAAGATGTCTCTTCAAGAGGGCCTGTTCTCTTCCCTTCTGCCTCTCTTGGGTTTGGAGTGGTAGAGGGAAGTATTAACAATATAAAGTGATAGGAGGGATAAGAATAATGCCTCATCTTTAAAAATTATAAAAAGCAAAAATTTTTAAAAAGAGAGAAGAAAGAGGCAGAGGTAGAGAGAGAGACAAAGACAGATACAGAGACAGGAGGACTGCGAGTGCTTTTACTACCATGAGAGTTTTGTATGCTGGTGGCCGAACTATCAGTTAAAAGTCTTAATTTCTCTGTTTCACCCAAAATGGCTAGATTGCAAGAGCAATGAAGATGTCTCTTCAAGAAGACCTCTTCTGTTTGTCCTGCTGTCCACGAGAGTTTTGAATGCTGGAGGGCGAATTATCATTGAAAATTCCCCATTTATCATTTTCCCTAAGTGTCTAGGTTGCTGGAGCGATGAAGATGTCTTTTCAAGAAGGCCTTTTCTGGGAACCAGCAGTTAGCATAATGGCTATGTCATTGGACTCCCATGTAATCCACTGTGCTTCACGTCCCGGACCTGGTGGCTTAAAACTCACACCAGGCACATGTGCGTGCATGCCCAATATCCCAGGAGGATAATGGAGGAGAATGGATTGTGGCGTGACCATGCCCCCTGGTGGGTGATTTCTTGCTTTTTGTCTCTATGTCTCTCTCTGTCTGGCGAGCAAAAAACCTCTTCA
>NW_006206086.1:37842-42033 GCF_000334495.1 Tupaia belangeri chinensis | reverse complement strand
AAGAAAGAAAAGAAAAGAAAAGAAAAAGAAGGCCCTTTCTGTTCTCTTTTGCCTCTTCTGGGATTGGTGGGGTGGAGGGAATTATTTACAAGATAAAGGGATAGGAGGGGCCAGAATAGCCTACAAGAGAAAGGCCTTACTTAAAAAATTCTAAAAGTTAAAAATTGAAAAAAAAAAGTGAGATGACAGAGACAGCAGCAGAGGTAGTGAGAAACAAAGACTGATACAGAGACAGAGGCCTGTAAGTGGTCTTCCTAGCACACCAGTTTTGTATGCTGAATTATCAGTGGTAAGTCTTCATTTCTCTTTCCCCAAAATGGCTAGATCAAAGGAGCAATGAAGATGTCTCTTCAAAAAAGGCCTGTTCTGTTCCCTTTTGCCTCTTCACATGAGTTTTTTATGCTGAAGGCCAAATTATCACTGGAAAGACTTCATTTCTCTGTTTCCCCCAAAATGGCTAGATCACCAGGACAATGAAGATATCTCTTCAAGAAGGCCTGCTCTGTTTCTTTCCACCTCTCTACATGAGTTTTTTATGCTTTGGGGCGAATTATCAGAAGAAAGTCTTCATTTCTCTGTTTCCCTAAAATGACTAGATTGAAGGAGCTATGAAAATATCTATTCAAGAAGGCCTCTTCTGTTCCCTTCTGCCTTTCCATGAGAGTTTTGTTTGCAGGAGGCTGAATTGTCAGTGGAAAATCTTCATTTCTCTTTTTCCTTAAAATGGCTCAATCCCAGGAATGATGAAAATTTGTCTTCAAGAAGGCCAATCCTGTTCCCTTACGCTATTCTGGGATTGGAGTGAGACAGTGAATTATTTAAAAGATAAAGGGATAGAAGGGGTCAGAAGGCCCTGAAAGAAAAATGCCTTGCCTTAAATAATTCTAAAAGATAATTTTTTTTTTTAAAAAAAGAGAGAATACACAGACAAATATAGAGGTAGAAAGAGACAAAGACTGATACAGAGACAAAAGGCCTACAATTGCTCTTCCTACCACATGAGTGTTGTATGCTGGAGGCTGAATTATCAGTGGAAAGTCTTCATTTCTCTGTTTCCCCCAAAATGGCTACATCGCAAGAGCAATGAAGATGTCATTTCAAGAAGGCCTGGTCTGTTCCTTTAGGCTTCTTCTGGGTTTGTAGACAAAGAGGGAATTATTAACAATATAAAGGGATAGGAGGGACCAGAAGGCCCTGAAATTAATTGGGTCACTTTAAAAAATTCTCAAGAGCAAAAATTAAAAATAAAAAGAGAAGACAGAGACAGAGGTAGAGAGAGACATAGACAGATACAGAGACAGGAGGCTTGCAATGGCTCTCCCTACCATGCAAGTTTTGTATGCTGAATGCCAAATTATCAGTGGAAAGTCTTCATTTCTCTGTTTTTCAAAAATGCCTAGATCACAGGAGCAATGAACATGTCACTTCAAGAAGACCTGTTCAGTTCCGTTGTGTTTCACTTAAAAAAAAAATAGGGGAATCAGCTGGTAAAATGCAGGATTGAGAGCAGGAGAGGAGGAGAGGGAGAAGTGACTTACATTGCTCCTAGAACCCAAAGTGCATCATTATTTGTTTTTTGTTACATACATACCTGCTAAAACAAATTTTATCTTTAGAGATGGTAACAATATATTTATAACTTGGACGTGATATTCAGTATTTCAGAGCTTTAAAATGAAGTCACTTCATGGGAAATTTGCCCAGTGGCTTATAATGTTTTATTGTGCTAATAATAGGGGAATGGGTTTTGTAATGCCCCACATAAAATTGTTTTAATTTCCCATGGTAATAATTAACCTCATTATTTGCATTCCTAAAGATAAAAGCATTATCTTTTCTTCCTATATTATATCTCATAGAGTTTGATTAACAACAGAAAGTGAAATTGTTTTAAAATCTCATCATTTAGGTGATAAGAAGTAAATGTAATTATTTTGTGACTTCTTAGCAAAGAAGTTTTATAAAAAGTATGTCAAAATATCATCTTAGTTTTATCGATTTGTTCAATTAGGGCCATGGCATACAGTTGTAAGCTCTAGAGCTCAGGAGAAAACTTACATGTGTGGGTTCCTTTTGAGAAAATGAGAAAGAACAATGCTGTTCTTTTGGTAGTTAGAAAAACTAACCACATAAAGAATGCACAGTATCTTGTTTGTCTCTGAAGAGCTTAGGCTAGTAGGAAAATGTATACAGAAATTTGGGTGCCCTTCTCTAGGGCCGTAGAGCAGAATAGTAAGTGTATGCAAGTAACCAAGTGACGTGAATTCTGTTTCTCCCTCCTGACTTCCTCCCTTTGTTTCTCTTTCCTTTTAGGAACGTATTATTAACCATGCTGCAGGCAGCCATGGGGTCTCTGGGATATTTATGAAATATGATCTCAGTTCTCTTATGGTGACGGTTACTGAGGAGCACATGCCATTCTGGCAGTTTTTTGTAAGACTCTGTGGTATTGTTGGAGGAATCTTTTCAACAACAGGCATGTTACATGGAATTGGAAAATTTATAGTCAAAATAATTTGCTGCCGTTTCAGACTCGGATCCTACAAGCCTGTCAATTCTGTCCCCTGAGGATGGCCACACAAACAACCACTTACCTCTTTTAGAAAATAATACACATTAGCACCTCCTGAGTGAAGGAGAAGAACTTTTTGCCTGAGACATAAAACCTTTTTTAATAATAAAATATTGTGCAATATATTCAAAGAAAAGAAAGTATGGATGAGAAGCAGGAAACACTTATTTAAAAAAGAGAGAAAAAAAGGAAAAAAAAAATCCCAAACTGAAGTCCTGTACATGTTGTGTCTGTTACAAATGTCCTAGAAGAAATTATGCAGCTAATCAGTGAATACGCCCACCCGGAGTATTGCTTTGAAGATGACTGATACTTTCACAGCAAATGGGCCTTATTGAAGTCAGACCTTGCTTCTTGGTAACAAAAAGCCTGAAGAAAAGAAGTAAACCCACATCTAAAGAAAAAGGCATTGATAAGTGCAAATGTTTGCGTCCTTTTGTTTTTAAAAGATATGTCAGAATAAAGTATGTAAAACATTAAAAAAAAAAAAAAAAGAATGCCTGTTCTGTTCTCTTTCACCTCTCCATGCCAGCTTTGTATGCTGGAGGCCAAATTAATAGCAGAAAGTCTTCATTTTTTCTGTTTCCTTCAAAATGGCTAGATTGCCAGAGTAATGATGATGTCTCTTCAAGTAGGCCTGATCTGTTCCCTTCCACATCTCCTGGGTTTGAATGGGGAGAGGGAATTATTAACAATATAAAGTGTTATGAGGGAACAGAAGTCCCTGAAAGAAAAATGCCTCACCTTTGAAAAAAATTTAAAAAGCAAAAATTTAAAAAGAAGGAAATACAGAGACAGAGGTAGAGAGAGACAAAGACAGATACAGAGACAGGAGGCTTTCATTTGCTCTTCCTACCACATGAGTTTTCTATGCTTGAGGCCAAATTATCAGTGGAAAGTCTTTATTTCTATGTTTCCCCAAAAAATGTCTAGGTCACAGGAGAGATGAAGATGTATCTTCAACAAGGTCTGTTCTGTTTTCTTATGTCTCTCTATGTGAATTTTGTATGTTGGAGGATGAATTATCAGTGGAAAGTCTTCATTTCTTTTTCCCCCAAAGTGGCTAGAATGCAAGAGTGATGAAGATGTCCCTTCAAGAAGTCCTGTTCTGCTCCCTTCCAGCTCTCTTGGGTTTGGAGGGGGAAAGGGAATTATTAACAAGATAAAGGGATAGGAGGGACCAGAAGTCCCTGAAAGAAAATTGGCTCACCTTAAAGAATTCATAAGAGCAAAAATTTAAAATAAAGAGATAAGACAGAGATAGAGGTAGAGAGAAAAATAAAAAACAGATATAGAGACCAGAGGTCTGTAATTGATCTTCGTACCATGAGAGATTTGCATTCTGGAGGCCGAATTCTTAGTGGAAAGTGTTCATTTCTCTGGATCCTTCAAAATAACTAGATCGCAGGAGAGATGAAGATGTATCATCAAGAAGAACTGTTCTGCTTACTTACTTCTCTCTACATTAGTTTTGTATGCTGGAGGCCAAATTATCAGTGGAAAGTCTTCATTTCTCTGTTTCCCAAAAATGCCTAGATTGCAGGAGTGATGAAGATGTCTTTTAAAGAATGCCTGTTCTGGGTGGTGGGCGGAGTGGCCCTGCACCGGCCCACCCGGGA
>NW_006206086.1:26811-36893 GCF_000334495.1 Tupaia belangeri chinensis | reverse complement strand
TAAGAATTGGAAAATTATTTGCTGAGAACATGTATGTGGATGTGCTTGATTGAGCCAATGCACAGTGTATTTTGGATGGAAAATTCATTTGTGTGTTGTGATGGTGTAAAGTGAATTAATAAAAAAATAAAAATAAAAAAGAATGCCTGTTCTGTTTGCTTTCACCTCTCCAAGTCAGTTTTGTATGCTGGAGGCTGAATTATCATTGAAAAGTATTCATTTCTCTGTTTCCCCAAAAATGGCTATATTGTAGGACCAATGACTATGTCTCTTCAAGAAGGCCTTTTCTATTTCCTTTCATCTCACCTGGGTTTAGAGGAGGAGAGGGAATTATTAGCAACATAAAGGGATAGGAGCAACCAGAAGGCTCTGAAAAAAACAAATGCCCCTCTTTAAAAATTCTAAAAAGTGAGCATTAAAAAAAAGAGGGAAGACAGAGACAGAGGTAGACAGAGACAAAGACAGATAGAGTGACAGTAGGCCTTCAAGTGCTCTTCTGACCATGCGAGTTTTTTGTTTTGTTTTGTTTTGTTCTTGTTTTTTTTTTGTTTTGTTTTGTTTTGTTTTGTTTTTTGGAGAGGTTTTCGCTATAGGGCACGTGCACTCGCCAGACAAGACAGAGAGAGACATAGAGACAGGAAGCGAAAAAACACCCCAGGGAGGATGGTCACGCTGCAATTCCTTCTCCTCCATTCTCCTCTCAGAATCTTGGGCATGTACTCCACGCGCCCGGCGTGAGTTTTAAGCCACCAGGTCCGAGACGTGAACCATGGTCAACTACGTGGGAGTCCAGCAACATAGCCATTACGCTAACTGCTGGTTCCCCCGACCATGTGAGTTTTGTATGTTGGACGAATTATCAGTGGAAACTTCATTTCTATTGCCTCCAAAATGGCTAGATCACAGGAGCAATGAAGACGTCTCTTCAAGATGACTTGTTCTGTTCCCTTCTGACTCTACACATGAGTTTTGTTCTACAGGGTGAATTACCAGTGGAAAGTCCTCATTTCTCTGTTTCCCCAAATGTCTAGATCACATTAGTGATGAAGATGTCTCTTCAAGAAGGCCTGTTCTGTTCCTTTTCACCTCTCCATGTGAGTTTTGTATGCTGGAGTTTGAATTTTCCCTGGAAAGTCTTCATTTCTTTGTTTCCCAAAAATGGCTAGATTGCAGGAGCAATGCAGATGTCTCCTAAGGGAGGCCTGTTCTGTTCCCTTCCACCTCTCCACATGAGTTTTTTATGCTGGAGACTGAATTGTCAGTAGAAAGTCTTCATTTCTCTGTTTCCCCAAAAATGGCTAGATTGCAGGAGCGATGAAGATATATCTTTAAGATGACCTGCTTTGTTACCATTCTCCCCTCCTGGTATTGGAGGGGAGGAGGGAATTATTTACAAGATAAAGGGATATGAGAAACCAGAATGCCCTGAAATAAAAAATTTCTCACCTTAAAAAAATTCTAAAATGTAAAAATTTAAAAAAGAGAGAAGACAAAGAGACAGAGGTAGAGAGAGACAAAGACAGATCTAGTGACGGGAGGCCTGCCAGTACTCTTCCTACCATGCGAGTTTTGGATGCGGGAGGCCAAATTATCAGTGGAAAGTCTTTATTTATCTGTTTTCTCCATAATGGTTAAATGGCAGGAGTGATGAAGTTGTCTCTTCAAGAAGGGCTCTTCTGTTCCCTTCCACCTCTCCACCTGAGTTTTGCATGTGAGAGGCTAAATTATCAGTGGAAAGTCTTAATTTCTCAGTTTCCAAAAATGGCTAGATTGCAGGAGCGATGAAGCTGTGTCTTTAAGATTGCCTGTTCTGTTCCCTTTCACCTCTCCATATGAGTTTTGTATGCTGGAGACAGAATTATCAGTGAAAAGTCTTCATTTCTCTTTCCCCCAAAATGGCTATATTGCAGGAGTGATGAAGATTCGCTTCAAGAAAGCTGTTCCAGGGACCAGCAGTTAGTGTAATGGCTATTGAGCTGGACTCCCATGTATTGACCTAATTTCAAGTCCTGGATACAGTGACTTAAACTCATGCCAGGTGTGTGTGTGTGTGCATGCCAAGGATCCCGAGAGGAGAATGGAGGAGAAGGGATTGCAGCATGGTCATCCCCCCGGGGGGTGATTTCTCACTTTCTGTCTCTCAGTCACTCTCTGTCTGGCGAGCGTATGCACCCTACAGCAAAAACCTCTCCAAAAAAAAAAAGAAGGCTTGTTCTTTTCCCTTCTGCCTCTCCATGAGTGTTTTGTATGTTGGAGGCCAAATTATCAGTGGAAAGTCTTCATTTCTCTGTTTCCCCGAAAATGAAGATGTCTCTTGAAGAAGGTCTTTTCTGTTATATTCCACCTCTCCACACGAGTTTTGTATGCTGGAGGCTGAATTATCACTGGAAAGTCTTCATTTCTCTGTTTCTTTCAAAATGGCTAGATTGCAGGAGCGATGAAGATGTCTCTTCAAGAAGGCCTGTTCTGTTTTCTTCTGCCTCTCCTAGTATTTGAAGAAAGAATGAATGAATTACAAAAAGAAGTGATAGGAGGGACAAGAAGGCCCTGAAAAATAATATATTAAAAAAAACCCATCTCACCTTAAAAAATTCTAAAAAGCAAAAATTTTTAAAAAGTGGGTAGACAGAGACAGAGATAGAGAGAGACAAAGAGAGATACAGATACAGGAGGCCAGCAACAACTCTTCCTACCATGCAAGTTTTGTATGCTAGAGGCCAAATTATCAGTAGAAAGCCTTCATTTCTGTTTCCTCCAAAATGGTTGGATTGCAGAGCGATGAAGATGTCTCATCTACAAGGCCTGTTCTGTTTCCTTTCACCTCTCCATGTGAGTTTTGTATGCTGGAGGGCAAATAGTCACTGGAAAGTCTTCATTTCTCTGTTTTCCAAAAAATGGCTGGATCACAGGAGCAATGAAGATGTCTCGTCTACAAAGCCTGTTCTGTTTTCTTCCGCCTATCTTGGGTGTGGATGGGGAGAGGGAAATATTAACAATATAAAGGGATAGGAGAGACAGGAAGGCCCTGAAAGAAAAATGCCTCACCTTAGAAAATTCTTAAAAGCAAAAATTTTAAAAAGAGAGAAGAAAGAGACAGAGGTAGAGAGTGACAAAGACAGATACAGAGACAGGAGGTCTGCTGAAGTATCAGTGGAAATTTTTTATTTCTCTGTTTTTCCCAAAATGGCTAGATAGCTGGAGCAATGAAGATGTCTTTTCAAGAAGGCCTGTTCTCATTAAAAATACCAATTTGATGACTGCAGTTAAGTTTTATAGCCCTAGTTAGGTGCTACTTTATAGTATGTTCATTCTATTCACTGAGGTTTATGCCTAAAGTCAGACTTGTGTTCATGGATATGTACATATCAGCTGTGCTTGATATTGAAAATATTTAGATTTATTAAGATATTTAGTGAAACAATAAAATGGGGGAGGCATAGAAAGCAACAATAGATACCAGACACAGTGTGGGAGGAGGGTGGGAGATGGCAGAGGGTGAGATAGGGAATCAAGGATGGGAAAAAAGGCAAAATATACAGAAAACAAGAAATGGAAAATGATTTGTTGACAATAACACATATGTTGATGTGCTTGATTGAGCCAATATACAGTGTATTCTCAATAGAAAAATCTCATTTTGTATGCTAGGATGATGTACAGTGAATGAATGTAAATAAATAAAGAAAAAAAATGTAAAAAAAAAAGAAAAAAGATATATTTATCATGTTTAAATTACCAATTTCTTGCCCTCAATTACTTGAAGCCAAGTCTTAATATAATAAAGAATTAAAAAAAAAATCTAAAAAAAAAAAATAAAAGAAGGCCTGTTCTGTTCCCTTCCGCCTCTGGGAGGTGAATGTTGTATGCTGGTGGCCAAATTACCAGTGGAAAGTCTTCATTTTTCTGTTTTCACTAAAATGGCTAGATTGCCGGAGCCATGAAAATATATCTTGAAGGAGACCTTTTCTGTTCTCTTCTGCCTCTGCATGTGAGTTTTGTATGCTGGAGGCTGAATTATAACGGGAAAGTCTTCATTTCTCTGTTGCCCCCAAAATGCTAGATCATAGGAGTGATGAAAATGTCTCTTCAAGAAGGCCTGTTTTATTTTCTTCCACATCTCCTGAGATTGAAGAGATTCAGGGAATTATTAACAATATAAAGGGATAGGAAAAATTCATCACTTTAAAAAATAATAAAAAGCAAAAATTTAAAAAAGAGAAATGACAGAGACAGAGGTAGAGGGAGACAAAGACAGATCCAGAGACAGGTCTGCATTGCTCTTCCTACCATGCAAGTTTTATATGCTGGAGGCAAAATTATCTGTGAAAAGTGTTTATTTTTCTGTTTCCTCCAAAATGGCTAGAAAACAGGAGTGATGAAGATGTCTCTTCAAGAAGGCCTGTTCTGTTCCCTTCCACATCTCCTGGGTTTGAAAGGGGAGAGGGAATTATTAACAATATAAAGGGAAAGGGGGTAACAGAAGGCCCCAAAAGAAAAATGCCTCACCTTAAAAAAATCAACAAAGCAAACATTTAAAAAGAATGAAATATAGAGACAGAGGTAGAGAAAGACAAAGACAGATACAGAGACAGGAGGCCTGCATTTGCTCTTCCTACCACACGAGTTTTCTATGCTTGAGGCCAAATTATCAGTGGAAAGTCTTTATTTCTGTTTCCCCCAAAATGTCTAGATCACAGGAGCAATGAAGATGTCTCTTCAACAAGGTCTATTCTGTTTCCTTCTGCCTCTCCTGCGATTGGAGGGAAGAGAGAATTAATTACAAAATGAAAGGATAGGAGAGAACAGAAGTCCTTGAAAGAAAAATGCCTCAGCTTAAAAAATTCTAAAAGGCAAAAATTAAAAAAAAAGAGAGAAGACAGAGACAGAGGTAGAAAGAGACAAAGACAGATATACAGAAAGGGGCCAGAAAGTGCTCTTCCTACCACATTAGTGTTGTACGCTGGTGGCCGAATTAAAAGTCTTCATTTCTCTGTTTCCCAAAAAAATGGCTAGATCGCCAGAGTGATGATGATTTCTGTTCAAGAAGGCCTGTTCTGTTCCATTCCACCTCTCCATGCTAGTTTTGTATGGTGGAGTCCAAATTATCAGTGGAAAGTCTTCATTTTTCTTTCTCTGAAAATGGCTAGATCGCAGGAGTGATAAATATGTCTCTTTAAGAAGTCTTATTCTGTTCTTTTCTGGTTCTCCACCTGAATTTTGTAAGCTGGAGAACAAATTATCAGTGGAAAGTCTTCATTTCTCTTTTCCCCTATATGTCTAGATCACTGAAGCAATGAAGATACCTCTTTAAGAAGGCTTGTTCTGTTCCCTTTCACCTGTCCATGTGAGTTTTTTACTCTGGAGGCAGAATTATCACTGGAAAGTCTTCATTTCTGTTTCCCCCAAAATGGCTAGATCACAGGAGCAATGAAGATGTCTCTTTAAAAAGGTCTGTTCTGTTCCCTTCTCCCTCTTCTGAGCTTGGAGGGGGAAAAGAAATTATTTACAAGATAAAGGCATAGGTGAGACCAGAAGGCCCTGGAAGAAAAATGATTAACTTTAAAATATTCTAAAAGGTAAATATTAAAAAAAGATAGAGATGCCAGAGACAGAGATTGAAGTAGTAAGAGACAAATGCAGATACAGAGATAGGAGGTCTGCAAGTGGTCCTCCTACCATGCCAGTTTTGTAAGCTGGATGCCGAATTTTCACTGGAAAGTCTTCATTTCTCCATTTCCCCCAAAATGTCTAGATCACAGGAGCAATGAAATTTTCTCTTCAAGAAGGCCTGTTCTGTTCCGTACCTCCTCTTCTGGGATTATTTACAAGATAAAAGGATAGGCGAGACAGGAAGGCTCTGAAAGAAAAATGCCAGACATTAAAAAAATTCTAAAAGGTAAGAATTTTTAAAAAATAGAGATGACAGAGACAGAGACAGAGGTAGTGAGAGATAAAGACCAATACAGAGACAGGATGCCTGCAAGGGGTCTTCCTACCACACCAGTTTTGTATGCTGGAGGCTGAATTATCAGTGAAAAGTCTTCATTTCTTTGTTTCCCTCAAAATAGTTAGATCACAGGAGAAATGAAGATGTCTCTTCAAGAAGGCCTGTTCTGTTCCCTTCCACCTCTCCATGTGAGTTTTTTATGCTGGAGCCCAAATTATCTCTGGAAAGTCTTCATTTCTCTCTTTCCCCCAAAATGGCTAGATTGCAGGAGTGATGAATATGACTCTTCAAGATGGGCTGTTTTGTTTCCTTTCTTCCCTTCTGGGATGTGAGTGGGAGAGGATATTATTTACAAGGTAAAGGGAAATGAGAAACCAAAAGGCTCTGAAAGAAAAATGCCTCACCTTAAAAAATTCTAAAATGCAAAAATGAAAAAAAAAGGGAGAGAAGACAAAGACAGAGACAGAGGTAGAGAGAGAGAAAGACAGATACAGATACAGAGACAGGAGGACTGCAAAGGGTCTTCCAACTACGTGAGTTTTGTATGCTGGACACCAAATTATGAGTGGAAAGTCTTCATTTCTCTGTTTCCCAAAAGTGGCTAAATTGCAGGAGTTATGAAGTTGTTTCTTCAAGAAGGCTTGTTCTGGAACCAGCAGTTAGCGTAATGACTATGTCGCTGGACTCCCATGTAGTTGACCACAGTTACTGGACGCTGTGGCTTAAACTCACACCAGCCGCGTGTGTGTGTGTGCCCAAGATCCCAAGAGGAGAATGGAGGAGAAGGGATTATAGCGTGTCCATCCCCCATGGGGGGTGATTTCTCGCTTTCTGTGTCTTTGTCTGGCGAGCGTGCCCTATAGCAAAAAACTCTCCAAAAAATATAAATAAAATGTAAGAAGGCTTGTTCTGTTTTGTTCCACCTCTCTTTGTGAGTTTTTTTATGCTGGAGGCTGAATTATCACTGTAAAGTGTTCATTTCTCTGTTTATCCTGAAGTGACTGGATTGTAGGAGGGATGAAGATGTGTCTGCAAGAAGCCCTGTTCTGTTCCCTTCTGCCTCTCCTGGGATTGCAGTGGTAGAGGGAATTATTTACAAGATAAAGGGACAGAAGGGACCAGAAAGCCCTGAAAGAAAAATGCCTCACCTTAAAAAATTCTAAAAGGTAAATTTTTTAAAAAAAAGAGAAGACAGAGACAGAAGTATAGAAAGACAAAGACTTATAGAGATACAGAAGGCCTGCAAGGGCTATTCTTACCATGTGAGTTTTGTATGCTGGAGGCAAAATTATCAGTGGAAAGTCTTCATTTCTCTGTTTCCCCCCAAATGAATAGATTGCTGGTGCAATGAAGATGTCTCTTCAAAAAGGCCTGTTCTGTTCATTTTCATCTCTTATGGGTTTAAAGGGGAAGAGGAAATTATTAACATGATACAGGAATAGGAGGGACCAGAATGCCCTGAAAGAAAAATTCCTCACCTTAAAAAATTCTAAAAGGCAAAAATTTAAAAAAAAGAGAGAAGACAGAGACAGATGGAGAGAAAGACAGATACAGAGACATGAGCCCTTGCAAGTGCTCTTCCTACCATGAGAGTATTGTATGGTCAAGGCCAAATTATCAGTGGAAAGTCTTCATTTTTCTGTTTCCCCAAAAATGGCTAGATCATAGGAGTGATTAAGAGGTGTATTCAAGAATGCCTGTTCTGTTCCCTTATGCCTCTCCACATGAGTTTTGTATTCTGGAGGCCAAATTATCAGTGAAAAGTCTTTATTTTTCTGTTTTCTCAAATGACTAGATCACATTCTAGGGAAGAGGGATTTATTTAAAAGATAAAGGGATAGGAGGAACCAGAAAGCCCTGAAAGAAAAATGCCTCACCTTAAAAAATTTTTAAAGGTAAAATTTTTTAAAAAAGATAGAAGACAGAGACAGAGACAGATGTAGGGAGAGACAGATAGGCCTGCAAAGGGATAGAGAGACAGGAGGCCTGCAAAGGGTCTTCCTACCATGCGAGTTTTATATGCTGGATGCTGAATTATCAGTGGAAAGTCTTCATTTCTCTTTTTTCCCCAAAATGGCTAGATTGATGAAGCGATGATGTCACTTTAAAAAGTCCTGTTTTGTCCCCTTCCGCCTCTCCAGGCCAGTTTTGTATGCTGAAGGCAGAATTATCATTGGAATGTCTTTATTTCTCTGTTTCCCCCAAAATGGCTAGATCATGGGATCAATGAAAACGTCTCTTCAAGAAGGCCTGCTCTATTCCCTTCCATCTCTCTTCAAGAGTTTTTTATGCTGGAGACTGAATTATCATTGGAATGTCTTCATTTTTTGTTTCCTCCAAAAGGGCTCAATCACAGGAGTGATGAAGATGTCTGTTCAAGAAGACCTGTTCTGTTCCCTTGTGCCTCTCCTAGGTTTGGAGGGGGAGAGGGAACTTTTAACAAGATAAAAGAATAGGAGGGACCAGAAAGCCCTGAAAGAAAATGCCTCACCTTAAAAAATTATAAAAAGGAAAAATTTTAAAAAAGAGAAGGCAGAGACAAAGATAGAGAGAGACAAAGACATATACAGAGACAGTAGGCCTGCAAGGGCTCTTTCCACCGCTCGAGTTTTGTATGCTGGAGGTCGAATTATTAATGGAAAGGCTTCATTTCTCTGTTTCCCCAAAATGTTTAGATTGCAGGACCAATGCAGATGTCTCTTTAAGAAGGCCTGTTCTGTTCCCTTCCACCTGCCCACGCAAATTTTGTATGCTGGTGGCCAAATTATCAGTGGAAAGTCTTCATTTGTCTGTTTCTGCCAAAATGTCTAGATTATAGAAACGATGAAGATGTCTCTTCAAGGACAGCTGTGTTCCCTTCCTCCTCTCTTGGTTTTGTAGGGGAAGGGGGAATTATTAACAAGATAAAGGAATAGGAGGCCCTGAAAGAAAAATGCCTCACCTTAAGAAATTCTAAAAAGCATTAATCAAAAAAAAAAAAAAAGAGAGAGAGAGAGGGAGAAGACAGATACAGATGTAGAGAGAGACAAAGACAGATACAGAGACAGGAGGCATGCAAGGGCTCTTCCTACCATGTGAGTTTTGTATGCTGGATGTCAAAATATCAGTGGAAAGTCTTTGTTTCTCTGTTTCCCTTAAATGACTAGATTGCAGGAGTGATGAAATGTCTCTTCAAGAAGGCTTGTTCTGTTCTCTTCCACCTCTCCTCATGAGTTGTTTATGCTGGAGGCCGAATTATCACTGGAAATTGTTCATTTCTGTTTCCCCTAAAAAGGGTGGATTGTAGGACTGATGAAGATGTCTATTCAAAAAGGCCTGTTCTGTTCCCTTCCACCTCTCATTGGATTACAGGGTAGAGGGGATTATTTACAAGATAAAGTGATAGGAGGGACCAGTAGGCCCTGAAAGAAAAATGCATCACCTTAAAATATTCTAAAATGTAACAATTAAAAAAAAAATAGTGAAGGCAGAGACAGGAGGCCGACAAGGGCTCTTCCTACCTTGCTGAAGGCAGAATTATCAGTGGAAAGTCTTCATTTCTGTTTCCCCCAAAATCTAATTTTTTGTTTTTTTAATCTTAGTCATTCTGACTGTGGTTAGGTGGTTTGTCAATGTTGTTTTTATCTTCATTTTCCTTATGATGAGAGATGTTGAGTATTTTTCATACAACTTTTGGCTATTCATATGACATCTTTTTTTTTTTTACCATTGAAAAAAGAAAAAAAAATGTTAAGGAGTTCAAAAAGTTCATGGAAAATGCATATCATGAAAATAGTTATGCATGAATTTCAAAAAAGAAATGTTTGTATCAACCTAAATTTGTATTTTAATTCCAATTTTCCATGAACTCTTTGACATCTCCTCTTATAATAGATTGAAGTTAATATTTATTTATTTATTTATTTATTTATTTACATTCATTCACTGTACATCATTATAGCATACAAAATGAGATTTTTCCATTGAGAATACTGTATATTGGCTCAATCAAGCACATCAACATATGTGTTATTGTCAACAAATCATTTTCCATTTATTGTTTTCTGTATATTTTGCCTTTTTTCCCATCTTTGATTCACTATCTCACCCTCTGCCATCTTCCACTCTCCTCCCACACTGTGTCTGGTATCTATTG
>NW_006206086.1:18724-25385 GCF_000334495.1 Tupaia belangeri chinensis | reverse complement strand
TCTCCTTAAAAAAATTCTAAAAAGTAAAAAAATAAAAAAAAGAGAGAGCGAGAGCAAGAGAGAGGACAGAGACAGACGTAGAGAGAGACAAAGGCAGATAGAGACAGGAGACTTGAAAGGGATCTTCCTACCAAACGAGTTTTGGATGGTGGAGGCCCAGTTATCAGTTGGACAACTTTCTTTCTCCCAAAATGACTAGATCACAGGAGCCATGGAGCTGTCTGTCTCTTGAAGAAGGGCTGTTCTGTGAGGAGGAGAGGGTATTATTAACAAGATAAAGGGCTATTTGGGAGGGGCCAAAGGGCCTTGTAAAATGCCTCACCGTAAAAAAATTCTAAAAAGTAAAAAATTTAAAAAAAAGAGAGAGCAAGAGCGAGAGCGAGAGCGAGAGAGAGAGGACAGAGACAGACATAGAGAGAGTCAAAGGCAGATAGAGACAGGAGACTTGAAAGGGATCTTCCTACCACGCGAGTTTTGGATGCTGGAGGCCCAGTTATCAGTGGGACATCTTCCTTTCTCCCCAAATGTCTAGATCACTGGAGCCATGGAGCTCTCTGTCTCTTGAAGAAGGGGTGTTCTGAGAGGAGGAGAGGGGATTATCAACAAGATAAAGAGCTAGGTGGGAGGGGCCAAAGGGCCTTGTAAAATGCCTCACCTTAAAAAAATTCTAAAAAATAAAAATTCTCAAAAAAGAGAGAGCGAGAGCGAGAGAGAGAGAGAGAGAGAGAGAGAGAGAGAGAGAGAGAGAGAGAGAGAGAGAGAGAGAGAGAGAGAGAGAGAGAGAGAGAGAGAGGACAGAGACAGACATAGAGAGAGTCAAAGGCAGATAGAGACAGGAGACTTGAAAGGGATCTTCCTACCACGCGAGTTTTGGATGCTGGAGGCCCAGTTATCAATGGGACATCTTCCTTTCTCCCCAAATGGCTAGATCACCTCATATGACATCTTTAGAGAGTGATTTTTTTTACTCATTCTTCCATGTTTTCTTTTTTCCATATAGCTGCTTAAGTTTCTTGTGTATTCTTGTTGTCAGTCCCTTATCTGATGTATAATTTCCAAAAATATTTTCCCATTCTGAGGGCCGTCAATTCACACTAATTACTGTATCTTTTGCCATGCAGAAACTTCTTGGCCTGATGTCATCTCAATTGTTTATTTTGGGGATTATTGACTGTGCTTTGGGGATTTTATTTAAAAGTCTTCCCCTACCCCAATGTGTCTCAGAGATTCCCCACTGCTTTCTAGGAGCAGTTTTATAGTCTGATGTCTTAGATTTAGAACTTTGATTCCCCTTGACTTCATTTTTGTCAATGGTGAAAGATAGGGGGAACCTGCAGTTAGTGTAATGGCTATGTTGCTGGACTCCCACATAGTCAACCATGGTTCGTGTCCTGGACCCAGTGACTTAAAACTCACACTGGGCGCGTGTGCATGTGTGCCCAGGATCCTGAGAGGAGAATGGAGAAGAAGGGATTGCAGCATGACCATCCCTCCTGGGGGATGATTTCTCGCTTTCTGTCTCTATGTCTCTCTCTGTCTGTCTGGCGAGCATACACTCCCTATAGCAAAAACCTCTCCAAAAAAAAAAAAGGTGAAAGGTACGGTTTTAGATTCACCCTTCTGCAGGTGAAAGTCCAGTTTTTCCAACACCATTTGTTGAAGAGGTTTTCTTTTTCTCACTCTTGTCAAAAATTAGGTGATTGTATACTTGTGAATTTATTTCTGTGGACGTTATTCTGTTCCATTGATCCAAAGGTCTGTTACTGTGCCAGTAACATGCGGTTTGATTACCTCATCTTTGTAGTATATTTTTGAGTCAGGGAGTGAGATGCTGCCGATTTCACATTTTTTGTGTGGAATTGGTTTGGCAATACGGTGATTTTTATGATTCCAGAGGAATTTTATTATTGTCTTTCTTAGATATTTTGATTGGTATTGCATTAAGTATGTAGATTAATTTGGGTAGAATTGACATTTCTATTGTATAAATTTTTCCAATCCAGGAACATGGGATGTCCTTCCAGTTTTTTTGTTACATTTTCAATTTCTTTTTTTTTTTTAACTTCTCATAGTTTTTCTTTTGGAGGTCTTTAACTTATTTGTTTAGATTTATTCCTAAGTATCTTATACTTTTTTGTGGCTGTGGTAAATTGAATAACTTTTTTTCAGTTCTATTTCAGTGTGCCTGTTATTCATATATAGTAATGCTATAAATTTCTGTTAATTGATTTTGTATCCTGCAAATTTACTGTTTTCACATATTATTTCGCATATTGAATAGACATTTTTCATGGAACTCTTGGATCTTCTATGTATATAATCATGTCATTTGTGAATAGAGTGTTTCACAGCTTCTTTTACTATTTGAATGATTTTTGTTTTTTCCTCTTTTCCAATTGCATTGACAAGGACTTCCAGTACTATACTTAAAAGCAGTGGAGAAGGTGGGCATCCTTGTCTTGTTACCCATCTTTAGTAGGAAAGCTTTGAGCTTTTCTCCATTGAGGATGATGTTTGCTATGGGTTTTTCATAGATAGCTTTTATTGTTTTGAGAAATGATAATTCTATGTCAATTTTGCTGTCTTGATCATGAAAGGATATTGTATCTTATCAAATGCTTATTCTTGATCAATTGATATGACCATATGGTTTTTTATCTTTCTTCCTACTAATATTACATTTATGGATTTTGTATGTTGAACCAACATTGCATTTCTGGAATAAAGCCTACCTGATCATTATGCATAATTTTTTTATAAGTTGTTGGATATGATGTCCTAGTATCTTATTAAAAATCTTTGCATCTATATTTATCAGATATATTGGCCTATAGTTTTCCTTCCTGCTCCTGTCTCTATCTGTCTTAAGGGTAAGGGTGATAGAGGGTTCATAGAATGAATTATGGAGAGATTCACCCTTCTGGACCTTTAGAAATAACTTGAGCAAAATGGGGATCAACTCTTCTTTGAAAGTTTTATAGAGTTCAGAGGTGAAGCCATCAGGGCCAGGGCTTTTCTTTGTTGGAAGGGTATTACTGATTCAATCTCCTGGCTTGTTATGGGCCTATTCAGACTTTCTATATCCTCCTGGCTCAATTCACGGTATATTATATGCGTCCAGGAATTTTCCCATCTCATCCAGGTTGTCTTGTTTCTTGCATATAGTTGTTCATAATATACTCTAATGATGTTTTATATTTCTCCTTTGTCTGTTGTTATATTGCCTATTGCAGTTTTGATTCACCTGGTTCCTTTCTCTCTTCTTCTTAGTCTCATTTGTGGTGTATTGATTTTGTTGATATTTGCAAAGAACCAGCTTTTACTTTCATTTATTTTCTGTGTAGTTCATTTATTTTCTATTTCATTTATTTCTGCTTGTATCTTTATTGTTTCCTTTCCCCTGGAGTTTTTTAAATTTTTAAAATTTTTTTGCTGTTGCTTTTTCATTTCTCTAATGCATAATATTTGGTCATCCATTTGACTTCTTTCTGTCTTCCTCTTATTTGCATTAATTGCTATGAACTTCTCTATTATGACTGCTTTAGCAGTGTTCCAAAGATTATGGAAACTTGTGTACTTATTGCCATTGGCTTCCATGAATCTTTTGATTTTAGTCTTTATTTCTCCAGTAGTTCTGGAGTCATTCAGGCAGGAGTAGTTTATTTAGTTTCCATTTTTTTTTTTTTAGTATTTTTGAGGATTTCACTTTAAATTAAGCTCAAGTTTTATTCCATCATTGTCAGAGAAGATGTTAGATATAGTGTATATGACTTTGAATCTATACATGTTTCCTTTGTGCCCTATGATGTGGTCTGTATTTGAAAAGGTTCCATGTGGGCATGAGAAAAAAAGTGTATCTCGTGATTTTTGGATGGAAAGTTCTATAGATGTCTGTTAAGTCCATTTAATTTATGGTATCTTTTAGATCCTTTTATCTCTTTATCTATTTTTTTTTGTCTCAATGATCTGTCCAGAGGGGATAGTACAGTGTTGAGGTCTCCAACAATTATTGTATTGCTGTCTATCTCCATTTCTAGATTTAACAATCTTTCCTTCACTTATTTGGGTGCTTCTATGGTAGGCATGTAGATAGTCATCAGCATTATATCTTGTTGAACTATTGATCCTTTTACTACAAAATAGTGCCCTTCTTTGTCTCTTTGAATAGTTTTTGTTTTAAAGCCTATTTTGTCAGAAATTAGTATTGCAACTCCAGCTCTTTTTCAATTCCCATTTGTATGGAAACCTTCCAACCATTCACTTTCAATCTATGTATGTCTTTATCCATGAAGTGGTTTTCCTGTAGGCAACATGTAAATGGTTTGATTATTTTTATCCATTCAGCCAGTCTGTGTCTTTGATTGGATAATAGAATCCATTTACATTCAATGTTATTATCAATGTTACTGGATCTGTCCTGACTTTTAAGTTGGTCATTGTCTTAGTTGCCTTTTATTCTTTTGTTTCTGGCTTTTAATTATTTAATTTTCCTGAAACAGTACTTTCATTATTATTCCTTGGAGAGCTGGTCTGGTGTTGGCAAATTCTCTCAGGTTTTGTTTGTCTGAGAAAATTTTAATCATTTTTTTTTTCCCACAGAAAGGATAATATTGCTGGATATAATAATCTTGGTTGAAGTTGTTTCTCTCTTAACACTTTCAATACTCTTCATATTCTTTTCTTACTTGCATTGTTTCCTTTGAGGGGTTCACTGTTAGTCTGATAAGATGATCTTTGTAAGTTACTTTTCATTTCTCTTTTGCAAGTTTTAGTATCATGTCTTTATCTCTGGTCTTAGTCAGTCTGGCTAAGATGTGTCTTGTGGAAAATCTTCTGAGATTGAATCTATTCAGTATCCTTTGTATTTCTTGCATCTGGATGTTTGAATGCCTCTCTACACCTGGAAAATTTTCTTTCAGAATTTGATGGAATACATTTTCCATGCCGTTATTACTTTCTTCACCTTCTGGGATGTCAATTATTCTGATGTTTGGGCATTTCATAAAATCTAGTACTTTTTTATATATTATCCTCAAATATTTTTATTTTGTCTCTCTTTTGGTGGTCAGAGATTTTATCTTCTACATGGGAAATTCAATCTTCAGCATAATCTAATTGACTTTTAATACTTTCAAGAGAGTTTTTTATTTCCTGTATTACAGATTTCATCACTAGTAGCTCCATCTGATTCTTTTTCAGAGAGGTTTTTTCTCTCTTGCTTTTTTTTTTTTTGTTTATGACTTTAAAATTTGTTCTAGTCACCTAAGCAAAAATCATGATGAAACATTCTGCTTCCTTTACAATTTCCCAACACACACACACACACACACACACACACACACACACAACCAAAACCAAAACCCCCCACAAAACTATTTGTAAGAAAAAAATGGTTTTGTACATGATATGAAACAATATGAATTCAAAACATACAGATAAGGGTTAGCTCTAGTGCTCATTGCTTTAGAAAGCTTATATGAATATCCAGTCAAAACCAGCAAGACTATTTCCCCTGAAATGTTATTTCTACGGCTTTCCAAGTAGACCACAGGACTTCATAGTGTCTTGAAATGTCCTCAGTGTTCAGGTAACAGAGTAAAAACCTCAGAGTCTTTTCTTTCAAATTGAAGAGGGAAGACAGAGGACCAAAAAACTATTCAAACTTTGTCTTCTTTCCTGGTGGCTTGTGGTCTCCTCCTCCTCCTCTGCTTCTTTGGAAACCACCTTGCCCTCCAAAGCCTCTTTGGCCTCTGCCACCAAATCCACCTCTGCCTCCTCTGACTCTACATCAACCTCCAAAGCCTCCTCTGTCTGCACCTCAACACCCAAAGCCACCTTCACCCTTAGGCTTGGCCTGGTCCAAGGTAACTTTGTTTACATCAATTTCACTATCTTCCATGGCCTCCTTAGCAGCTTTGGCATCTTCTTCACTGCTGTAGTTTACAAAACCAAATCCTTTGGAGGATCCTGTTTCCTGGCCAGTTACTATCCTTGCACAGAGCCATCAAAAGACTTTTAATGTCTCTTTGGTGATATCCTCAGACAGACTTTTGACAAACAGAGTTTTGAAGGGCTGACTTCTTGCATTAGGTGATCCCCTGGGTCGTTGCAGCTCCAGCCTGGTTGCTCTGCTTTTCATTTACTTTTTATTACAGGAATTTAACGCTTCTTTAGCATCTTCAAATAAAGCAAATATTATAAACGCATACCCTTTAAATTTGCCACTTTGGCTCTGACGCACTTTGATAAATATTGCCTTCTCAAATACTTCCTGAAGTGTTTCTTCAGTTGTATTGTAGGAGGTTGCTCAAAATCAGAGTTTTTGACTCACCACTCCAAGTGCTATTCTTTCCATCTCTATAGTCTTGATTTTGACCTTTCTCTCCAGTGTAGTATAGAGAAATAGACCACCCATCAATCTCTGTTCCCTGCTTTTCTTCAAAGATTTTCTCTGCGTTAACTTCTGTCCTAAATTTAATGTAGGCAATACCTTTACTTTTTCCATCATTACTGATTATTCTGATCTTCATGGAATCTTCAAATACTTCTTTTAATTAATCTTGAGTGACGTTGTAGCAGAGATTTTTGTCCTAAAGTGTTCTTGCATCTTGATCTTTCTTATTGTCTTTTCCTTTAGGTTTCTCCAGTTTAAATTTATTGC
>NW_006206086.1:11773-18431 GCF_000334495.1 Tupaia belangeri chinensis | reverse complement strand
AGTTCCAAAGCTTTTTCTAGATCTTCAGCAGATTCAAAGTCAACATAGCCAAACTTCCTAGATGAACTGATTCTGACATCCATGACAGCAAGATCACTTTTAGCAAAAACATCACTAATACCAGTTTTTAATTCAGGAATAGATGTTATTGTTCAGGTTTCCAACAAACCAATGAAAGGATGTAGTTGGTCCTCTGGCTTCCACCTTCTGAGTCATGACCTCAGGATCTGCTTTCTGTTTGGTCATTTCCTTCTTTCATTTTTCAGGAACTTCTTTGACAGACTCTTCCTCCTCATCTTCCTCATCCTCATCACAATCATCATCATCCTCATCTTTCTCCTTATCATCCTCATCTTCATCATCCTCTTTATCTTCATCTTCAGACACAGTATTGGCTTTGACAGGTGCATCTTTTGCAGAAGCTTTCTTTCCTATGGCTGGTGTGGTCTCCACAGCTTCTTCTTCAGACTCATCTTTCTCATTCTCAATTTTCTCCTCATCCTCATCTTCTTCCTCCTCTTCTTCATCCCCCTCCTCCTTGAGGCCAGGGTGGCAGCTAATGCTTTCATCACTGCTGGATCAAATTTATCCTCATCCTCATCCTCGCCCTCATCATCTTCCTCATTGTCATCTTCTTCCTTCTCATCACTGTCTTCCTTCTTAGTATTCTTAACCATTCTTTGCCCCCTTGGATGCTGTGGCAACTTCTTTCTTACCAGGAGTTGCTACCAACGCTTTGCCTGGTGTGACTCCCTTCTTGCCAGGTGTTGTGAATGCTTTGGCTGGTGTAATGGTCTTCTTGGATGGTATGGCAGCTGCCTTTTTGCCTGGGGTAACTGCTGCTTTTTTGGCACGTGTGGCAACTGCAACCTTTTTTGTTGAAGAAATTACCACCTTCTTTGATGGTGAAACAGACCGCCCATCAGTGGCAGTCTTCTTATCTTTTATCTGAGGGATGATAACCTCTTCTCCACTGCTATCATTTTCTTTATCTTCTGACATTTCCTCATCTTCACTGTCTTTTTCTACCTCGTTTGGAGGAGGAGCCATTTTTTGGGGGGGTCACCTTGATTTTTACCAGCCTTAGCAAGCTTCACCATGAGGGTGGCCTATGATGGCAGAGTGTGTGATGGGCGGGTGGTGCAGATGAGTCTTGAGGAACTCCAGGGATGTTGATGGTGGCTGCGAGCACTAAAGATCCCGGAGTACATATGCTTGGAGGCCAGCTACTGCTCAAGACTCAGAGGCCATTTCTTCTTTCATATCATGGAAGATTTCCTAATCTCCTGTAGTTCATTGTCTCTTTTCTGTAACAACTTAAAGAATTTGTTCACCGTAAATGTTCTAAATTCTTTCTCTGACATTTTGGTAACATCCTCAGATTATAGGAGAGATGGAGAAGAGTTACTCTGTTCCTTTGATGAAGACATATTTCCTGGCTTATTCAGACCTTAGGTACTTCTATTTCTAGCCATTAGAAGATATATTTACTTTTGAATACCTCTTAGGAGTGAGTTTCCCTTTTGTGGTGTATTGATTTATGTAAAAGTCTCTCTTCTGTTGTTTGGGGTGTACCTTATTCAGGTGTCTGAAGAGTAATATCACAGTAATCTTACAATAGTAGAGAATTTCAGAAATGTGATTCTAGATTTATCTACTCCCTCTGGTAGGGTGGAGGATGAGAAAGTCAGAATAATATAAGAAGAAAGAAAAGAGTGTAGAGGAGAATAAAGAAAAAGTCATGTGCTATGCTGCAATTTTGCCAGGAACTTAGAGATGGAACTGTCACTCTCCTGAAGATCAAGGTCCACTCTATGGGACAAGGGAAAGAAGGGTATTAACAAAACAAAAAGAAGAGCAAAGAGAAAAATATAATTAAAACCTTCCTACCTCTCTGGAGGGTGGGGTCCTGTTCTTGGAAGCCTGGAAGGGGGGCAGGGGCAGTGGTACTCCTGCCTCAGTTTCCTTTGATGTCCAGACCTAGAAATGGAACTGGACCTCTTCTGCAGAGCAAGGACCACTTTGTAGTACAAGGGAGAGGAAGATATTAACAAAACAAAAAGAAAGAGCAAAGACAATAAAATAAAATAAAAACCTGCCTAGCTCTCTGTGTGGTGGGGTCCTGTTCTTGGGAGTCTATAAGTGGGGTGGAGGCCATGTTGCCCAAGCCTCAGTTTCCCTTGCTGGCTAAAAATCTAGAGATGGAATGGACACTCTCCTGTAGGGCAAGAACCACTCTGTGGGACACAGGATAGGAGGGTATTAAACAAACAAAAAAAACAAAACAAAACAACAAAACAAAACAAAAACCCTCCCTACCACTCTGGGAGGAAAGATCCTGTTCTTCAGAGCCTGAAAGTGGGTGGGAGGCAGTGGTGCCCCTTTCTCAGTTTCCCTTGCTGGCCAGGGACCTAGAAATGGAACTAGTGCTCTCCTGCAGAGCAAGGACCACTCTTTGGAACAAGAGCAATGAGAGTAAAAACAAAATAAAGAAATATAGCAAAGAGAAAAAAATGAAAAACCTGCCAACTACTCAGGAGTGTCGGGTCCTGTTCTTGTTAGCTTGGAAGTGAGGTAGAAACAGAGTTGTCCCTTCCTCAGTTTCACTTCCTGGCCAGGGACCTAGAGATGGAACTGGTGCTCTCCTGCAGAGGAAGAACCACTCTGTGGGACAAGAGAGAGGATTGTATTAACAAAACAAAAAGAAACAGCAAACAGAAAAAAAATATATAAACCTATCTACCTCTCTAGGGGTGGAGTTCTGCTGTTGGGAGCCTTAAAGTGGTGTGAAGGCAGTGGTGTCCTTGCCTCAGTTTCCTTTCCTGACCAGGGATCTAGAGATAGAACTGGCACTCTCCTTCAGAGCAAGGACCACTCTGTGGAACAAAGGAGAGGAGAGTATTAACAATACAAAAGGGAGGAGCTAAAAGAAAAAAAAATTAAAATGTTTCTACCTCTCTGGGGTGTGTGGTCCTGCTCTTGGAAGCCTGGAAGTGGGACAGGGGAAGTGGTGCTCCTGCATCAGTTTGCCTTGCTTGCCAGGGACCTAGAGATGGAACGAGTGCTC
Organism: Tupaia belangeri chinensis; assembly: GCF_000334495.1. NCBI lineage: Eukaryota > Metazoa > Chordata > Mammalia > Scandentia > Tupaiidae > Tupaia > Tupaia belangeri. The sequence goes on along the minus strand of NW_006206086.1, from coordinate 15,364 downwards.
TCCTACAGAGAAAGGACCACTCTGTTGGTATCCAGGAAGTAGGGTGGGGGTCTTGGTGCTCATGACTCAGTTTTCCTTGCTGGCCAGATACCTAAAGATGGAACTGGTGCTCCCTTGCAGAGCAAGAATCATTCTGTGGGACAAGGGAGAGTAGGGCACTAACAAAACAAAAAGGAAGAGCAAAGAGAAAAAAAAAAACCTGCCTACCTCTCTGGGAGGTGGGGTCCTGTTCTTGCCTACCTCTCTGGGAGGTGGGTGCCTGTTCTTTGAAGCTTGGAAATGTGGTGGGATGGGGGGCAGTGATACCCCTCCCCCAGTTTCCCTTGCTGGCCAGGGACCTAGAGATGAAACGGTGCTCTCTTGCAGAGTAAGGACCACTCTGTGGGACAAGGCAGAGGAGGATATTAACAAAACAAAATGGAAGAGCAAAAAAAACAACAACAACAAAAAAAAACAACACCTCTGTGTACCTCTCTGAGGTTTGTGGTCCTGTTCTTGGGAGCCTGGAAGTGGGGCATGGACAGTGGTGCCCCTGCCTCATTTTCTCTTGCTCGGTAAGTACCCAGAGATTGAAGGGGAGGTGTCCTGCAGAGGAAGGACCACTCTGTGGGACAAAGAAGAGGAAGGTTTTAACAAAACAAAAAGGAAGAGCAATGAGCAAAAATAAACTAAAACCCTGCCTACCTCTCTGGGGGTTGGGATTCTGGTCTTGGGAGCCTGGAAGTGGGGTGGGGGCAGTGGTACTCCTACCCCAGTTTCTCTTTCTGGCCAGGGACCTAGAGATTGAACTGCACTCTTGCTGAGCAAGAACCACTCTCTCTGGGGGGTAGTATCTTGTTCTTGGAAGTCTGGAAGTGGGATGAGGTCAGTGGTGCTCCTGCCCCATTTTCCCTTGTTGGCCAGGGACCTAGAGATGGAACTGGTGCTCTCCTGCAGAACACAGACCACTCTGAAGTTCATTTAATTTATAGTATCATTTAGGTTCGCTATATCTCTGCTTATTTTTTGTTTAGAAGATCTATCTAGAAAAGGTAACATGGTGTTGAGAGCTCCAAAGTTATTGTGTAGCAACCTATATCTCTTTTTAGTTCTAGCAGTCTTTCACTTACACATTTAGGTGCTCCTTGGTTGGATGTGTATATATTTATAAGCATTATATCTTTTTTATAAATTAGCCCATTTAGTACTATATAATGTTCTTTTTTTTTATCTCTTCTTACAGTTTTTGTCTTAAAGTCTATTTTGTCTGAAATCATTATCACAACTCCAGTCCTTTTTTGATTTCCATTTATTTGGAAGACCTTCTTTTAGCCCTTCACTTTTAGACTATGTATATCTTTATCCATAAAGTGCATTTCTTGTCATCAACAGATAGAGGGTTTCTCTTTTTCATCCATTCATCCATTCTGTGTCTCTTGATTGGAGAATTTAATCTATTAATGTTCCATGTATTATCAATAATTTTTTTCTTGGAGAGGTTTTTGCTATAGGGTGTGTGCGCTTGCCAGACAGACAGAGAGAGACAGAAAGTGAGAAATCATCTCTCAGGAGGGATGACCACGCTGCATCACGCCACAATCCCTTCTCCTCCATTCTCCTCTCGGGATCTTGGGCACACATGCACACGTGCCCGGCGTGAGTTTTAAACCACCAGGCCCGGGATGCGAACCACGGTTGGCTAAATGGGAGTCCAACAACATAACCATTATGCTAACTGCTGGTCTCTATTATCAATAATTTTGAACTTGTTCCTATCCTTAAGTGAGACATTTTCTTTTTGTTGTTGTTTTTCTTTAAATTCATTTGTCTGACTTTTTAATTTTCCTTGTATAATAAGCCAGTCAAAACCTCTTGAAGAGCTGGTCTGGAGTTAGTACATTCTGTCAGGTTTAGTTTTTCTGAGAGAATTTTTATCTTTTTTTTTCCATATGAAGGATAATCTTGTCAGATATAGTATTTTGTGTTAAAATTGTTTTTCGTTTAACACTTGCACAATTTTTTTCCCATTCTATATATCTGAGAGAAGATCTGTGGTTGATTATATTTGGTGTCCTGTGTTTTTTTAGATCTAGATATTTAAATGCTTTCTGGATTTTAAAGTTTTCTTCTATAATTTTAAAGAATAAATGACCAATGTTGTTATTATTTTCTTCCTTTTCAGGAATACCAATAATTTGAATGTTTGCTGCTTGATGATATCTAATATTTCTTGTATATTATACCAATTATTCTAGTTATTTTCTCTGTATTTTTGGTAATATTTTCTAGGGCAGAGGTTTTGTGTTCTATATTTGAGATTCTATCTTCTGTGAAATGTAATCTACTTTTAATACTTTTGACGGATGTATATTCCATGTATTACATTCTTTATCTCTGCCATTTGATTCTTTTTAATTGTGTCTCTTTCTTCTATTTTATTTTTTTTTTTTGTTTTAGAGAGGTTTTTGCAATAGGGTGCATGTGGTTGCCAGAAAGACAGGGAGAAACAGAGAGATAGAAAATGAGAAATCACACTCCAGGCTGGGTGGTCATAACACAATCCCTTTCCCTCCATGCTCTTTAGGAGATATTGGACATACCCACATAAGCATCAGTCATGATTTTAAGGCTCTGGGCCCAGTACCTGAACTGCGATTAACTACATGGGAGTCCTGTGACATAGCCATTATACTAACTGCTGGTCTTTTTTCTTTTTAAGATAGTTTTTAATAAAAATTTTTGTCCTGCAATACTGTAAAATTCACCCATTTATATATTAATTTTTAAATAATTATTTCATTTTAAAATTTATTCATTTATTTTTAATTTTTTTGAGAGCTTTATCCTATAGGGCATGTGTGCTTACTGGAAAGACAGAGAGAGACAGAGAGACAAAAAGCAAAAACTCACCTCCCAAGAAGGATGACCAAGCCACAGTCCCTTCTCCTCCATTCTCCTCTTGAGATCTTGGACATGCACACACACACACACATACAATGTGAGTTTAAGCCACTGGGTCAGGGACTCAAACTGTTCTCAACTACCTGGGAGTCCAGTCACATAGCCATTATTCTAACTACTGGTCCCTTCAACAGATTTCTTTTTTTAAAAATTTTTTAATGGTATATTATCTTTATTTTTTTCCATTACAACTTGTTTTTATTTTACATTTTTCCACAAATATTTACTTTACATAGCAAAGAATTTTAGCTCATACTCCATAATTCTTGACAGTTTACAAACAACTTTTAAAGTTTCAAAATACTGAATTTTAAAGATAATGCTCAAGATATGTCTTATAATTTTGTATAATTTTATAACTCTATAAGAACAGAAGCAGTATGGTTTCAAATATATATACATATACATTTAGAGTGCAGACACTTGGTATATATTAAGTGGGGACATACAATGCCTCTCATTCATAGCATGGCTTGCTTAACTCAGAAGTAAGTCTTCCATATTCATCCACTTCTTTTCAAAAGTCAGGGTTTTGTTGTTTTTTATGGATGAATAGTATTCCATTGAGTATATGTGCCACAGTTTTTCTAACCATTCATCAGTTCGTGGGCATTTAGGTTGTTTCCATGACTTAGCAATCGTGAAAAGTGC
>NW_006206086.1:5592-10185 GCF_000334495.1 Tupaia belangeri chinensis | reverse complement strand
TTTTAACCCATTCAGCCAGCCTGTGTCTCTTGATTGGAGAATTTAATCCATTAACATTCAATGTTATTATCGATGTTAATGGATCTGTCCCAACGTTTAAGTTGGTTAGGTGGTATCTCATTGTGCTTTGGTATGCATGGCCCTTATAATGAGGGATGTTGAATATTTTTTCATATGCTTTTTAGGTGTTTGTAAATCTTTCATAGGGAATTGTTTATTCAGTTCATTTGCCTATCTTTTTATTGGTTTAATAATTTTCTTCCAGGTAAGCCACTTGAGTCCTCTATGTATTCTGGTTATCAGCCCTGTATCTGAAGCAGTTAACAAATATCCTCTCCCTATTTGAGGGTTGTCAATTTATAATCATGATGTCCTTTGCTGTGCAGAACTTTCTTAATCTGATATAATCCTACCTGTCTATTTTGGAAATTATTGCATGGCGTTAGGGGTCTTACCTAAGAAGTCTTTTCCTGGGACCAGCAGTTGGAGTAATTCATTGGCCTCCCATGTATTCAACCATGGTTCAAGTTTCAAACATGGTGCCTAAAGCTCATACCTGGTTTATGTGCATATGTGTCCAAGATCCTGAGAGGAGAATGGAGGAGAAGGGATTGTGGCATGGCCATCTCCTTGGGTGGTGAATTCTTTCTGTCTCTCTGTATTTCTGGTGAGCACATGCACCCTATAGCAAAAACCTCTTAAAAAAAAAGAAGAAGAAATATTTGCTAACTCCCATGTCTCCAAGAGTTTGAGATTCTAGGTTTAAATCTTTCATCCAAATTGAGTTGATTTTTGTTAATGGTGAAAAATAACATTTAAGATTCATCTTTCTACTAGGTGGATACCTAGTTTTTCAAGCACATTTGCTAAGAGAATTTTCTTTTCCAACTGGGTTGAATAATAACCCTTTAGCAAAAATAAGTTAACTGTATGTTTTTGGGTTTCTTTTTTTAAACATTATTTATTTATTTATTTTTAATTTAATTTTTAAAATTTAAATGTATTTATTTCCATTCATTCACTGTACATCATTACAACACACAAAATGAAATTTTTCATTTTTCACTGTATATTAGCTCAATCAAGTACATCAATATACATGTTTTCATCAACAAATAATTTTCCATTTCTTGTTTCCTGTATATTTTGCTTTTTTTACCATTTGTGACTCCCTATCTCTCACCCTCTACAATCTCCTACCCTGCTTCCACAATATCTCTGAATCTATTGTTGCTTTCTATGCCTTTCCCACCCCACATTTTATTGATTCACTAAAGATCTTAATTAATCTAAATATTTTAATAGCAAGCACAGCTTATATGTATATATTCATAAACACAAGTCTGATTTTAGGCATAAACTTCAGTGAGTAGAATAAACATACTATAAATAGCATCTAGCCAGGGTGATATAACTTACTTCAGTCATCAAATAGCCATTTATAATTCATTTTTTTTAGTTTCAAGAAAAAGTTTCAGTTTTTTGTTTTTCTGAAATTTTTTTTAAAACTTAATTTATACTCATTCCCTAAGCATCATCGCTGTGTGGTTTGAGTCCCAGATCCGGTAGCTGAGAAACATGCTGGGCGCATGTGCGTGTGTGCTCCAAGTCCCCCAATCCACATACATACGTACACACACATACATATATGTGTGTGTGTGTATATATATATATATATATATATATATATGCTGAAAATTTCTTTCCCAGAAAAATCCAAAAATATATATAATTTTCTGAGTCTCTGTCTTTTCCAACCTTCTTCTCACATTATCTCTGGTGTCTACAGTTGTCTTCCATTCCTTTTCCCCTCACATTGTATTGACCATATAATTTCTTAAGTAATCTAGTTACTTTCTATAGCAAGTACAGCGGATATTTTCAAGAAAAGCAGTTTTAACTTAAAGAAATGCTAAGGAAGTTTGGTTAAAACTTAAAGCCAGGAAATAGGTTAAGATTCTGTTCAAATGGTAGGTACATGAACCTGTTGACATCTCAGGACAGGACAGAAATCTTTAAAACCAAACAACACAGTCTAGAAGTAATTCAGCAATGTTTTAGTCAATTCTTAAAATTGTATTTTACCAATTCAGTCTCATGTTGTGTGGTTTGCTCTTCTAGATTAAATACTGGGATATAATATTTAACTCTAGTCTTGCTCCTATGATTAAGTTGGCCATTTTCTTAGTTTTTGAACTCTTATTTTTGTGTGTCTGTATTTAATTTTGTTGATACAGCACTCCTTTGAGAACCTCTTGGAGATCAGGTATGATGTTGGTACATTTTTTAGGTTTTGTTTATCTGGGAATGTTCTTGTTTTTTTCTTCCCACATGAAGAATAATCTTGCTGAGTACAGTATTTTTGGTTGAAATTGCTTTTCCCTTAACACTTTTAATACATTGTTCTCATTCTTTCCTTGCTTGTATTGTTTCTGATGAAACACTGCTATTATCCTGATGGGATATCATTTGTATGTAACTTCTCTTGACAATCTTAGTATCTTGTCTGTGTCTGTGGTATTGGTCACTCTGACTATAATATGTCTTAGAGAAGATCTTCTTGGGATGATTGTAATTGGGGTCTTTAGTATTTCTTTCGACTTGGGAAGTTTTCTGGCAGGATTTCATGGAATAGATTACCAATGCCCTTATGAGACTTTTCGTCTACTGGGATTCAATTATCCAGATGTTTGGACATTTGATGGTATCTAGTATTTCTCATGTATTATACTTATTTTGGGGAACCATTTTCTCAGTCTTTGTGGTAGATATTTCTAGACCAGCAGTTTTCTCTTCTACATCTGAGGTTCTATTTTATGTCTGGTCTAATCTTCTTTTAACACTTTTAAGAGAGGTTTTAACTTCCTATATTATAGCCTTCATCTCTAACAGGTCCCTTTGATTATTAAAGTGTGTCATTCCTCTTTAAGATTTTGCAAGAAATTCCTCACCTCCTGGAAATTTTGAGCCCCTTTAATATTTAATATTTTAATATTCTTCAGTAAATTGTCTCATTTTTTTCATCTAGGTTAGCATTGCCATTATTAATTTTCTAAATTCTTTATTAGACATTTTCATAATTTCCATTGAAGTTACTGTGGATGAAGAAAAGATATTCTTTGACACCTACAGAGCTCCTGCTATCTAGTCAATTTGGGGAAAACAGAGAAATGAAGATTTCCCACTAATAATTCTGCCTCAAACACAGGAAACTCACATGGAGAGGCAAAATGGGAAGAAACATGTTTGAAGAGATACCTTTGTGATTCCTGCAATTAGGCCATTTTTGGGGGAACAGAGAAATGAAGACTTCCCACTGGTAATATGGCCTCCAGCACACAAAACTCACATGGAGAGGCAAAAAGAGAACTGGCCTTCTTGAATAAACACTCTTCTGGCTCCTGTGATCTAGCCAGTATGGGGGAAACAAAGAAATAAAGATTTTCCACTGCTAATTCCACCTCCAGAACACAAAACTCATGTGGAGAGGCAAAAAGGAATCAGGCCTTCTTGAAGAGATGCTCCTGTGATCTAGCCATTTTGGGAAAAACAGAGAAATGAGAAATGAGGATTTCCAATTGATAATTTGGCTTCCTGCACACATAACTCATGTGGAGACAATAAGAGAAAACAGGCCTTCTTGAAGAGACAACTTTGTGGCTCCTGTGAGCTAACCATTTTGGAGGAAGCAGAAAAATGAACATTACCCACTGATAATTTGGCCTCCAGCACACAAAACACATGTGGAGAGGAAAAAAGGGAACAGTTCTTCTTGAAGAGAAACCTTCATGGCTCCCGCAATCTAGTCATTTTGGAGAAAAAAGAGAAATGGAGATTTTCCATTCATAATTCATAATAATTCATGCTCCAGCACACCAAACTTGCATGGAGAGGCAAAAAGGGAACAGGTCTTCTTGAAGAGAGAGCTTCGTGGCTCCTGCGACCTAGCCATTCTAGGGGAAACTAAAAAATGGAAATTTCTCACTGATAATTTGGCTTCCACAACACAAAACTCACATAGAGAGGTAAAGATTGAACAGACCTTCTTGAAAAGAAAACTGCGTTGCTCCTGCAATCTAGCCATTTTAAGGGAAGCAGAGAAGTGAAGATTTCCCACTGATAATTTGACCTCCAGCACACAAAACTCACATGGAGAGGCAAAGTGGACACAGGCCTTCTTTAAGAGAAAGCCTCGTGGCTTCTGCAATTTAGCCATTTTGGGGGGAGCAGAGAAATTAATTTTACCCACTGATAATTCAGCCTCCAGCACTCAAAACTCATGTGGAGAGGCAAAAGGAAACAGGCCTTTTTGAAGAAACACCCTCATGGCTCCTGTGATCCAGCCAGTTTGGGAAACACAGAGAAATGAAGACTTCCCACTGATAATTCAGCCTCCAGCACACAAAACTTTCATGGAGAGGCAAAAAGGGAATAGGCCTTATTGAAAAGAAACCTTCATGGATCCTGCCTTATAGCCATTATGGGTAAAATAGAGAAGTGAAGATTTTCAACTGATAATTCCACATCCAGCACACCAAACTCATATGGAGAGGCAAAAAGTGAACAGGGCTTCTTGAAGAGACAGCTTCGCAG
>NW_006206086.1:2739-5231 GCF_000334495.1 Tupaia belangeri chinensis | reverse complement strand
CCCTACAGTGAAAATCTCTCCAAAAAAAAAAAAAAGTTCTGTTCAATGTTTGCCTCTCCACATGAGACACCATCGTGGCTCCTGTGATCTGGCAATTTTGGGGAAACTAAGAAATGAAGATTTGCCACTGATAATTCTGGCTCCAGCACACAAAACTTGTGTGGAGAGGCAAAAAGGAAACAGGGCTTCTTAAAGAAAAACCTGCATGTCTCCTGTGAGCCAGCCATTTTTGGAGAAACAGAAATGCAGATTTTGCAATGATAATTCAGTCGTCAGCACTCAAAATTTGCATTGAGAGGCAAAAAGGGAACAGACTTTCTTGAAGAGACAGTTTCATAGCTCCTGTGACCTAGTCATTATGGGAAAAACTAAGAAAAAGAAATTTCTCACTGATAAAAAACCTGCATGTCTCCTGTGAGCCAGCCATTTTTGGAGAAACAGAAATGCAGATTTTGCAATGATAATTCAGTCGTCAGCACTCAAAATTTGCATTGAGAGGCAAAAAGGGAACAGACTTTCTTGAAGAGACAGTTTCATAGCTCCTGTGACCTAGTCATTATGGGAAAAACTAAGAAAAAGAAATTTCTCACTGATAATTCAGCTTCCAGCACACAAACGCACGTGAACAGGCACAGATTGAAAATGCTTTCTGAAGAGAAAACTTCATGGATCCTGCGACCTAGCCATTTTGAGGGAAGCAGAGAAATGAAGATTTCCTACTGATAATTCGGCCTCCAGCACACAAAACTCTCATTGTAAGGCAAAAACGGGACAGGCATTCTTGAAGAGAATACTTCAAGACTCCTCTGACCTTGCTATTTTGGAGGAAAAAAAAAGAAATTAATTTTACGCACTGATAATTTGGTCCCCAGCACACAAAACTCAATGGAACAGACCTTCTTGAAGAAAAACAATCATGGCTGCTGAGATCTAGCCAATTTGGGAAACACAGAGAATTGAAGATTTCCCAGCCTCGAGCACACAGAACTCGTGTGGTGAGGCAAACAGGGAATAGACCTTCTTGAAGAGACATCCTCATGGCTCCTGATTTCAGGCCAATTTGGGGAAAAAAAGAGAAATGGAGATTTCCCACAGATAATTTGGCTTCCAGCACACAAAACTCGTGAGGAAAGGCAAAAAAAAAAAAAGAAAAAACTGGACTTTTTGAAGAGACACATCTGTGCCTCTCACAATCAAAACATTATGGAGAAAAAGAGAAATGAAGATTTTCCCCTGATAATTCTGCTTCCAGCACACCAAACTCACGTGGAGAGGCAAAAAGCGAATAGGTCTCCTTGAAAAGACAAGTTCATGACTTCTGAGATCTGGATATATGGGAGGAAAGGGGGAAAAGAAGATTGCCCAGAGTTAACATGGCCTCCAGCACACAAAACTCGCATGGAGAGGCAAAAAAAGAACAGGCTTTCTTGAGAAGACACCATCGTGTTTTCCTGCCATCTAGTTATTTTGAGAGAAACAGAAATGAAGATTTTCCAGGGATAATACGTGCTCCAGCACACCAAACTTGTGTGAAGAGGCAAAAAGGGAACAGGTCTTCTTGAACAGACACCTTAATGGCTCCTGTGATCCAGCCATTATGGGCAAAAAAATAGCAAGAAAGATTTCCCATTGCTATTACATGCTCCTGCACACAGATCTCCATGGAAAAGCAAAAAGGGAACAGGCCTTCTTGAAGAGACACCTTCATGGCTCCTGTGATTGTGCTATTTTGGGGGAAAGAGAGAAATGAAGATTTTTCATTAATAATTTGACCTCTAGCACACAAGACTCACATGGTGAGGCAAATAGGGAACTGGCATCCTGGAAGTAAGACCCTCATTGCTTCTGAAATCTAGCCATTTTAGGGGAAGCAGAGAAATAAAGCTTTCCCACTGATAATACGGTCTCAAGCAAATAAAACTCATGTTGAGAGGCATAAATGAACCAGGCCTTCTTGAAGAGACACCGTGGCTCCTACGATCTTGCCATTTTGGGGAAAACAGAGAAATAAAGATTTCCCACTGACAATTTGGCCTCCAGCACAAAAAATTCCCATCATGAGGCAAACAGGAAATAGACCTTCTTGAAGAGATACCCTTGTGGTTCATGCAATCTAGCCATTTTTGGAAAAAGAGAGAAAGAATTCCTACTGACAATTCAGCCTCCAGCACACAAAACGCACATGGAGAAGAAAAAAAATAAGAGAAAACTGGGCTTTTTCAAGAAACACCTCCGTGGCGCTCACAATATAGCCATTATGGGGGAAACAGAGAAATGAAGATTTCCCACCAATAATTCATCTTCCAGCACAACAAACTTACATGGAGAGGCAAAAAGGGAACAGGACTTCTTGAAAAGACACCTTCTTGACTCCTGCGATTTGGCCATTTGGAAGGAAAGGGGATAAATAAAGATAACCTACTGCTAATTTGGCCCCCAGCACATTAAACTCGCATAGAGAGGCAAAAAAAAAAAAACAAAAAAACACACAA
>NW_006206086.1:0-2719 GCF_000334495.1 Tupaia belangeri chinensis | reverse complement strand
GTGGCTTCGCCCATCTAGCCATTTTGGGGGAAACAGAGAAATGAAGATTTTTCCAATGGTAATTTGGCCTACAGCCCAAAAAACTCATGTGGAGAAAAAAAAGGGAACATGTCTTTCTTAAGAGACACCTTTGTGGCTCCTACCATCAAGCAATTTCATGAGAAACAGAGAAATGAAGATTTCCCACTAATAATTTGTTCTCCAGCACACAAAACTCTCGTGGAGAGGCAAAACATGAACAGGCCTTCTTGAAGAGACAGCTTTGTGGATCCAGCAATCTAGGCAACAGGAAGAAGATAAATTAATTTTACCCACTGATAATTCAGCCTCCGACACAGAATTCACGTAGAGAAAGGGATAAAGTAAACTCACTTATTTGAAGAGACACCAGGGCTCCTGAGATCTAGCCATTTTTGGAAAAACAGTGAAATGGACATATTCCATTGATATTCCTGCCTCCTGCATACCTAAGTCTTGTGGAGACAAAAAAGTGAACTGGTCTTCTTATACAGACAGCTTCATGGCTCTAGCCATCTAGCAATTTTGTGGAAAACAGAAAAATGGAGATTTCCCACTGATAATTCAGCTTACAACACACAAAACTGTCATGGAGAGGAAAAACAGTAACAGTCCTTCTTAAAGAGACACTTTTCTGGCTCCCACAAACTAGTCATTATGGAAGAAGCAAAGAAATGGTAATTTTTCACAGGTAATTCATGCTCCAGCAAAGAAATCTCACGTGCTGAGGAAAAAAGAGAATGGGCCTTCTTGAAGAGACACCCTCCTGGCTCCTGAGATCTAGCCAGTTTGGGAAACACAAAGAAATGAAGACTTCTGACTGATAATTCTGTCTCCAGGACACAAAACTCGCGTGGAGAGGCAAAAAGAGAACAGACCTTCTTGAAGACACACCTTTGTGCCTTGTGCCATTTTGGGTGAAACAGAGAAACAAAGATTGTCCTTAGATAATTTGGTCTCCAGCACAAAAAACTCACGTGGTGAGGCAAACAGGAAATAGTACTTCTTGAAGAGACACCCTCATAGCTCCTGAGATCTAGCCATTTTTGAGAAAAAAGAGAAATGAAGATTTCCCACTGATAACCATATTGATCGACTGTCAGAAATGGTAGTACCCAGAGAAACATTACAATTTTTTTTTGTTTCTACATAGAAAAATCCAGATCTCGGTTTAAGTTTATAATGCCATCTGGACACTACTTTACCCATCAAAAGAAGCCTTCCGGCACACAAAACTCATGTGGAGAGGCAAAGACAGAAGAAGTCTTTTTGAAGAGAAACATTTGTGTCTCTTACAATCTAGCCATTTTGGAAAAAGAAAAAGAGAAATGAATATTTCCCACCAATAAATTGTGCTCCAGCACACAAAACTCACATGGAGAGGCTAAAAGGGAATAGGCCTTCTTGAAGAGACACTTCTGTGGCTCATGTGAACAAGCAATTATTGAGTTTAAAGAGAAATGGAGATTTTCCACTGATAATTGGGTCTCCAGCAAACAAAACTCATGTCGAGAAGCAAAAAACAAACAAACAAACAAACCAACCAACCAAAATCTAGCCTTTTTGATGAGACACCTCTGTGGCTCTCACAATGAAGCCATTATGAGGGATAAGGAGATTTCCCGCCGATAATTTCACTTCCAGCACACCACACTCACATGGAGAGGGAAATAGGGGACAGGCCTTCTTGAAAAGACAACTTCATGACCCCTGCGATCTGGACGTTTGGGAGGAATGGACAAAAAGAACATTGCCCACTGTTAACATGGCCTCCAGCACACAAAACTCACATGGAGAGGCATAAAAAACAACAGGCTCTCTAGAGGAGAAACGATCGTGGCTCCTGCCCTCTAGTCATTTTGAAGGAAACAGAGAAATGAAGATTTCCCAGTGATAATTCATGCTTCAGCACAGCAAACTTGTGTGAAGAGGCAAAAAGGGAACAGGTCTTCTTGAACAGACACATTCATGGCTCCTGTGATTGTGCCATTTTTGGGGAAAGAGAGAAATGAAGATTTCTCACTAATAATTTGACCTCCAACACATAAGACTCATGTGGTGAGGCAAATAGGGAACTGGCATCCTGGAAGGAACACCCTTGTTACTTCTGAAATCTAGCCATTTTAGGGGAAGCAGAGAAATAAAGGTTTCCCACTGGTAATACGGCCTTGAGCAAATAAAACTCATGTTGAGAGTCATAAATGAACCAGGCCTTCATGAAGAGACACTGTGGCTCCTACATTCTAGCCATTTTGGGGGAAACAGAGAAATGAAGCTTTCTCACCCATAATTTAGCCTCCAACACACAAAACTCCTGTGATGAGGCAAACAAGAAACAGACATGCTTGAAGAGACACCTCGTGACTCCTGCGATCTAGTCATTTTTGGATAAAAAGAGAAATGAAGAATTCTTACTGATAATTCAGCCTCCAGCACACAAAACTCATGTGGAGAACAATAAAAAAAGAAAAAAAACTGGGCTTTTTCAAGAAACAACTTCATGGCTTTCACATTATAAACATTATGGGGGAAATAGAGAAATGAAGATTTTGCACTGATAATTCTGCTTTCAGTCCAACAAACTCACGTGGAGAGGCAAAAAGGGAACATGCCTTCTTGAAAAGACACCTTCATGCCTCCTGTGATTTGGCCATTTGGAAGGAAAGGGGGTAAATAAAGATAACCTACTGCTAATTTGGCC